>NW_021703769.1:17915330-18000999 GCF_005190385.1 Monodon monoceros | reverse complement strand
TAGTTTCTGCTTTATAACAAAGTGAATCAGTTATACATATACATATGTCCTCATATCTCTTCCCTCTTGCGTCTCCCTCCCTCCCACCCTCCCTATCCCACCCCTCTAGGTGGACACAAAGCACCGAGCTGATCTCCCTGTGCTATGCGGCTGCTTCCCACTAGCTATCTATTTTACATTTGGTAGTGTATATATGTCCATGCCACTCTCTCCCTTTGTCCCAGCTTACCCTTCCCCCTACCCATAGTAAATATTTTGATGTGAGTGAAGTGATTAAGTCCCTGCCGGCTCTGCACAGAACCTTAAGGCAGTTAGATTTCCCAATCAGTGCAGGTGAGTGCATCGTTTTGCCTGGTTGGGCTCAGCTAGGTGCTCTAAGGAGCCTGCTTTTCTAAGGTAGGCCTCCTGGGGGAGGGTGTTCAGAGGGCAGCTTAACCTTGGATGCATATTGCAGTTACCTAGGGAGCTTTAAAAAATACTCATGCCTGGGTGCCACCCTCAAGCATTTTGATTTAATTGATCTAAGTTGTTATTATACCTTAAGTGTGGGTATCTGTGATCACACAATTGACCTATGATTCAAGGACACATCTTCATACGAGACACAGGGGAACCTCACCCAGCACACTGACCACTGAGTTTTTCTGCGTCCCCGCGCCAACCAGTGGCCCCAGCATAGGGCGTCACAACATTGACCCCTTCTGTGGACACCATGTAGGAAGACCCCCCAAAACTCTTCTGTACAACCTATTATTTAATCATTCCAACCCTCGTGGAAGAGAGCCTTGGTCTCATTTTATTGACAAGGAAATCCTGGCTCAGAAAAGTGGTTCACCCAAAGCCTCCCAGCTAGATAGTAGCAAAGATGTCTCTAGAAGCTGAGATTCCTGCCTCCAGTTGTATAGCTGGCCGTTCAGTCCTAGGACATCACTTATTTTCTTTTAGGATTTAAACCCTGTCACAGTCACCCCACTCCCGGCCCCAAATTGAGGACCCTGCACGTTAAAATTCTGCTTCTCAGGCTAATTCCCTGACCCTCTGTAGACAGGAGATCTGGGCCTCCCCCTCCCATCCCAAGGGCTATTCAGGAAGTCCTGAGGGGCGCAGCCAGGTAGATGTGAAGATCTTTCCCATCAGCTCCATGAGCCATGCCTGGAAACAGGGTAGCTTCCTGGCAGAGGAAGGTCCTTGGTACCAAGTTGTCCTATTATTGGATGAGGGGCTCAAGTGGAAGAAATTAACAAAGAGAGCAGTGGAGGAGGATGGGTTTGGAATCCAACAGACTGGAGAGTTCTAAACCAGGCTCTGCTCTTTTGTATGACCCTGGAGAAGTCTCTTTTCCTCTCTGAGCTTCAGATTCCTAATTTATCCAATGAGGATTACAGCCACAAGTTCCTTTTGAGTTTGTGGGGAGGCCGACCTAAGACGATGGATTTAATGTCACTGGAACAGTGCCTGGCACATAGTAGGTATTTGTCCTATGATAGTCTTTTCTCTTCCTCTTTCCCTCTTCCCTTGACTATCTTTGGTACAGATGACATAGATTGTGATTTTTAGAAACCTTGTTACGAAATAACAAACAGGACACAAAGGACATAATCAGAGAGAAGCCAAATGGGGACATTATTGATTTAATTCTTTAATGTTAAAAAAATTAAGCTTCTAAAAGAGCCTTTCAATCAAACATATTGTGTGGTTCTAAAAACCCCAGCAGGGTGAGCACAATGCCTGCTTTTTCATTCCACACTGCAAATCTGCACCTGCTGGGTTGTTCCCAGGACAATAGTGAATGAAGAGCCACAGCTGGGTATCACCACACCCCCAATGGGCTCCATGGTTCTTTCCTCCTTGCCTTTCTTGGAGTGTGGCATCTGAACTCTCTAGGACCATTCTGAGGCCCCCACCCCCCCGCCCCCGCATCCAACAAAAGGCCTCTGTATGGCTGACCTAAAAATATCAGACCAAGGGAAGAATGAAGGAAGGAATGAGTTCTTCCCAGGTCCTGGAGCCCGAGGGGAGTTTCTTCGCTTTCCAGAATGACTAGGGTCCCATAGCTTCTGTGCACTGGGGTTTGCTGAGGGTTCAGGTGTTCTGTGTGAGGTAGAAAGGCTTGTTCCTCTTGGCCAGCCTGTGCTGGGGCTGGATAAACAGCAGCTGCTCTCAATTCACGTCACCTCCACATTTCTCCGGGCTGCACCCCTTTGCCTGATCCTCTGGTCCTCAGTTTTAGGTGCCCTCAGTCACCTACATTAACATTTTGGCTCCACACCTGGTTCCTATCCCTAACTGCAGCCAGTTTCTTGAAGCTGGGCTTGATCTCACCCAGCTTGTCTCCAGGACACGACTTCTAGCCTCTGTGCCGGCCACATACACCACTTCCACCTGGGGCTCCCCATCCCCCTTTCTCCCCAGACCACAGGATTCAAGAGTCAGGTCTTCTCCAGCTGGAGAAGTTGGGCCCTGATTCCAGCATTTACTATTTACATGCACTTAGGCATTATTCTGCCTCCCTGAATCTCAGTGAAAGAAACTGAGTCTCAGAAGGGGATGGCCATCACTCATGGTCACACGTTGGATACCGTTGAGTGAGAACCAGAATCCTAGGCCCTGAACCTAAAGCCAACACATTCCCTCAATGAGAATGTTTCTTTCCATCTTAAATCCCAATGTCCCTCTTCTCCTCTCCTCCCTCCCCTTCCTCCTTTTTCAGATAAGGATGGGCCATTTCCAGGGCCGACTCTCAGTAAATGAAGTTGCTAGCTATATAAACTTGAGCAAGCCAGTTACTCTCCGTATTTCAGTTTCACCTTGTATAAAATGAGGAATATGGTGGTATTCAGTGCGGTATATACAGTGTGGTAGGATCTGCCTAAGCAGGATCCTATCTGGGCACCTGACTGGTCTGTTACATGGCCCACTGAGGCCAAGGGTCCTGCTTTACTCTCCAGGTCCTGCCACCCTTTCCCATCAGCTGGCTGTCCGATAGTTGACTCATCTTACCAAAGCTTACTTGTATCTGCTTGAATAGACAGAGGTCGCTTGTGGTTCTGCTTCTTCCCAGATGGCCCTCGTTTCAGGATGGGAACTCTTTAAATGACACTCTCCAGGGGCCCAGGAAACATATGTCCCAATCTGCCTTAGCTTGTGAGGCTGGCCCTGTCCCCTTCAGAGCTATGCTTTCCCTCGTAGAGCTGGCTGCCACTTTGGCTGCTTCTTTGAGGCTTTGGCACTACTGAATGACTTGGAATCATCCTCTGGGTTCATGGTGTGGATGTGTAGTTAGGAATTGCTCAGCCATTTGCCCCTGGTAGAGCAGCATCCCCAGGGGATTCGGGGGGCTGGAGCTGGAGTACTACATCAAGCTGACTCTAGAGCCCATCTTACCTTCCTTTTACACAAGCCTATACCTTTCCTTATTGAATAGGCAAACCAGAATTAGTTTTTCTGGTACATGCAGCTGAAAGCATTCTAAACGATAAAATGTGAAGAGACTTCTGGTTAAGATGGTGGATTCATGATATATATTTATCTCTTCTCCTTCCTGAGACCCCACTACAGAAATGAAAAAGGAAGCAAGTCACAGTGACTCAAAGAACAGGAGAAAGATCATTAGTGGGTAAAAGATTTCAAGAAAGTTCTAGAAGTCAGGAATGAGATGACAGATGATGCCTGAAGGAAATTTTGCTGGCGTGCGTGAGCCCTGAAGATGTCGGCTACAGCAGAGGCTAAGCCGAAGGCGTGTGGCTGAAAAATGGGAATTAAACAGAGTTTTGCTTACAGAAAAGTCAGCTTCCCTCCCCCGACGCAGAGTGGCCAAGCAGCAAAATGGGGTAGTCTTTTCTTGAGAAACTGAATGGTCTCAAAGAGGTGGCCTCTGGCCTTTGGCATCTGGGGTGGGTGGATTTATCCACTAGGCACAGTGACTAGAGCTCACAGTACTTTTAGGGGATGGATGGAGAGACTGTTGGGATTAATGGCTCTGGACATAGTTATTAAGAACGAAACAAAGACAGGGACAGAGGCCACTCCATTTTCCAGGAAAAGTGTCCTGGGGGGAGTAGGGAGCTTGGCTGGAGGCAAGACCAAGGCTCTAACCTAGGCTCTGGCTGGCAGCTAGGGCGAGGAATCATTTTGAATAAGACTCAGAATGATGTCTATCTAAAACATTCTGACTCCTTCCTTGGAAATCTACCTAAGTTCTTTGGCATGGAGGACTAAGCAGAAAGATCCTGGTCACTCTTTGGGAAGAGGAGAAATATTTGCTAACACAGCTGGAGGGAGATATCCCCATGCCTTTGAAGGTGGCTGTCCTGTGGGAAAGCTGCAATTCCCAACTCTGGCCACCAGATGGCAGAGTGGAGAGCAGCGCTGGTAGTTACAGCCTGGGTGGAACTTGACCTGTGGGAGGGAAGCAGGAGGCGCTTGGGCTTCCAAGGATGCTCCAGTGAGGCCCCAAGCTGCTCTGCCTTGGCAGAGTGTGGGCTGCTCAAGGGGAGAGGAGCAGTTAGTCGTTCCTGTATCCCTAGCTCAGTCCACTGGGCTGGATGCTTGGGGACCAGCATCCTTGGGGTTTTCATGGTTCCTGGCTTCCCTCTGTCCACACCCACTACCACTGGGCTCAGTCCATTTGCTGGGAACATCCGTCAGATGAGAAAGGAGGAGCAATTTATCTTTTGTATGTGTGTCCACATTGTTTGGAAACGAAGGTGTGTTTCCTGTACTGGCATCTACACTTCTACACTAAGGCCAGGCTCTCCCTCCTCAGTCCTCCACACTACACTAGCCCATCACTGGCCAGGGTCCCCAGCAGCCACTCCCTGGTCATTCAGAGAGGAGTTTGACAGCTCTCCGAAGACCAGAGCAACTGGACCGTTTGCTTTTGTAATTTCATCACATAAAAGGGCAGAGAACACATTGCAACGAAGTTCCCTCCCCGCTTCATTCTCAAAATGATGTGTCTGGAAATGAATTAGAAGCTGATTTGACCCGGAGTTTAAATGACAAGGTCAAAGGCATTGCAACTCAAAACATTCCTCTCTGTTTAGTTGCGTCTGACAGCCTGTGACAAGGGCCTCGCAACGAGAGAGCTGAACCGACACGAGTGCTGTGGGCCAGGCAGGTGGTGGTTGCTTTCAGCTACTTTCTGTCTGTGAAGTGGGCTTTATATTATGATCATAGCTATGATTCATAGCTTACAGATGAGGAAGGTGAGGCCCAGAGAGTGTATTAGTTATCTATAGCTGCATAACAAATGACTCCAGAACTTAGAGGCTTAAAATAACAAACATTTATTGTCTCACGTGGTTTCTGAGCACTGGAATCTGGGAGTGGCTTAGCTGGGTAGTTCTAATTTAGGGTTTTTCATGAGGTTGCAATCAAGATGTTGGCCTGGGCTGCAATCATCTGTACATGTAACTGGGGCTGGGTAAACTGCTTTTAAGATGGCACACTCACATGGCTGTTGGCAGGAGGCCTCGGTTTCTCGTTGTGCGATACTGATGAGTCCCCCTCCATAGGGGGCCTGAGGGTCAATTGAACATGGCAGTTGGTTTCCACCAGGGCTGTGACCCAAGGGAGAGCAAAGGGAAGCCACATGCCTTTTTATGAACTGGCCTCAGAAACCACGTACCATCACTTCTGCCTTATGCTATTGGGCACACGGACCCACCATGATACAGTGAGGGAGGGGAATCCACATGCATACCAGAAGACAGGGATCACTGGGGGCCTTCTGGAGACTGGCTACTGCAGAGCCTAGTAACTTGGCCATCAAGCAGAGAGATGGAACTTCACTCAAGGCACCCACATCTCCCTAGCAGTATGGGCAGAGGCCTTGGAGTGACATTCAGATAGGCTAAATAATTCATTTTTTGCCCATTCTATTGAAAAACTGGAAAAATATTGATAATTATTATTTGTGAGGGTATGAGAAAATGGTCACTTTCATTCACTGTTGGTGGAAGTATGCTCCAAATTTAAACTTTTTTTACATTTTGACTCAAGTTCTCTCATTCTGACTCTATTATATATATATAAAATACATACTTATATAATACAGTATATATAATATCGATATATAATTATCTATAGTCTATATATATTCACACACACTGAAACACATACAACACATACACAAGCTTTTATAGCAGTATCATTCATAATAGGGAAAAATTGGAGACAAATCTGAGATTGGTTAAATACATATTTATCATTATAATGGAATATTATACAGTCATGAAAACAAGACAGAGATATAATCTAAGATATATAGCATGTCATAGAACCATATATATGTATGTATATATATTAGAATTCCATTTAAGTATATGTACATAAAACATGTAAATATATATATTTGTTTTATTTATTTTTTAATATCACCTTTGTTTTTTTTAACTTTTATTTTATATTGAAATAGAGTTGATTTACAATGCTGTGTTAGTTTTAGGTGTACAGTAAAGTGATTCGGATATATATATAATATATATATATATATTTTTTTTCAGATTATTGTCCATTTTAGGTTATTATAAGATATTGAATATAGTTCCCTGTGTGCTATACAATAAATCCTTGTTGCTTATCTATTTTATGTATATTAGTTTGTATCTGTTAATCCCATACTCCTAATTTATTTCTCCCCCCTGCCCCACTTTCCCCTTTGTTTTCTGTGCCTGTAAGTCTGTCTCTGTTTTGTATATAGATTCATTTGTACCCTTTTTTTAAGATTCCACATATAAGCGATATTATACGATATTTGTCTTTCTCTGTGTGACTTACTTCACTTACTATGATAATCTCTAGCCCATGTTGCTGCAAATGGCACTATTTCATTTTTTCATGGCTGAGTAATATTCCATTGTATAGATATAGCACATCTTCTTTATCCACTCATCTGTTGATGGGCACTTGGGTTGTTTCCGTGTCTTTACTATTGTAAATAGTGCTGCTGTGAACATTGGGGTGCATGTATCTTTTCAGATTAGAGTTTTTATCTTTTTGGGATTTATGCCTAGGGGAGGGATTGCTGGGTCATATGGTAACTCTATTTTTAGTTTTTTAAGGAACCTCCATACTTTTTTCCATAGTGGCTGCACCAATTTACATTCCCACTGACAATGTAGGAGGGTTTCCTTTTCTCCACACCCTCTCCAGCATTTATTACTTATAGACTTTTTGATGATGACCATTCTGACCGGCATGAGGTGATACTCATTGTAGTTCTGATTTGTATTTCTCTAATAATTAGTGATGTTGAGCAATCAATATAATATTATTAACTATTCTATAGACTTTATTCGAATTTCACCAGTTTTTCCACTAATGTCCTTTTTTGGGTGCGGAATCCGATCTGGGACTTCACATTGCATCTAGTTGTAGTGTTTTCTTAATTTTCTCTAATCTGTGAGAGTTTCTCAGGGTTTTTTTTTTTGCGGGGGTGGGTGGGAGGAGTCTTTCATAACCCTGATTATTTTTGAAGAGTACTGGCCAATTCTTTTGTAAATGACTCTCAATTTGGGTTTGTCTGGTGTTTTCTCATGATTCAACTGAGGTTATGCATTTTTGGCAAGAATATCACAGAGGTCATGTTATGCCCTTCTCAGGACATCATATCACAGATGTTGAAATGTCTTATTACTTGTGTCTGCTAGCTTTCTTCACTATGAAGTTACTATTTTCCTGTTTGTATTTAATAAGTATCTTAGGGGAGATACTTTGAAGTTATGCAAGTATCCTGTTTCTCATTTTACTTTCCACGGTATTTGCTTGTGACAGTTATTACCATGGAGTTTGCTTACTGGTGATTTTCTATTTCCATCATTCCTTCTACATTTATTAACTGATATTCTTCTGCAAGGGAGAGCTGTATATTTCTACTAGCTTATTTATTCAATGATTTATATATATCAGTATGGAAAACATGTTCTAAAAATCTACTCTTTACGACATTGATACAAATTAAAAATCTTGAATTTTGAGGGTTTCTTTTTCCAGAAAAAAAAAGAACCAATAATATTTAGTGAAACAATTCCATATCATGCAGGGCAAGGGAAAGCAGGGGCTTTCAGGGGAAGGAGACCAGCCTTGGGGACAAGAACAGAGAGCGTGTCTCCGTTGCATCATAGAGATCCTTAATTTCATTTTTCAAATGATGAGATGCCTCAGAGAATTTAGTTTGTCAAATCATGCAGGAGCCAAAGGGTTAGAACCCACGTCTGATTCTAAGACTCACATGCATTCCACTATCTGTCAAGTAACAGAAGGGGCTGAGTTTGAAGGTCCCTGAATTTCTGCACCTCTGAAGTACCCAACTGTGTTGAGCTGTAACACATCTCCCCTTCCTCGGGGGACTCAGGCTGGAGACTCACTGCCCTGGGGCTGTCTCAGCCTCTGTTCTACACACTTACCTTGTCTGAGCCTCGGAGATAAAGTTTCCTTTTAAAGAACCTCTCAGCTCTTCCCTACCTGAGCAGGACTCCATCTGACTGCAGTTCTCATCTGCACGTAATTTAATTCTTCTTCAGCACAAAGAGATGAGAAATCAGTTGTGCATGTGCATGTATGTGGACGTGTGTGTATCTCATGGTGGTGGTGGGGTCGTGAAAGGGAACCAGATAAAACACCCCCAAAACTGGGGACCATTTCAAATCCCATTGTTCTCAGCCATCATCTCCCTCAGGCTTGTAGAATAATGCACCAAAAGCTCTTGTCATGTCTGAGTTTCCTGGAAGAGAATTCAGACTTTTACGTTGGGCTTAAGCATCACAGGGGAAGCCTTATACGATCCCCTGGACTACTCACACTTCCTGCCCCATCACATTGGCTCATGGCACCTGTGTCCTCCCTTATAGCACTTTCTCCTGGGCACTGTTATTTCAGGAATTGTTGGACTTATGCCAGACATCCCGACTAGACTATAAGCAGCATGGCAGACAACTACCATATTTCCTTTTATGAGCAAAAAGGTGTGCCTCCATAGGAAGGAGTGATACTTGGGAAGTGTCGTCTTCCTCTGGTTGGCCCCTGGGTATCGCATCCCAGTTAGCTCAGCAAAGGCCGATTCACCGTGGGAAGCTGAGTCTTCTGAAAACACAACGGTCACTGAAGTCACACTGAATTTGGGGATGGATTTTATGGTTTTGATCTTTATAAAGGGTGGATTAGATTGTTAAATAGTAGGGCAGATGTCCTTATTAAGATATCCAAAGTTGTGGATTCTCAGCATGGGCTGTACATACCCAGTTGGGTGAAGGGGCTGAAACAGCCCTCTGATGTTCTCAAAAGAGCCACCAGATGGCGCTGCTGCTGCTTCCCAGGCCTGACCCGGGAAGAGGCCAGGCAAGTAGTGGCTGCAGTAATGACTGTTAAAAGCGCTTTACAAGTTAGAAGTGATTGCCTAACGATAACCCTGCTCGACTGGCCTTGAATTTTACCTAAAGATGGTGGCTTACTCACAATGAAGACTTTTGGAGAAGGCCTCAGTGAAAGGCTTGTCTTGTTGGTTATGTTTGCCTGGGCTCGCTTGAGAGAAGAAGACATGGCCAGATTCTGAAAAGGCAGCCTCTCTCCTCTGAAGCATCAGCAGCTGTCAGCCCTTTAGCAGAAAGGCTCCCAAACCTGTCTCGAATGAGCTTGTCCATCCTGGCCCCTTGCATCTTCTCCCATAATCCAACTCGTGGGTTAGCAGCTGTACCATTGAGCTGGGCCCCGTTGGTGGTCTGAGGATCTGTTGGAAGTCGGCTGTTGAATTGTGATGGCCCAGCGTGGCATGCCTGTATCCACTCATGCAATACGCATGGAGCTCTTGGTACGTGCCAGACACTGTGCTAGCAACTGGGGTTACAGCTGCACATAATACAGCCAACGATGCAGACCGGGGTTTCCCCTCTGCCCTGCCCTGCTCCAACCTTTCCTGGCCAGCCCCTGACCATCATGGGGGCTCCTTTTCCCTCTGCCTCAGTTTCTGGCTGGGTCTTGCTGTGCCTGAATGGATGTCTTACCCAGTTTGATGATCTGAATTGTAGCTTTAATACTGCCTCTGAGCTCATCTCCAGGAGCCCTGCTGATCCCTGGACACCTCATCTGATGGACAAGGAAGTGACCTGAGTGAGGGTGACTAGGTGACCCCACTTGTTTGGGACTGAGGCGGGGGGGGGCGGGGTATTCCCAGGATGCAGAACTTTGAGTTTCAAAACAAGGACTGACATGTTATCTGGGATGTGGGACTTTCAATGCTAAAACTTGGAAAGTCCTAGGCAAATTGTGACATGTTGGTCACCCCAGGCCAGTTTTCCCGGTCATATTCCTGACAGGCCTGTCTAAAGGAAGACCATCACCCAGTGTTTCTGAGGTCCCAGCTATTAGACTGTGAGAAGCCTGTTATGGCCCCTGCTGTCCTGTGCTTACTGTCAGCTTTGGAGCTGACTGGCCGGTGCCCCATGGGAGGAGCATAGCTTAGCATGAGATATCACTTTGGTCTAGTCCCTTAACCTCTCAGCCTCAGTTTCTTTGGTTGTAAAATGGGTATAAATATCCCTGTCTCACAGATTTGTTGAGAGGATTAAATGAGTTTGTGCATGTAAAGTGTCAGGTATGTACCTAAATGTGGGTGTAGCAAGATGTCGATGATGTATTGAATGAAAAAAGCAATGGCAGAACAGTATGAATGTAAGTCTGATACTCAATAGACTGGGATGCGGAGGGCAGGGCAGGCAGGGCCGGCTGGTGGGCTGTGTGGCTGGGTTTAGCCAGAGGTGAGCCTGGAAAGGCAGCTAGGGGCCAGTTCACAGGAGACCCTGTAAGCATCCTTAAGGCATTTAGATTTTTGCTCTGATTACAGTAGGGAGTCATTGAAGGCTTTTAAGCAGGGGGATGTCCCGGCCTGGTTTGCGTTTTGGAAAGACACTCCCCCTTTCACTCAGCCCTGGCTGCTGGTGTGGGTATAATGCCGATGACACAGTAGCTACTCAAAACTATTCCCATTTTCCTTATGATTGTTGCCTTTTTTTCCCCTTATAGTCTCTCCTGTCCCTTCACCTCATTTATTTATTAAGCAAATATTTATGAGCATGTACTCATTTAGGACTGGGGGCTGGAAACCCCTGGCAGGGGTGCCAGGTTGCTCAGGACCCTCACCTCCCGTAGAGCCAACCCAAGGCGAGTCTCTAAGACCCTGGCTGAGCGCTGGTCCTGGGGGTCTCCAAGGGTGCCCGAAGATCAGACCATGCCTCCCTGTGGAGCGACAGTGGAGGCTGAGCGAGTGACCCAGACTGTGGGCAGGCCCTGCTGCCTCCCTGAACTGCAGTGTCTCTCCCTTAGATGAGCTCCGAGCATGCCTCATTGAGCATTGCTCCTGAGACTCTAGAACCTTCTTTGCTTCTGAGTCCTGCTCTTCCAGCTCCTGGATGCTGATCTGTGCTCCAGGACTTGCTTCTGGACTGAGGTGGCAACCCCAGCTTTGGGGAGGGACATGGGTCCACTGAGACACCATGACACAAGGGGCTGTACCCTGTCCCTGGCACACCCTGATTGTTGGCCCCAAACCTGGCTTTGCCCTTTCTGCTGGCAGGATTCTCGCAAGCATCCTGCACCTGCAGCCCACAAAGCATCGGTGAGATTCCGGGCCTCTGCTCTGCCTCCCCTACCTCCTTCCCTGCTCTGACCTGGCTCTTTCCCTCCCCCTCCTCTTTCTTTCCGTGACCCTGATTTTAGTGCAGACCAGGGATTTATACTTGCTGCCCCCAGCGTTTAAACCCACAGATTCTGACTTCTTTTATTCCTCCTGCTGTCCTGGGTAAAACTGGCTGCCCAAGATCCAGCCCTAAAGATCCCGACTCCTGGTGGCTGGTGGTCACCCAGGACAGCCAGTCTCATAGGAAGTGTGTGCATATATGGGGGGTGGGGAATTTGGGTGGGCACCACAGGACTCAGTAGAAACGGAATGAAGGCTGGGCCAGGTTAGTGTGACGGGTCCTGGCATAGAGCCAAGCCATGCCCGACCTCTGAAAGTCATCTCAGGGGTGAGTGTGGGTGGAGGGGTCCTAGCAGGATTTCCCCATTCCTGGGGTCAGCCAGAAACGCCAAGTTTAGGATTAAGTGGAATTGGGAACCAGAGAGGTGGCTGGCTGTCAAAGGTAAGAGTAGGTGACTAGTTAAAATTGACACTGGGGAATTTTGTCAGATGTTTTGTTGGTTCAACACAGCATCTGTTTCCCTTGGAGATGTTGGAGGGGCAAAGAATCCCACCAACTCCAAAGTCCTACCTAACCCACCTGCAAGGAATTAACAATGAAATACCCTTGTGCAAGCCTAGTGGGAGAGTCGTAGCCTCAGTGGAGAGGGGTCCCACTGCAGCCACAAGACTGAGCTATGACCTGCAGCTGAGTGAGGCCCCTGGGATGGGCAGTGGGGTCAGCATCACTGAGAGATGAGGCCAGGGGTGACCACAGAGGGGAGCATGAGAGCCACTAGCAGGGTCTTATGCTCTCCTCTGCCAGGGAAGGGAGGAATCCAGGGGCTGCTTGCTGCTAGAGGAAAGAGAATGAGTAACCACAAAGAGAGGAGACAAGGCTTGCTCTTCCCCCAGAAGCACCGCCTGCTAGTGTGGCCTTCCCCCACCAGGCAGCCCTCGACCCCTGTGTGGGCTGCAGATGGGCAGAGGTGCTGGGGCCATATTTCTGTAGAACCACAGCTCTGCCCTTTCAGACCAAAAGTGTTTATGCATCATTGGAAAAGGACAGAGAAGTCAGCGTGAGCCCTCGGATTCCCACCGATGAGGCTAATTAACCTCTGAAAGCCTCACATTTTCTCATCTTTAATGTCTTTTTTTAAAAAAAATAACAGTTTCCTTGCAAGTTTGCTTCCAGCATTAAATGAGATAAACAGGTACAATAGGTCTGGCGTAGCGTCTAGCTCACAGTGAGTGCCCTGATTCCAGACCCACTGAGCTCACCACTCCCAGACTTGTTTCTTAAACCTTGGCCTTTCTTCTGGGCCCCAAGGTCACACTTGTAATCACCTGCTGGGTAACGTCAACACCTCTGCCTGCCCTGCACAGCACTGCAAACTGTCACTAAACACCCAGGTGTTAAAGAAGGTGTCAATGCTAGTCATCAATGGTCAGATTTCACATTTGTGGGGGGCTTTTACAGGTTTCCACATCTGTTACCTTGATTTAAGTGGCATTAAATCTTCTCTGGAACAAAGTGGGGTGTAGGTTAACTTTAAAGCAAACCCAATCTATATAATCTTTTTCTTTTTTAACATCTTTATTGGAGTATAATTGCTTTACAATGGTGTGTTAGTTTCTGCGTTATAACAAATTGAATCAGCTATACATATACATATATCCCCATATCTCCTCCTTTTTGCGTCTCCCTCCCATCCTCCCTATCCCACCCGTCTAGGTGGTCACAAAGCACCGAGCTGATCTCCCTGTGCTATGCGGCTGCTTCCCACTAGCTATCTATTTTACGTTTGGTAGTGTATATATGTCCATGCCACTCTCTCACTTCATCCCAGCTTACCCTTCCCCCTCCCCGTGTCCTCAAGTCCATTCTTTACGTCTGAGTCTTTATTCCTGTCCTGCCCCGAGGTTCTTCAGAACCTTTTTTTTTTATATTCCATATATATGCGTTAGCATATGGTATTTGTTTTTCTCTGACTTACTTTACTCTGTATGACAAATTCTATGTCCATCCGCCTCACTACAAATAACTCAATTTCGTTTCTTTTTATGGCTGAGTAATATTCCATTGTATATATGTGCCACATCTTCTTTATCCATTCATCTGTCGATGGACACTTAGGTGGCTTCCATGTCCTGGCTATTGTAAATAGAGCTGCAATGGACATTTTGGTACATGACTCTTTTTGAATTATGGTTTTCTCAGGGTATATGCCCAGTAGTGGGATTGCTGGGTCGTATGGTAGTTCTATTTTTAGTTTTTTAAGGAACCTCCATACTCTTCTTCATAGTGGCTGTATCAATTTACATTCCTACCAACAGTGCAAGAGGGTTCCCTTTTCTCCACACCCTCTCCAGCATTTATTGTTTGTAGATTTTTTGATGATGGCCATTCTGACTGGTGTGAGATGATATCTCATTGTAGTTTTGATTTGCCTTTCTCTAATGATTAATGATGTTGAGCATCCTTTCATGTGTTTGTTGGCAATCTGTATATCTTCTTTGGAGAAATGTCTGTTTAGGTCTTCTGCCCATTTTTGGATTGGGTTTGTTTTTTTGATATTGAGCTGCATGAGCTGCTTGTAAATTTTGGAGGTAGATTTGTCAGTTGCTTTGTCAGTTGCTTCATTTGCAAATATTTTCTCCCATTCTGAGGGTTTTCTTTTTGTCTTGCTTATGGTTTCCTTTGCTGTGCAAAAGCTTTTAAGTTTCATTAAACTTACTCCTCTGTTTAGAAAGGTGCAATTAGTCCCAAAAGCCCCCTGGAGAGAGTCCACATTTTTTTTTTTTTTTTCCAGTACCCGGGCCTCTCACTGTTGTGGCCTCTCCCGTTGCGGAGCACAGGCTCCGGACGCGCAGGCTCAGCGGCCATGGCTCACGGGCCCAGCCGCTACGCTGCATGTGGGTATCTTTCCGGACCGGGGCACAAACCCGCGTCTCCTGCGTTGGCAGGCGGACTCTCAACCACTGCGCCACCAGGGAAGCCCGAGTCCACATTCTTTACTGTGATGCCCAGGACTCTCCATGATCTAGCGCCTGCCTACCTTTCCCGTATTATCTCTCATCCCACCTTGCCTTGCACCCCCCTGGTATTTCTTCTTCTACACCAACGTAGACTTTGCTCAGCTTGATAGTATACTGGTTTATCTATTTTATTATTAACATGTTTTGAAATTTGAGCTCTTGGAGTTTTAAAAATAAATAGCTCAGTATTTTTTCTGTTTTCAAGTGAATTCCTTCCTGTTATCTTGAGTTATTCCTGTTGTCCCCTCTAGATAGGATTTTTTCTCTGTGTGGGCTCCCTATTTTGCTCCCCACTCCAGGTGGGCTCAGTCTCCCTTGGCAACAGTAAGAGTGGGAACAGCATCCCAGCAGAAGTCTTCCGTGCTTGCTTTGATCTTGGAATTTGCCTCTCCAGTGCAGGGTTACTCCTGTGCAGTCACATGGACTGGTAGAATGGTCAAAGCAGCGCGCTTGTGAATTTTTACCTGCATTGACTGCTGAGAGTCAGTAGGGAGAAGGCAGTCTGTGGTGCCCCCAAAGTTTTGAAACCTACAACTTTGGTTTCACACATTTAGAAAACTGAAATCTTCCTACTTTTTTCTTCATTTAGGTCTTTATTTGTAGCTGTCTTGGGAGGGGGCAGTCTTTCTTTGCCACCTATCCTGAAACCATTTTAGACATGCAGTTGTGGTTTCTTTTATCATGCTTTTTTTTTTTTTTGCTGTGCGGCTTGTGGGATCTTAGTTCCCTAATCAGGGACTGAACCCAGGCCCTCTGCAGTGAAAGTGTGGAGTCCTAACCACTGGACTGCCAAGAAATTTCCTATCATGCTATTTTAAAATGGGGTTTGTGGTCCTAGACAACGTTGTTTGTGGTCTTAGGCAATCTTGTTTGGTACCCATGAAATAATAATGAGAAAACTACAAATCTTGTAGTATCAACACTTGTACAAGTGTGCAAAGATGTGTAAGAATGTTCATTGCAGCAGTATTTGTAATATCCAAAAATTGGAAACAACCAAAATATCAATCAATAGCAGGCCTGTTAATGATTGTATTCACATGTTACCATTGAGAGAAGCCTGTATGTACTAATATGGAAAGTTGCCATTTATATGGTTAAGTGAAAATAATTCTATATCAGGTGTGAAAGTATGATTCCATTTCAGTTAAAGAGAGATTATTATTATATACATGTATATTGTAGAACAAATTTGAAGGAATATTCAAATTGTAACATTAGTTAAGGGAGTGGGTGTTGTGGTAGGCGGCAAAATGATAGAAAACAGAGTACTTTCTCATCTAAGTCATACATTATTGAATGTTTACTTTTTTATTTACAAAAAATATTACTTTCATAATCAGGAAAAATGTTTTAAATGTTTGTCTTCTGGGAAGCAACCAAAGCTACCATCAGTGGAAAATTAATTGCCTTTAATACTAGAATTACTGAACAGAAAGAATGAAAATAAATTATAAAAGTAGGTTTCATGATGGTTTAGAAATAAATGGACATATGTAAAAAAGTAATAAAAAGGCACAGTTAAGTGTACAAGGACAGGCCAAAGGGCATAGATTTTTTATTTTGTGTGTTTTTGTTTTTTTTTTTCGGTATGCGGGCCTCTCCTGTTGCAGAGCACAGGCTCCGGATGCGCAGGCCCAGCGGCCATGGCTCACGGGCCCAGCCGCTCCGTGGCGTGTGGGATCCTTCCGGACCGGGGCACGAACTCATGTCCCCTGCATCGGCAGGCGGACTCTCAACCACTGCGCCACCAGGGAAGCCCCATTGGTTAGTTTTAACACCAACTGGAGCCAATGACATATAGTGGGATGGAAACCTAGCATCCATCTAGTTATGCTTCTTTGGAAAAGTATGGCTTGCAAAACACTTGAAAGGAGTAATCAAGTCTTAGAATTTGTGGAGCATACAGTCTAGGGCAATTTCAGTTTTGATTTCTGTTTGAAACAAAAGTATTTCAAGAGGTAATTTATTTCTTAGTGATATGGTTTTCTTTCTTCTTTTGTTTGTGTCAACTTTTGTGCTAGGTTTTTGTTATTAGGTTTTATGTCTTGTATTTGAAAAATATACTATGTACTCTTTCTACTTTGTTGAATTTACTAAGGTTTTCTTTAGAGTTAACTTCTGTAAGTATTCCATAGGTACTTAAAAAGAATATGCTTTTTTGAGGGTGTAGAGTTTGAAGTTTATCTATTGGTTCTCTCATCAATTTGATTACTTAGGTCCTGTGTAGAGCTGCTTATCTTTAGTATCCTTGATATGTCATGGGATAAGAACTGAGTCCTTTTTTTTTTTCAAGTTCTCCTTGTATTTACAACTGTTTTTGTATTATATATTTTAATGACATGTTATTTGGTACTTAAAGTTTCGAGGTGTCTGTGTTTTCATTGTGGAATTAAACTTTCACTATAATTGGCTCCATTCTTCCAGTTTAATATCTTTTTACTTTGAATCAAAATTTGATCCTATTATCAAGAACATTGATTTTTTAAAAATATAACAGCTTTATTGGGACTTCCCTGGTGGCCTGGTGGGTAAGACTCCATGCTCCCAATGCAAGGGGCCCAAGTTCAATCCCTGGTCGGGGAACTAGATCCCACATGCATGCTGCAACTAAGAAGTCCACATGCCTCAACTAAAGATCCTGCATGCTGCAACAAAGATCCCGCATGCCGCAACTAAGACCCAGCACAGACAAAATAAATAAATATTTCTAAAAATTATAAAAATATAACAGCTTTATTGAGATGTAATTCACATACTATATAATCTACCCATTTAAAGACTACAACTTGATGGGTTTTAGTGTATTCAGAGAATTGTGTAACCATCACCACAATCAATTCTAGAATACTCTCCTGATCCCAAAAAGAAATTCTACACCTCAATTAGCAGTCACTCTCCATTTTCCCCAATCCTCTGAACCTCATGTAATCACTGATCTACTTTCTGTCTCTATTGATTTGCCTATTCTGGACATTTCGTATAAATGGAATGATACAAGATGTGGTCTTCTGTGATTGGCTTTTCTATTTTTTTACCTAGGGTGTTTGCAAGGTTCATCCATGTTGTATTCATGAAGAAACAGAACTTCATTTCATTTTGTTGTTGAACAATATTCCATTGCATGCATATAGCACATTTTATATATAGACATTTGGGTTGTTTCAACTTTTTGGCTGTTATAAATAATCCTGCTATGAGCATTCATGTACAAGTTTTAGTGTGGACATATGTTTTCACTTCTCTTGGATATATACCTAGGAATGGAATTTCTAGGTCATATGCTAACTCATTTTTCTTTTGGTGATGTTCATTTTTTCCCTTACTTTTTGGTAAATTTCTCTGTCTCTATGAGTAATGGTAACCTTTTGTCTGTAACATATGTTGAAAATATTTTTCCAAGTTTATTTATTGGTCAAACAGAAGGTTTATATTTTTATGTAGTACAATCTGTCAGTCTTTCCTGTTTGGTTTCTATTCTTGACTTGATGTTTAAAAAAATTGTCCTCACCATTCTGGAGCTATAAAACTCTTTGCCTAAATGTCCTTATGGTATTCTTCTGCACATCCTTTTTATGTTTACATCTTTGATTCGTCTGGATTCTATTTTGGTGTCAAGAGTGAGATAGGCATCCAGCTTCATTTTTCCCCTAAAGGACTAGTCAGTTGGGAGAGATCTAGCAAGGCTGTTTTCCTTCATCTTTTCCTGCTTCTTGGTCCTCTGACAGTAGCAGCTTCGGCTCATTTCTGGGTGCTCCTTCTTGCATCCTGGAACCTGAGGACCCACCCCAGATGCAAGTTGGTGTGCAGCAGAAGTCCACACCACCCCAGCTGTCTGTGTGGGTAACCAGCATCATTTTTCAAGGAGGGTGCACCAAGGTTTGGTGAATTCTCTAGGGTACTTGGGTCTAATTGGGCAAGTGGCAGTAGGGTTATCAGCATCCCACTTCCTCTCTACTTCCATGAAGGTAAGGTGAGGCTAAGGTGCACCTGTATTTCATTGGGTACGTTTCAGAGAGGTTTGTCAGCACCCTGCTTTTTAAAAAAATCTCTTTTCATATCAGCATTTTTCTCTGCCTCCCACGATGCCACAGATCTCAGCAACCCCTCGTTTCCCCCACATCCTTCCTGACCTTCAGCAAGGCTCTCATTGCCTGCTAACACCTACTCCCTGCCTCACAATATAGGATGAGTGTTATACTCTTCGATACAATAAGGCAGGATGGGACTAAGAGAGGGGGAGTGACCTACCCATGGTCACACAGCAAGTGTGTGGCAGAACCAGTGATACAGCTTAGATGCTTTAACCCCTGGTAGAGCTACAGCTAAAGCTTGGGTGCTTTGACTCCTAAATGAAGGGTTTCTTCTATCATGTTATACATCTATGTGGTTGTGAGCACACAGGCTAGAACAAGAGTGCCTGAGTTCATATCCCAACTCTGCTGCTTATTAGCTGTGTGAACTTAAGTTTTTACTTCCCTTCCCTGAGTTCATTTCCTTAACTGTCAAATGAGGATAGAATACCATTTATCTCAGTTTTGTTGTGAGGATTATAGGAGAAACTACATGTAAGACACTTAAAACACTAGAGGTTAGCTTTTTTTTTTTTTTTTTTTTGGTGGTTCTGGATACAATGCACACAGCAGTGTGAGATCTTATCTTGCTCCTGCCCATTGTTATAAAGTTTTGATGGTTTGAAGAGTTCCCTAATTAAAAATCAACCATTGTTTGTACAACTTTGAATGTCCTCAAAACAAACAGCAGCAGCAACAATGAGAGGCATTGGCTATTCTGCATATGCCCATCTGGAAATATTGGGAACCAGAGATGTGGATCTTAACCATTTCTTTGATTACAAATTGCAAAAGGCCAAGAGAACTCATGAGTGGATCCAATAAACGCCACTCCTTGCTCAATCCCAAATGCAAATGGAAAAAGGAACTGAGTTGGAAAACCCTCAAGCATATGCTCAGATAATTTCCAAACTTTTCAGTCTACATTTGAGAGGACAGAGCTTTGGCAAGAGAGCAAGTCCCTTCCTACAGGACGGGTTGGAGGCCAGGGTTGGGTTAGGGAAGGTGTGTCTTCAGGGATTAGACGCAGCATCTCTGTTTCCTCTTTTGCACACACTTGGCCTATTGATTGTTTAAGTCTCCAACGCACTTCCTGTTGGCTTCCTTTCATTTTGAAGTGTTCCTAGGTCAGTGTATGAACACGTACTCTTACTTAACTGAGGTGAATCTGTCACTATCCTACGTGAGTATCACATTGATGTTCACACAGAGTCCATGCGTCTTACCACAGTGTAAGGTCAGCTCAGGGAGAAAGGGCTGGTCTGCGTAGTATGTTACAGGGTACCTCCAAGGCAGTAGCTGGTTCTCCCCCAGTTGGGGCAGTGATGGGTATCATGCGGTAGAGGCTGCCCCAGCTTGGGACTTGAGGTGGCTGTTGTAAATGAGTGGGGGCTGGCGTCCTCTTGCCAATGTGTGTTGTGACTGTGTAAAGTGTGATATGCACTTTACACAAGTGAAGATGCTATAAAAAGGGGTGATGTGAGCTGGAGGCTGGAAAGAACTGTGGGGTGTGGTTTTGTACAAATAAAGAGAAAAGTTAGTAAGAAGGGATGTGATAAAAGAAGGAATAAAACTACTGGCAGGTATGAAATCATGGTTCTAGGAAATAGCCTAAATGGACAGGTGGGGGCAAGAAGCCTGTGAGGATGGATGCAGGTTCGGGGCAGCCTAGGTCAAGGATGCTGACTTAGAAAGCTCTTCTCTCCTTCCTTTTACAAGGGGGTGATTCAGTCTGGGATTAGAGCAGGGATTTTTTTTTTTTTGCGGTACGCGGGCCTTTCACTGCTGTGGCCTCTCCCGTTGCGGAGCACAGGCTCCGGACGCGCAGGCTTAGCGGCCATGGCTCACGAGCCCAGCCGCTCCGCGGCATGTGGGATCCTCCCGGACCGGGGCACGAACCCGTGTCCCCTGCATCGGCAGGCGGACTCTCAACCACTGCGCCACCAGGGAAGCCCCCGAGCAGGCATTCTTAACGTGGGGTCCACTGAAGGGTCTTAGATAGAATTCTGGGAGTCTGTGAACTTAGGAAAATATTATATTTTTATTTTGACTAACATCTAATTGAAATTTGCCATTTTCTTCAATTATTAAACATAGATAAACTATATTAGTATTAGCAGTATCTGTGACTTTGTTACCAATGAAAATCACCGATATTTTAATTTTATTTCACATTGTAGTTATTGCAGAGATCTCAAACATAATTCATGTTCCTCACTACTTTGAAGTTATGAAAGTTATTAGATCCTCTGATAGATCCTCTGTTTAATGCATTAATATATTCCCATATCACATTTTAAAAAATTAATTAATTTTTAAAAATTTTTGGCTGCGTTGGGTCATCATTGCTGTACGCGGGCTTTCTCTAGCTGCAGCGAGCAGGGGCTACTCTTCGATGCAGTGCGCAGGCTTCTCATTGCAATGGCTTCTCTTGTTGCGGAGCACGGGCTCTAGGATGCACGGGCGTCAGTAGTTGTGGCATGCGGGCTCAGTAGCCATGGTGCACGGGCTTAGTTGCTCCGTGGCATGTGGGATCTTCCTGGTCCAGGGATCAAACCTGTGTCCCCTGCACTGGCAGGTGGATTCTTAACCACTGCGCCACCAGGGAAGTCTCCATATCATGTTTTAAAAAAACAATGATAACTGTATTTTACTATCTTTCATTTCCTTTGTAATCCATTGTGTTTTATTTTACACACTTAAAAATATTCTGAGAAACAATTCATAGATTTCAACAGATTGCCAAAGTAGTCCTTGGATAAAAAAAGTCAAGAAACTCTTGGTAACATGGCATGGAAGGAGGCAGATAGCTGGAGAGACTCTTACCCTCTGAGCCTAGGGGGACGAGGTTTCGGTCAAAGAGAAAACTGAGAAGATGCTCTGGGATGTGCTAGGACCTGTGTCTGGACTTTTGACCACCCACTGCTGCTGCAGTATGTGGCTGGGTGGTCCTCAGGTTTGCTCCAGACCTCAGGGCAGAAGATGGAGCTGGAAGGACCTGGGTGCCAGGAGCTGTTCAAGGTTGGTGGACGTAGGTCTGGGAGGATGAGCTAGGGTGGGGATGCTGGCTGCCTCACTGGTCCCAGATTCTCCATCTGATAATTGAGTTGGCAGATCTGAAATCAAGAGCCAGGCTTTGCCCCAGACTAACAGCGTCAGCTTGGACTGGCTTCTGAGCCTCAGTTTCCTCATGTATGAATCTCCATTTATTCAGTAATATTGATTATCCTTCTAGCACTGAGTAGGAGGATGCCTCTACAGTCACTGAGTGGATTAAGTGAGATGCTGTGTCTGAAAGCACTCTGAAAATGGATGCTCTCTTTGAAGTTTTTTTTTTTAATTATCATCTCTTTTTGCTTTTAATCAAGTTGACCTTTGAAGAGAAGTGACTTGAATCTTTCCAGAAAAGGTCCAGGCTTGGAGATTTGCAGTTCCACTGGGTGAACCCTTCCAATCGTCCTGACAATGCAGTGTAAAGTGTCAGGACCAAATTCCAATGGTTTCTACCAGATGAGACCAGACTGCTGGAGTTAATTAGAGCCGTCAGCCTGGCTAACAGGGTGTGCATAGTTATTTATGCACTGAAGTACCCTGATAATTAAACTCATTCAAAGTCACGATGACTGGTTACTTAAGAGGCCCGAATAATCATAAGTGAGGACTGTAATTTGAATGTACGTCGCACTGTTTGGCTTAGAAGTGCAGCGCAGTTTGTTGCAAGGAGGGCAAAGAAAAAACGTTCATGTATCAGAGACAAAGCAGGGATGTTAGGGCAGGTGGAGCAAGCCCTGCTGTGATCCAGGAGGTACCCCAAGGCTTAAAGATGCCTCATTCTCCTGGTAGAGCAAAGAGGCCACTCTGACTCCTCGGAGCCAAAAGAGTTCCACCTCCCCCAGGTGCCTTCCAGAGAAAAGATGGTAGGCCATCACTGAAGATGACGACCTGTGCTGGACCACACCTCTTCTGTGGTCTATGTTTCAGCCTTGGCCACCAGCCCTACTAACTGCAGAGACCGCTGAATGAGATGCTGAAAAGTTTAGGCTCTGGTACCAAACTCCTCAAATCCCACCTCTTGTATTAACTGGCTGGGTCTCCTTTGGCTAGTTGCTTAGCCTCTCTGAGCCTCAGTTTCCGTTGTTTTTTTTTTTTTTTTTGGCCACACCTTGTGGCATGTGGGATCCTAGTTCCCCCCGACCAGGGATCGAACCTGTGCCCCCTGCAGTGTAAGCTTGGAGTCCTAACCACTGGACCTCCAGGGAAGTCCCTGAACCTCAGTTTCTTTTTCTGCAAAAATGGGAATAACAGTAGCTATCATATTAGGTTTTCTGAAGATTAAATGAAAGAATGATTATAACGCACTTGGCTCAGTGCCCGGCCTACAGGAAATGCTAAATCATTGCCAGTTGTCGTTGTTGTTATTATTATTAGCGGGTTGCTGTGGATGGAAGCAAACTCCCTCTTCTGCTTTAGCATCCTGTCCTCTGCACCTGTTGGCTTCTTCTCTCCACTCAAGGCAAAATCCTAGCACATTCCTTTCTTGACCCTTTAGCTCAAAAACTTGATCTGTATTTGCCCCTGGAACAGGACAAATGAACCTCTGCTTGTAGGGGCTACAGGATTCTGATAAGAAATTTCTTTAGCATCTTAGGGCAAGGTCAAGAAATGTCACCTTCTGACCGCAGTGCTTGGGGTCATAAGTGAGAGCTAAGGGACGGGAGGGACTTGGCCACTTCTTAAACTGAAGGGACAGTCACACCATTTGTGAGTGGCATGCTCTAGGATAAATAGCTTCGCCTTTCTGAGCCCAGGGCTGTTGAGGCCAACACTGCTGTTTGTCCACCATCAACTCGTTCTCCCCTTCCCACAGTGTGGTGTTGTCACTGAGAGGTGCCTGTCCAGCCAGAGATTCTTTAGCTCAACTTCACTTGCTTCCAAATGGGGCCATAGGACTAGTTCTTCCCAAAGGGATGTAACTGGTAGTGATGTGTTTCACTTCTGAGCCGAGGCTCTCTTTCTGCTTCCACTGGCTGGAAACAAAGGACATCGAGGTCCTGGGACATGGTAGGGCCACAAAATGGAAGGTGCTTGGGTCCTTGATCAGTAGGTAGAGGAAGACCACCTACAACCAAGAACACTTTCTATTGGGTGAAATACTAAAACTGTCGAGTTTATTTGTTATTGCAGCTCATGTTATTCTAACTAACATATATAAAGTGGATCTACTGGTTTGAAGTATTCCACAAACTCAGGTTGCAAATCCCCCATTCATTGATTTATTCATCTCAATTGATTTAAATCAATGTTCATTTAAAAACATTATGTCTTGAGTACCACTAGGCCGTGTTCTAAGAGCTGGAGACACAACAATGAATAAGACAGAGACCCTTCTCTTATAAGCGATTTATATTCTGGTTGGGGAGAATGCAAACAAATAAACCAGTAATTAAGGTAACTTTAGAGAGTGTTAAGTGCTACAAAGAAAGCAAAACAGGGAGAGGCCATAGGAAATAACAATATTTTAGTAGACTGGTCAGGAAAGGCCTCTTTGAGGAGGTGATGTTCATGCTGGGGCCTGGCTGGTGATAACAATCATCTCCTTCCCCTCTTCCCACATTGGTGATACTTCAGCCATGTCAGATTACTCACCCTTCTAGACCATGCCCTTTCTTGCCTCTGTGCTATTAGAGCACCTTTCTCTTCCTGTGACCTGCTTCTCCTTGTAGACCCAGCCCCCCATCAGCAGCCCCCAAGGCGATGAACTGCTTGGGCAGAAACAACAGCTCCCCTCTCTCTATGTGCCTGCCTCTGCGACAGCCAGCTGTGTTTTATTCTCTGTGCTTCTTCATGCACCAGTTTCCCGCAGCAGCCTCTGACCTCTTACTCATTCATCTTTGAATTCTAGACTATTGCACGGTGCTGGGCACACAGCGGGTGCTTGACGACCATTTGTGGAATTGATTGGAATATAAACTGCCAGAAATGACTATTTAATAATTGTATTTAAATGATTGTGTTGGGAGCCTGCATAATGCATAGTGTTTTGAAAGGGCTTTAGTTTAGTCGTGGTGTCTAGAACAGCCTCTTTAACTGTGTGCGTATGGCAACTGAGCCAATTTCAGTTAGGATGCACATAAACACTCATATTTCTCAAGCACAAGGCAGAATCTCTGTTTCTTTCCTTTCTTCCCCCCTGGTTGCAAAACACATCTTTTCTAGCTCCTGGGGAACCTGACAACGCTTCCTCAGGTTGACGAATGGCTCACTAGACCCTCTATACCAGGGGGCATGAGGTTTGGGGTAAGGGCAGGATGAGAACATTTACCACCTGTGAAAGACTAGACTTTTTTTTTTTTTTGGCAGTGCCCTGTGTCTTGTGGGATCTCATTTCCCCAACCAGGGACTGAACCCGGCCATGGCAGTGAAAGCGTGGAATCCTAACCACTAGGCCACCAGGGAACTCCCGAAAGCCTAGACTTTGATCTCCCTTCTTCAGACTCTCATTGGACCGGCAACCAGTGATGCATGGGTGAAGATAAAACTGTATTTGAGAAATCTTCTGTTTATGACAAAGGTCATTCTGTCGTCATTTACTGGGGAACCTGTTGCAGGAAGGTGGGGAGGAAGAGAAGAGAGTGCTTATTTAGTGAGGACTTCTGTCTGTAAAAGGTCCCAGGTTTCCAAAATGTCAGCCCCTGGCCCCAAACCAGGTCAACACTGCAGTGTAACTTATGCTCCAGAGGCCCCTGTGGATCAGGCTAAGGCTAGACTTTATCCCAAACCCCATCGTTCCTGGGCCCCTCTCCTTCCCTCCCTCCATTGCTGGTTTCTCCTGAGAGCATTCCCACAATGCATCATGTGCCTCTGAATCCCTGTCTCAGGCTCTGCTTCCAGGGGACTCACCCCAAGATGCCTACTCTGTGCCAGGTGCCATGGTGGGTCCTCATAACCATGCCCAAAGGAGGGACTGCCCCACACTGCTCCCCTGGCCACACAGGGGGCTTCCAGACCCCTCTGTACCCCCTGTATGGTTGGCAACCCAATTGTCCAGCATTGGCTCACATCTTGCCAGTGAGTGAGGCCACTGCGTTTCCATGAGCCAGATCTCTGCTCCTCCTGCCACTGGGAAGTAGGGACTGGCCATCTAGGTCCACATGGCTGGTGGGGTCCATGGGCTCTGGGTCTGCTCTGATGACCTTGCCACATGGCTTTCTTCCCATAGGTGAGCATGCCTATCCCAAGATTGAGATTTGGGGTCGAGAACTAGGAGGTCTCACTCAGACCTCGGGACTCGTATGTGCTCTCCTAGAGACCCTTGCTTTTGTTCACTGTGCATGTG
Organism: Monodon monoceros; assembly: GCF_005190385.1. Classification (NCBI taxonomy): domain Eukaryota; kingdom Metazoa; phylum Chordata; class Mammalia; order Artiodactyla; family Monodontidae; genus Monodon; species Monodon monoceros. The sequence continues at coordinate 17,974,880 of NW_021703769.1, read as the reverse complement.
CCTGGCCATTAATAAAGCTGAGACTGTTTCTTATCCGTCCACAGATCCTCAAGTGACTGGTTCCTCAGCAGAAACCCAGAGGGGAAGAGGAATGACTAGGAGGGTTTAAGCACCAAAGCCTTACCCTGAACCTTTGACAAACCCTACAAACTAAATATTATGATTCCCCTTTGACTAATGACTAGAAAGCCTGCCTAAGCACAGCTTAGGACGTTTAGGTAGCCTGAGGATGCATTAGTATTGTCTGAGCTCGGATTTGAACCTCGCATTGGCCAGCTCCAAAGCTCAGGCTTTTTCGTCCACACCAGAGGTTGACAAACTACAGGTGATTTCCTGCCCACAGCTGGTTTTTGTAAATAAAGTTTTATTTGAACACAGTCATGCTCATCCGTTTACATTATGTTATGGCTGCTTGTGTGCTATAGTGACAGAGTTGAGTAGGTACAACAGAGACAGAATGGCTCCAAAGCCTCAAGTATTTACTATCTGAACCTTTTCAGAAAACGTTTGCTGACCTCTGGTCTACACTCTACTCCCTTAGGGAGTATTTTTAAAAATAAATTTATTTATTTTATTTATTTATTTTAGGCTGCATTGGGTCTTTGTTGCTGCGTGCGGGCTTTCTTTAGTTGCGGTGAGTGGGGGCTACTCCTCGTTGCAGTGCGCGGGCTTCTCATCGCAGTGGCTTCTCTTGTTGCAGAGCATGGGCTCTAGGGTGTGCGGGCTTCAGTAGTTGTGGCATGTGGGCTCAGTAGTTGTGGCTCGCAGGCTCTAGAGAGCAGGCTTAGTAGTTGTGGCACACGGGCTTAGTTGCTCTGCGGCTGGTGAGATCTTCACAGGGCTTGAACCTGTGTCCCCTGCATTGGCAGGCGGATTCTTAACCACTGTGGCACCAGGGAAGCCCAGGGAGTATTTTTAAAAATAGTCCAGGGACCCCCCCAAGACACTGAGCAGTGGAAGTATGCCTGGTCTTAAAATCAGAAGATCTGGGTACAAATTCTGGCCGTGCAACCCTAGTCAAGTTCATGGATCCTCTCTTAGCCTTGGTTTATTCATCTATAAAATGGAGATAAGAGCAGTCTCAGTATAGTTTTGTTTTGAGGATCAAATAAAGTAACAGTGATAATTAATGATTTTAGTTAAAGGTTATTGAGCGCTCATTGTGTGCTAAGTATGTGTGTACGTACCTAATCTCTTTTTGGTCCTTCCAAATGTCTGGCACGTGGTAGACATTCAATAAGAAGTTGTTGAATGAATGAGGTTGGTAGTGTTACTCCAATTTCTCAGTGAGGAAACTGAGGCTCAGAAAAGTGAAATAACTTACTCAGGTCTTGGCTGCCTGTGATGGTAGAAGCTATTGGGTTCAGGACAGGCATGAGGTGGGAAGGGTTATGGAGGGCAGTGTTCTCCTGCTGAGGATAAAGTTTTTCTCCTCCTGGGAAGACCTGTGGTGCCTGGGACTGGTTTTCACTGAAGGTAGCAAAGATTGCTTCCTCTCAACTTCTCCTCCTTGGAGGAAATTCCACAGTTTAATCAGATCCTATCCTATCCTCTTCCATCCCCCCTGCATTATCTAGTGACTGGGATTGTCAGCAAACCCATCATCTTCTTGCTGATGTGTATCTGTAAAACAAAGATTAGCTGCTTCAGAAAAGTGAACACTTGGGAGTCATAATTATGGGAATCACTTGTAGTTTGGGTTCGTTTGAATGAGACGCAGCCATACAGGAGCCAGATGGCATGTTTGAAAACGTTTCTAGTTGTGGCACTGGTGATTTTGGTCAATCAAGATGTGGAATAGTCACTCTGCCTGCATGAGGCAAATTAAACCATCTTTACGCACCAGCTGCCCCTTAACTATGTGGACAGTTATGGGTGGAATGAGAACAGAATTCCTAAAAACTGCTCAGGAATTGTGTAGCTTCAATGAGGAAAAAATTTCAGTTCTAGGAAAATGGAAATGAATGAATTGAGTTGATTTGGGAAAAGATCATTGTCTTAGTTTGGATTTCCCTGGAAGCCAACTCTGAGACACAGACTGGAAAGCGAGAGCTCCATTTGGAATTGGATTCCAGGAAGCACTGGTAGGAAACACTGGGAAGCGAGACAGGGAAGGGAAGGAAGCCTGTACATTTTCAGGCATTTTCAAGCCAATTATCACTGTGGGCAAATGAAGATTAATCCCTTTGAGGAACCCTGGGAGCCAGAAGAGAAACACACTTCAGAGTTATGCCCCACAAAGGAAGAGGGAGCTGAGATATTTATACACCAACTCCCATTCGTCACTAGCTGGTACTTGCATTTTTAGTCTGCTTTGCTGGTGGACCCAAGAGACAGAAGTTGGTTGATGTGTCGTGAAATGGTGAGGCTCAAGGAAACATGGGTGGGGCACCTACAGAAACTGCTACAAGCTTCCACTCTGAAATCAGACTACCAGGATTCAGACCTCAGGTTCTCCTACATATTTGCTGTGTGACCTTGGGCAAGTTACTTAACCTCTCTCGTCTTATCTGTTGGATAAGAAATATGATGGTACAGACCCAACCAGGTGATCATGAAGATTAAAAGAGAGAGGTGTGCAAGACCCTTATAGGGTACCTGGCACTAGGCAAACAATCAATTTTAGCTATTATTGTTAATAACCAGTATGTTTATTCCACTGAAATTGAATGGGGAACATTCAGACATAGAAGATGTTATGGGGGTAAAGGAACAAGAAATAGTGACCCAAGGTTGTGCCCAATAGCTGTGTGATGTAGAATGAAATAATTCATGAATAAAACCCTAGGGGACCAGTCCTTGCAGAGGTGGGATGTTTTGAGAATGGCAGACAGGAAGTACCCATGGAAGAAAGGGCACTGGAGTCAGGCCACGTTCAGCTCAAATAGATTCTTTTTCGTGCCTAAAATGTGGAGATCTATTAACCCCCTTCTGCTGACAGGGAGTGTGGAGTCCTATTGCATGGAGCCACAGTATAATTAGGGACAGAATTTGCAGTAGCCATTGGAACACAGAAGCCATTCTACTCAAGAACTTCGAAGATATGAGGTTAAACTTCAGAGCTAACAGTTTGTCAGCAGTAGACAGCGTTGTGGATATAGTGTCCCTTTGGTGTAAACATGCAGACTCTGAAACTGTCTCTCAGGTCCTAACCTATTTGTAGGAGGATCCTCTGTACAGTTGATGATGCCCATGTACCTAGAATCAAAAGCTTCTGCATCCATGGGCTGAAGTTGTAGTAGCAGCAAATGACCAGTTACTATAGAGCATGATGCCCAAGGTGATGGGAACCAGCTGCGATGCAGGTCATAACCATGACAACAACAGGTAATGCTTATTGAGAGTTTTCTATGTGCCAAGCCATGTGCAAAACACTTCACAAGGTTATGTCATTTTCCGGTGAGAATAGTTGGAGGGGTGTCTGTGTCATGGCAGCCTGCAAACCGGCTTTCCATCGTGCTTATTAAAATAACTTCTGCAGGACTTCCCTGGTGGCACAGTGGTTAAGAATCCGCCTGCCAATGCAGGGGACACGGGTTCGATCCCTGGTCTGGGAAGGTCCCACATGCTGCGGAACAGCTAAGCCCCTGTGCCACAACTACTTAGCCTGCACTCTAAAGCCCGCACGCCACAACTACTGAAGCCTGCGTGCCTAGAGCCCGCGCTCCGCAACAAGAGAAGGCCCTGAAATGAGAAGCCTGCGTGCTGCAACGAAGAGTAGCCCCCGCTCGCCACAACTAGAGAAAGCCTGCACGCAGCAACGAAGACCGAATGCAGCCAAAAAAAAAAAAAAAAAAAAAATCATTCATGAGTAAAATTTAAAAAAAAACCACAAAAAACCTTCTCTGCAACCCAACTTCTCTGCTGCTTTCCCAGCAGCCTTTTCTAGGCTGGCCTTTCATCACAAACCCCCAACTGTGTTCTGAGTTGCTGGGCTGGTGATGGAGAAGGAGTTCTCTTCCATGAAGAGCAAACGTGCCACACTTGGGGAGAACCACTGGCTCATTTTCAGTAGCAAAGCAGAGGCGGGGGAGGACCATTTTGTCTCTGCGTTCAGCAACCCTCCTAGTGGTTAGCAGACAGCAGCATAATGGCCAGCCAGCGTGACACTTTGCAAATTGCTTCATAAATAAGTTGTAATGGCAACAGGGAGAGGCCATAGCTCATGGATAACTGACTCCCTGCCATTTTGGAATAATAAACCAGGGCTAATCTGGACCACTCCATGGGTATTCATTAAGTGCTATGGGTTTCCCATGTGCAGGCCTGCTGGGACGTGGGCAAGCACCTCACTTGGCACTTCTCTTCGCACTGTGGTGAGGGCAACACACTCTGAGCAGGACAGTTGGAGGGGAAAGTAAGTACCTTTTACTAACAAGCCGGGACGAGCCCTGCAGGAACAATATATTTTCTCTGGAGAACTTTCTTTCTTTCTTTCTTTCTTTTTTGCCACACCACACAGCATGCAGGATCTTAGTTCCCTGACCGGGGATCAAACCCATGCCCCTCGCAGTGGAAGCACAGAATCCTAACCACTGGACCACCAGGGAAGTCCCAAGGAGAACTTGCTTTCTGAAGAAGTCTCTCTGTGGGGTAGAGGAAAATATAATAATAATAATGATAACAACAATGATAATAATATTAGTTAACATTTATTGGATGTTTGCTCTGTGCTAGATACCATACTAAGTGTTCTCGTACATTATCTCATGTAATTCCCACAAAAATCCTATTAAGTAGATACCATTATTTTTTTTTTAATTTATTTATTTTACTTATTTAATTTTGGCTGCATTGGGTCTTCATTGCTGAGTGTGGGCTTTCTCTAGCTGCAGCCAGCGGGGGCTACTCTTCGCAGCAGTGCGCGGGCTTCTCATTGCGGTGGCTTCTCTTGTTGCGGAGCACGGGCTCTAGGTGCACGGGCTTCAGTAGTTGTGGCTTGCAGGCTCCAGAGGGCAGGCTCAGTAGTTGTGGCACATCAGCTTAGTTGCTCTGCAGCAAGTGGGATCTTCCCGGACCAGGGCTTGAACCCGTGTCCCTTGCATTGGTAGGCGGATTCTTAACCACTGCGCCACCAGGGAAGCCTGGTACTATTATTATTAGTCTTATTATTATTATTTTTTAACATCTTTATTGGAGTATAATTGCTTTACAATGGTGTGTTAGTTTCTGTTTTATAACAAAGTTAGTCTAATTTTTAATAGAGGAAGAAACTAAGGCTCACAGAGTTTTCGTTACTTGCTTTGGGTAATATAGCCAATATGTGGTGAATGTATTAGTCAGCTTTTTGTTACGTTGTGGTAACAAATGAGCCTAAAATCTCAGTGGTTTAAAATAATTAAAGTTTTTTCACTCCTACCTTATACCACTCGTAGACCAGCTGCCCTACTCTATCCATCTATATTCCAGGATCTAGACTGAAAGAGTAGCCCCTATTTGGGACATGCTATTATCATGGCAGAAGAAGAAAAAAGCAAGAAAGCTGATGTAGCCAGCCATAGTTGTTAAGGTTTCTGTTCAGCATTGGCATATATTGCTTCTGATCAGATTTCATTGGCCAAGGAGGTCCATGGTCAAACCTTCTTTCAGTGGGGCAGGGAAGTTTACTTCTCCCACAGGGAAGTACTGCAATTAGTGACAATGGGGAGAGATATTTAATTCTCTTACAGGGAAGGTAGAGAAAGGACAATAATATAATCTACACAGGTGATTGAATTCAGACCTTTGTGATTAGATATTTTGTGCTTTTAATCTCTGCCTTCATGGACTTGGAGTTGGTAGACCTAGCTTTGGGTCACGGCTCTGCACCGAGAAGCTGTGTGACCAATGGCAAATCTCTTCCCCTCTCTGGGCCCTAGCATCCCCGTCTTAGTTAGATATCCCTTGAAGCAGACCCAGAGACAAAGATTTGAGTGCAAATAGTTTATTTGGGAGGTGATCACCAGAAGCCCCAGTAAGGATTGGGAAAGTAAACCAGGAAAGAGGTAGGAATTTAATGAAGTGTAATATCAAGCAGCTTACCCTGGGAGCAACTGGGGCACAATTCTGCTGAGAAATATTGGGGAAGACACACCTCAGTTATCTCCCCCAAGGGGCGAGGAAGCTGGGTTATTTATTCCCCAACTTCCAGGCCATCATTGATAGAGGGCAGTTTCTGGGGGCTTTGACTCTTCTGCAGCCGGAAAAAAGCCTTTGGGCAGAGTTTTGTGTTTGCAATAAGCATCTCTTGGCCTGCAGAGGTGAGCTAAAGACCTCATCTATACAGTGAGAAGTGTTGACTAAAAAAGCTTTAAGGCTCTTCCACTCTTTGTCACCTGTGCTTGCCATCCAGCCTGGTGCTGGGCCAGCACACTGGTCATCTGGTTGAGTTGGGGGGCTAATGGGCATTTGTATTTCCCCTGCATTCTCCTATGGAGCATCATTACTGGCTCTCCTTTTCCCTTTCCATGGCAAAACCCTCTTTGCTTTGCAGGATGGTCTATCTCCTGCCTTTCAAGACCCTGGCTCTTCCCCAGGGTGCAGCAGCTCTTGCTGCCTGCTTGATTGGAGGGGGTTCTTTCTCCCACAGACCATGCTTTCCATGGTCACAGGATGCAATATCAATAATATCCTGGTTTCCTACTGTCACTTGCGAACCAGTCTCTTCCTTTCAACGCAAAATACCCCTTTGCTTTGAAGTCCTTACCATGGCAATCTGGCACCCCCTGTGCTGTCATCTTTCATGCACCATTCACCATCCTCCCCCTGACCCCATCCAGGCTCCATCCACCGAAGGCTGGTTCCCAGCCTGCCTTTCCACTCTGAGCCATCACCCTGGGCCTCTCCCTTGTCTACGAGGTTGACGCACCTAGAGTTCTTGCATGATGTTTCTGCCTAGTTCAGGTCACTTACATCTTCCTCCAGGACAACTAAAGCAGCTTCTTCACCAGTCTCCTCCTGCATTTCATCCCCCAGCCCGCTCAATTTCTGTCTTCCTGTTCATCCATACTTTGGCCAAATCAACCTCTCTAAAATAGGAGTGGGCAGAGAAGTAGTAAAGTGTAGTGGTTAAGAATGGGAACTCCAGAGACAGGCTATCTGAGTTGAAATCCTGTATCTGCCCCTTATTAAGTGTGGCAACTTGGACAAGCCGCTTACCCGCTCCGTGCCTCCATTTCCTCATCTGCTAGATGGACCTACCTCATAGGCTTGTTGCAATGATTAAATGAGTTAATGTCTGTAACGTGCTTAGAACAGCACCTGGCACAGAGTGCTTATTTGTTAACTAAATTGAATCCACTGATGCTATCGTCTCACTGCTTCAAAGACTCTGTCCCTCCCAATCACGCAGGGCAGAGTTTGAGCTGGCCAGTTGGGCATGTGAGGCCTTGGCTAATTGGCCTCTACCTCCCTTTTCAAAATCAATTGCTCAGTACCTTTTTACCCCACAGCTTATGACTCAGCTGTTTCACGTCTCTGAGTCTTGGCACACACTGTTCCCTTTGCCTGGTATGCTGAGCCCTGCCTTGTCCACTTGCCCATTTCCTCCTGACGCCTCAGGTTTTGCCTCCCCTAGAAAATTCCTGGGTCTGTTCAAGTGGAGATAATTGCCTTCCTCCATGTAGCTGCTGATCACTGTCCCTCTTTTCGGGCTGGGACGAGGGTGAGGGGCAAAATTTACAAGAGTGTCCAGAAGAGTGTCCAAGAATGCACAAGAGTGTCAGTAATCAAGATAGAGGATATTTGAAAAAAATAAAAATGGATACAATAACTCTGTGTTGAACAAAGCAACAACATTTAAAATGAAGATGGCATCTAACCCTGCACTGGTAAGATTCACCCCTTTTGCCTAACTCTAATCCTGGGTGAGCTTGCTGCAGGATGAAAGACCATGAGGAAGGTGGATGATAGCCCACCCAATTGTCCGGGCTGAAGTCATTCTAGACTAGTCTATAGCCAGCTGACACCGTACTTGTCAGAGAGCCCAATCAAGATCAGCAGAGTCACCTCCATGACCTGCAGTGGACAGCAGACATGTGAGCAAGCCCAACTGACCCATAGACCCATGAGCAATATCACTGCTTATGTTTTTCAACATTTGTGTTTTGGGGTGATTTGTTACACAGCAATGGCTGATACACTCCCTCTAGCCATAGAACCTTGGAACACACTTTACATTTGCTTGGTGGTATCTTTCTCCCTTGACCCCCTTCATTCTTCAGACCTTGACCTAAGTGTCACTGCTTTAGAGAGGCCTTCCCTTACTCCCCTGACTAGGTCAGAGCTCCCTCTTCCAGGCTCTCATTTTACAGTGTAACCCTCCATCTTTGCCCTTAACTACAGTTGTAATTCTGCATTTATTCATGTGATTGTCTGATGTCAGTTTCACCTGCTCCACGAGGGGTTCTAGCAAGCTCCATGAGGGTGAGAATTGTGCCATTTGGGTCTCCCTTGTGTTTAGGCACATAATAGGGGCTTGATAAATGTGTTGGGTGAATAAATTCATGAATAACTTTTTTATACAACATTTGAGAGTGTCAACCAAGCCTGATTATTTCTCTGCTTTTTACCGCGTGATATAACAGGTAAAATGGTCCTCTGATGCAAGGGCTAATGGGCTTCTCCTGAGGGCTCCTCCAACCCCGGCCTCCTTTTTCTTCTGAGCAGGGTTGACTGGCACAACATAAACTATGATGTGAATGGCACCGTGTGGAGCAGTACATAAGCTATGGGGCTATAGCCAGCAGCCCTGCCCTGAGAATAAAGGAAGTAAAGTCTGGCTAAGCCAGGGCCAGGGCAGAGCAGAGGAGAGGGCATATACTTGAAGGTGGAAGCACCTGTGAATGGGCCAAAGAGGGGGATTGGGGAGCCCATTTGGGGCCCTCATCTTAGCTCACCCTCCAAGCTTCCCCCACCCCTCTTCTTCAGCAGCTGCCATCTCTGGCAATTTGAAGTCCTGCCCCAGACCCCTCCTTGTGGCCCTGGAGGGCTTGTGGAATCCAATCCCTGGTTTCCTGATCTCCATCTGCCATGATTCCTAACATTCTTTTTTCTCAGTCAAGGAAAGCAGTATAGTCTAAGATGGTGGAAACTTCAAGCCTTCAAGCCACGCTGCCTGGCTTCAAATCCCAGCACTGCCTCTTACTAGTGGTATAGCATTGGGCAAGTAACTTAACCTTTTTGTGCTTCATTTTCCCACCTGTAAAATGGGCTTGCCCCTACATCATAGGTTGTTATGAGGATCAAACCGAGCTGGAGTGTGTTAAAGCACAATAGCGCTGCTACATGGTAAGTATATCAATGTTTTTCTTCTTCCTCTTGAGTTTGGCTAGCCTGAGGCCCTGGTGCGAGGCTGACAGCCCCAGCACATCTCACCAGGCTGGGCATCCTGTTCCTTGTCAGGGAGTGCTTTGAGGCTCTAGGCTACATCTCGGGTGAGCTCCTGTCTCTGTTCTTTGAAGGGCTGACTCTGCAGAAGAAATGTCCTTGGGCAAGAAGCAGACCTGTTAACACCATCTCCCAGACACACACAGATACACACACACACGCACACACAGAGACACAGACACACACAGGCACACACACACAGAAGCCTGCCCACCCTCTTCAAGTTTCTCTCTGAGCTCTTCATTCCTTTAGCCTTATCAGTGCTTTATTATAAAATCCTCTCCCAGCTCTCTGTTCAAAGGTCAGCATAATTATAATTACTGCAGCAATCACGTCCAATTTCTAACCCCCCACTGATGAGAGCATCGTCATGGCCTAAGAGACCCAGTTCTGTGGGGCCTGCCTGTCCCACCTCTCCACCCTGGGCACAGCGAGGCCACGTCCTCACCCCCTGTAGAGATGGTGGTGGTCAGGGGGCCTTGCTCTGCACCTTCTGAGACGCCTCCCTTATTCAAGCCATGTCTGTCCCAAACCTGCTGTCCCTGGAGTGCTCTCTGCTCCTGGGAAGGCCTGACAGAGGAATGTAGACCAGTGTCACATCAGGTAGGGGATGACAGTTTTTCTTGCATCCTCCTGTGAGGCTCTTCAGGCATTTCTCCTGCTGTTCCTAATGTGAGTGCTGACCATGTAATGGCGAGAACTCGAGACACAGCTGTTGATAGCCAGGGTGGAGGTGAGATCCCCATGGCAGGTGAACAAGTCCTGTGTTCATGCAACAGAGTCAGGCAGGCCAAAATTGCAAGGGATTCTGCAGGAATGAATCCCAGATTCATATGTTGAAGTCCTGACGCTAGTACCTCCAAATGTGATTATGTTTGGAGATCGGGCCTTTCAAGAGGTGATTAACTTAAAATGTGGTTCATGAAGGTGGGTCCTAATCCATTGACTGGTGTCTTTATAAGAGGAGATTAAGACACAAATAAGCTCAAAGGGAAGAACAGATGAAGACACACCTACAAGGCAAGGAGAGAAGCCTCAGAAGAGATCAAACCTGCCAATACCTTGATCTCAGAGTTCTAGTGTCCAGAACTGGTCGAAAATAAATTTCTATTTTTCAAGCCACCCAGCCTGTGGTACTTTGTTACGGCAGCCCAGGCTGAGTAAGACACCTATCTTTTATTTCCCTGTGGGCAGGTGGGGGACCCATACGAGTCAGTCTCTTAAGATGCTCGTTTAGGAGCCAGGGGCCAACGGATTAAATTTTGGTTGAGGAGAGATTTTTTCCAGTGGCCACAACACCCCGACCCTACAAGTTGCCCTTTTGTGATGGAGGGTATCTGGGAGGCAAAATGAACAATTTCTTGCTTGTGAAGCTCGTTAGTAATTATTATTATTATTATTATTATTTTCTTTTTTTTTGTGGTACGCGGGCCTCTCACTGTTGTGCCTCTCCCATTGCGGAGCACAGGCTCCGGACGCGCAGGCTCAGTGGCCATGGCTCACGGGCCCAGCCGCTCCGCGGCATGTGGGATCTTCCCGGACCGGGACACGAACCCGTGTCCCCTGCATCGGCAGGCGGACTCTCGACCACTGCGCCACCAGGGAAGCCTTGTTAGTAATTATTATTCACTACATATTTTCTCTGCATGGTGCTGTGCCCATCTCTTCATGAGAGTGTCTATTTCATCTTAACAGCAATCCAATGAGGCCCGCTCTATTCTGAGTCCCGTTTTTTGGAGGACGAAATTAAGGCTGAAAAGAGGTTAAGTAACATGGCCAAGGGCTCACAGCTAGGGAGTGGCAGGGCTGGTATTTGAACTGAGCTTTGTCTGAGGCCAGAGTCCTGGCTGATCAGGGACTATATCATCGGGGCTTTGAGAAGTCTTAGAGGTCACTCCTGCTTCCTACAAAAAAACTCCCTTCAGGTGTCCTTTCTGTGTGATTTTGCTTTTCTTTCATGGGGCCACCTAGAGAAAGCCTCTTATTGGCTCTAGTTTTCTGGTCTCTTTGTAGACCATCCTTATGGGAGGCAGCCTTCAAGGTGGTGCCTGAGGATCTCTGCTTCCTTGTGTTCATGCTCTTGTGTAATTCCCTCCCGCTGAGTGTGGGCCAGATCTACTGACCTACTGACTCACTTCTAACAAACAGAATGTGGAAAAAGTGATGGCATGTCACTTCGGAGGTTATGCTGTAAAAAGACTGTGCCGTAGGGAAATAGAAGTCTTTAGGGTTGGTAGCAACCAGCTATTTTTCCTAGAATTGGACTCACTGGCCAGGCCTCCTGTGTCTAGAGAAAGGGAATTGAGTTAGCCATTATTATTATCATTTTTTTGGTTGTGCCATGTGGCATGCAGGATCTTAGTTCCCTGACCAGGGATCGAAGCACAGAATCTTAACCACTGGACTGCCAGGGAAGTCCCGAGTTAACCATTATTAAACACCTATGATGTGCTAAACTCTTCACTCAAGTTACCTTGTTTATTTCTCATGTACAACTCTGTGGAGTAGGTAATATCACCACCTATTACATATGTGAAGGATAAAAGAAGAAATCCCAGTAAATTATACATGTTAAAAAAAAAAAGGCTGTGGCTTTTGTCTTGGGTGCTTGCTTTCTCTTGTTTGCTCTGAGGGAAGCCAGCTACCATGTCCCATCTTGTGGACAAGCCCATGTTCAAGAGACTGAGGGAGGCCTCCAGCCAGCAGCCAGGTGAGTGAGCCTGGAAGTGGTTCCTTCTACACTCGAGCCTTCAGATGAGTGAGCCATGATCTGGTGGGCAGTTTGATGGCAGCCCAATTGTGAGAGGACCTGAAAAGAGGACCCAGCTAGGCCATGTCCTGACTCGACCCACAGGAACTGTAAGACAGTATGTTTTTGTTATTTTGAGCTGCTGGGTGTTCAGTTAATTTGTTACAGCAATAGATAGCAAATACACCCCCCTTCCTTCAAATCTCCTAATGGGACCGAGGAAACTGCAGTTCTTTCTCTTTTTAACAAAAATGCCTGCTAGGTTTGGGCAACCTTAACATGGGAATGGCCTGTGAGGCATCCAGGGTGTCCTCTGCCTACCCCAGCAAGGCTGCCCAGAGCCGGGGCTTTGGGATCCTGTGAAGGGAGTCAATGCCTGTCCTTCTGTGGTGATCTACCCTGTCCTGGTTTTGAGTCCTTCTTCCCCTCCCTGTTCTCCAGTGCCTCACCCTGGCAGTCTGTCCTGCGTGCACAGATACCCATTTTTTTGGGAGGGGTGGGGCACATTAGCAGGGAGTTAGCACAACCCAACAGAGGTAGGGACGGAAGAGTAAACAGAGCACGGGCAAGCTCTAAAGGGGAAGCCTCACCTTCATCCTGGGAGATGCTGGGAGCAAGGGCTGGGTCTCTCAGGGGCCTGTGGCCTGGTGGTCAGGGCACAGGAGGCCCCCGTCCCGTGCGTGGAAAGTACTATGCTGGTGGCTTTAGCCTTGTAGAGTACCTTCCATACCCCCTGGCTCTGCCACAGTGTGGCTTCTAAGCCAAGAGCTGAGGTCAGTGTCAGTGGCTTTGCCAGCCTTGGACGTCCCTACAGCAGATTCCGCTCTGCAGTGAGAGACAGAGCTGAGGGAGAAGGCAGCCGAGATGACCGTATGTAATTCCCAGGAACACCCCCAATACAGAGGAGACCTTGAGGGCTTAAATATCCTTTGGTAGTGCATACAGTCAAAGCAAGAGAAATACGCCAGGTGGTGAGATTGTTACCCATTTTTACAACCAGACCAGTGTGGCCTGGAGTTTGGGCAAATATTACCAGTGTTCGTAAAAACAGCTCATTGAGCACTTGCTATGTATGTAGTGCGCCCCAGGCGATGTGTTACTACTTCCCAGGCACTGAGACATTTAATCCTCATAACAAACGACACGGAAGGGCTATTCTCAACCTCTTTCTATAGAAGCTTAGAGAGGTTTAAGTAACTTGTACAAGGTCACTGACCCGAGAAGTGAGGAAATGTCCCAATAGACCCGATGTCTGGCTTGAAAGTCCATGCGCACAACCACTTCGCTGCCTCTATCCATCACTGGGAAGCCTGCAAGCTGGATGTGGTGTGTGGGTGGACTCATGGCTCCAATGATAGTAACGCACCTACTATGTGCCGGCGTCATGCAGTTCACCTAGTCCATTTAATCGTTAACAAGGCTTGGAGGTAGGTAGCAACAGCTGCATTTTGCAGATGAAGAAACGAAGACTCGGAAAGGTTAAGTCATTAGGCTATAGTCCACCACTAATGAACAGCACAGCTGGGGTTCAAACTCAGGCTGTTTGACATAAAATCCCCCTTCCTTTTCAGCCTTATGTTAGAGGAAACAGCAGGGAACCTATGGAGAGGTTTGTCATGAGCCTCGAATCACCTGGTTGATTTCATTCTGCTTTCCAAAAGCACCTGGAGGCACAAAATCCAAGGCAGGGTCTGGGCATCCTGACTGTGCTGTGGACAGAGGGCTTCCCATGGCAGCCCTGAGTGCGCACACCCAGCCCACACGTGGGAGGGCTGAGCTGATTCCCTTTCCGCTTTATTGATGTGGAGTGAGTTGAAGATTATTGCAATGAATAATAAATGAGCTATCATAGTGGAGCCGATTATTCCAAAGTGTTACCGATGTCTGTGTTGATAAAAATGAATAAATGGCTAAGCGTTTGCAGGGAATGGAAGAGAAAAGACATAAAGAGGAAATTCATATGTGCCTCTGCTAGTTAGAAACAATGAGTCTTGAAACAGAGGCAATCAAGGAATGGGATAAAGCAGCTCTCTGATTTGTTATGTAGGGAAAATGACAGAAACTTTCACCTCTGGCCATGTTGGCTGCAAAGAGGTAACAGACATTGGCTTTGAACAGAGGAGATAAGAGACCAAGAGAAAAATAAATTTCAGAACAGTGACTATGAGAGCCAAATTGTTGCTTGGTTTTTCTCAACAGGAGACAGGAGACGCAGAGGAAGGATGGGGCTGCAGCCATTTCAGGCTTCTCTGTAGACAGAGGAGAGGACCTTCCTGGACCCAAATGGGGGGGGAGGGGTTACTCTCAGGAGTAGAGCCAAAGTCAGATGCAGGTGGATTAGGAGGAGCCAAAGTTAATGGATGGGGTCATGGAGTTGATCCTTTATACTGATGATCCTAATCCAGGTGTTTGCAACCTTTTCCTTTTTTTCCTGCTGAGATCGATTCCCAGATTCAATCCCTGTTAAGCTGCCCACAACTCTTTCTCTTTCTTTCCTACTCAAAAAGCAAACAAGAATCCAAGGGAGTGAGAATGATGCTATGACTATGGTTCCCAAACTGTACACCAAGATGCCACAGAGCACCACAGTAAGCTCAGGAGGGAACCTCGGGATATTTCAAATGCTTTGAGGGAAACTTGACATCCTCTGGACATCATGCTAATGACCAGCTCAAGGTAATCCACAGTTTCAACGTTAGATCGTACTACATTCCTTTTGATGACATCATATCTTTGCAAAGCTGGGTTTTCAGTTGCAGTGATAAAAATCAAATACTGTATATAGTGAGCAGTGAGGATGGTGGGGTCCAGTCTCATTCCAAAGTTTGAGAAGTTGTGCAGTGCTCAACAGGTACACACGTTCCATTACTAAGTACAGATATTTGAGAATGAAGTAAAAACTAGTATTTTTTCTATCCATTTATGTACATTATTTAAAAAATTAACTATTAACTTAGTTATGTTAGGACATAAATCTTGCTACATTGTTTGGACCTAAAAAATAAACAATTGTTAGGTATTCCTGTTAGCCTAGTGCTCCCATGAAAAAATTATGGAGACACTAAGGATTCTGTTGGCAGCAAAAGTTTTGGGAAATTCTGTGTTAAGTATCAGTCAGGTCTTAGTGCTAAGCCAAAAGCACACTCTAACTGGTAATTTGAAGAGCGTTTAAGAAAAGAATTCATTCCAAAGGTGTGGGCAAAGTGTAGAGAAATCAGAAAGAATAGGCAGTATCCTGGAGTTAGAAAGGGAGAGGGGGATGGGGGAATTGGGAGGAAGAAGGAAGGAGGGACTGGTCACCACAGCTGTAGACAGAGAGGGTTGTCGGGAGAGGGTTGCCTGACAGTAGGTATGATGTGGTCAGTTTCAGCTCTCTGCACAGAGGGACCTGGGAAAAGAAATGCCTTTTCCTCACTGGTATCCCTCCCTCCCAGTTCCTGCAGGTGCTTCCCATTGTCCAAACCCAACCAGTAGCCAGAGGGCAAGGGATCCTCTTGATAGGACCACAGACGTCACAAAGGGGCTGGCAGAGGTTAGAGACAAGCCATGGAGAGGCAAATAGGAGCTGTCTGAGATATGCTATTACAGGGCTAAACTGGAAGCTGCTTTTGTCTATACAAATAATAGAAAATCCTTCTCAAAACTTTGGAATCCATAGGAACCACAGTGAGCATTTATCAAGCACTTTGCTCTGTGCTCTGCTGAGTTAAGCACCTGACATGCAGTCTCTCATTTAATCTGTCATCAGCCTTACCAAGTAGGTTGGATTGTTCTCTTTAACATGGAACCTATAACCAGTACATGGTAGAGTGATCATAAAGAAGAGAGAAAATACATCAAAGCAACATCATCTATCGTGCACATAGTGGGGATCAATGGAAAATAATTTTGTGATAATTCTTTCATTTAAAAAACTTTCCAGTAGGAAACAGAAAGTGTTGGCCAACTAACATAAAAGCATTCCTTTTTATGGCAGTTGCGTTTCCCATTGGAAATTAATAAAATAGCATTTGGCTCTTGTGAATTACATATATATGGTTGAATCCTCCAGAATCCAGTCTCTTTTGCATTTCTCATCCTGCAGTGCTGTGGATTGCAAAGCCACCATGGTGGCTTTGTCAAGGTGTTGTGTCCACAGAGCTCAACATGCAGTATTGGCCTAGCATAGCTGCACTAGTACTTACCCCAGACATCACGCTTGCTCATCCATACAACTAGTGAACAAAGAAACTGTGTCTGCTCTGTACATTTGCGGAAGCTGTACCAACAGGTAAGGTAAGTTGCCAGAACTTACTCTTTTAAGAAGATAAGGCAGGAAGCATGTAGCAAGTAAGTGCTAAATGGCATCATTACCAAAGTCAAAGAATTTCAGAGAAGGAAGATAGTGTGTACTGAACCCCATGTGAATGGTGCCCTCTGGAGTTGTTCTAAGTGCCCCAGGTTGCTAAGATCCTGATCAGATATCTCCAGAAATAGGTGGCCCTTAGTTAGGTCTGGAAGGGTAGAGGGGGAAGGGGAGGCATTCAAAGGTTGATTAACCAATGGGCAAGAAGGGAGTGGCCTTCAAATGGTGAAGCCAGGCAAAAATGAACTCAAAATGGATTAAGACTTAAACAAGGCCTGAAACCATAAAACCCCTAGAAGAAAACAGGGAAAAGCTCCTTGACATTGGTCTTGGCAACAATTATTTTGGATGTGACACCAAAAGCACAAGCAACAAAAGCAAGAATCAGTAAGTGGAACTACATCAAACCTCTGCACAGCAAAAGAAACAATCACCAAAAGGAAGAGGCAACACTGTGGAATGGGAGAAAATAGTTGCATATATTTTAGACATATGTTTTATGTCTGATGAGGGAATAATAGCCAAACTATATAAATAGCAAAAAAAAAAAAAAAATCGATCAAATGGTGAAGTCAGGTTAAAGCTGAAAGGTAGCAGCCAGTAAATCCTTGACCGAAAAATGAGTGTTATGGGACCTCTCACTGCAAAAATAAGTGTAGTGGATGGCATCTCCACCTGTTAGCTGCGAGACTGATATCCTTCCACAGTGAGGAGGTAACCATGCTCTTATCACATCCTCTCCCATTTGCCACTAGACCAGGGGTCGGCCAACGTTTTCTGTAAAGGGCCAAGCAGTAAATATTTTAGTCTTTGACATGCATGTCATCTCTGTTGTAACTCTTCAGCTCTGCCACTGTGTGAAAGCAGCCAAGGCAGTATGTACATGAGCGGGTATGGCTGTGTTCCAATAAAACTTTATTTATAGACATTGAAATTTGAATTTCATATAATTTTCGTGTTGTGAAATATTCTTCTTTTGATGTTTTCAACAATTTCAAAGTTTAAAAACTATCCTTAGCTTGCAGGCTGTACAAAATTGGGTGGTGGATCTGATTTGACCTACCAGCTGTTGTTTGCTGACCCCCGTACTAGACCATAAACCTCATGAGGGCAGAGGAAATTTGCTTTGCTATCATTCACTTAGAACCCAGCACAGTGCTTGATACACAGTGGCTACTCTGAAAAAAAAATCTATTGAATGAATGAATGAATGAATGAATATGATACATTCTCCTTTGTTTCTTCTTTGAATTCGTCTAAAGAAAATGTGAGGCAAAGGAGATGAGAGGGAGTCATGAGAAGGAATTCAGTGGCTTCTCTTGTCTATATTTTACGTAGGAATTTAAAAAGCTTCTGATTTTAGTGAAAGGAAATATTAAATAAGTCTCCTATAAGGGTTTTAGTTGTTAATCTGTTATGAGGCTCTGAAATGAAACCCAGAACACAAACATGACAAGAATGTTTTTTTAAAACATAAGATGAATCCAGAATTATAATGTTGTTTTCCATTTAAGTCCAGAGGGAGTTTTAAGATTAGATTAAACATGATTGTCACTGAAAGTTAGTAAAATTGTGTTCATGATACTAAGAACTGTGTGGTTTTAAATTTTCTAAGTCGTGAATTACTTTTTAAATATATGGTAACTAGATATGAGTAATTGGTATTGGGGTGAGACTGGCGGTTTCTGTAAAATGTGTTCTAGACTGTGCATTCGAGCTGGAAACGTGCATTACTGGCTCCTCCTGTGAAATACCAGCTGGGCTGGAGGCCATAACTAAGCCAATGTTGAACATCCTGGGAACAAGTGAACGAACTTTAACCAATGAAGCATCTTGGAAATATTTGAGAAAATAAAAAACATGAGTTTCAAAGAGTGATTATGTACGTGGGAAGAATAAATGGGAAAGAGCCGCAAAGGCTGAATTTCCTCCTGGGAGAGATGTGTGCCAACTCACCTACGTGAAGGGAACGGAGCAGTCAGGATTGTGGGTGCCAGCAGTACATTTGTGCTGGCTGGAATGTCCCACTGTTCAAGACTTTCCCTTTCTGGCTCATTCTTAACGATTATTATTATTATTTTTAAAATATCAATATTTATTTATTTAGGCTGCGCCGGGTCTTAGCTGCAGCATGTGGGATCTAGTTCCCTGACCAGGGATCAAACCCGGGCCCCCTGCACTGGGAGTGCGGAGCCTTAACCACTGGACCAACAGGGAAGTCCCCTTAACCATTATAATAGTTTAATAATTCAATACGGAATGCTTATACATACATATGACTTTTTTTTTTTTTTTTTTTTTTTTTTGTGGTACGCGGGCCTCTCACTGTCGTGGCCTCTCCCGTTGCGGAGCACAGGCTCCGGATGCACAGGCTCAGTGGCCATGGCCCATGGGCCCAGCCGCTCCGTGGCATGTGGGATCTTCCCGGACCGGGGCACGAACCCGTGTCCCCTGCATCGGCAGGCAGACTCTCAACCACTGCGCCACCAGGGAAGCCCCATGTGACTTTTAAAAAAAAAAATTTATTTATTTATTGGCTGCAATGGGTCTCCATTGCTGCGCACGGGCTTTCTCTAGTTGTGGTGAGGAGGGGCTACTCTTCATTGTGGTGCACAGGCTTCTCATTGCGGTGGCTTCTCTTATTGTGGAGCACAGGCTCTAGGCATGCGGGCTTCGGTAGTTGTGGCTCACGGGCTTAGTTGCTCTGCAGCATGTGGGATCTTCCTGGACCAGGGCTCGAACCTGCGTCCCCTGCACTGGCAGGCAGATTCTTAACCACTGCGCCACCAGGGAAGCTCCCATATGACTTTTTAAACAGGATGCACTTAACCAGGCAGAAGAAGGAGACATTCACTATGTCTATGGGAATCTCTTCTGTTCCCAAGCGTAGTGGAAATCTTTATTTTTTTCTGCTTCTCCAGCATTCCTTCCCTCCCCCACTGCTAACAGCAACCCTCCTCCCTTATTTAACTGAGGCTGCTCCCACCCCCAGCCCAGGCGAGGGCACATGATCCTGGCCTAGCCAATGAAAGCATTACACTCGTCTGGCCATAATGATTGGTTCAGGTATGAGCCTGTGACATGAGCTAACCCAGTGAGAACTGTTCCCAGGTCTTTGGTGAACAGACTGATTACCTGGTGTTTTCCTTCAGTGGGGGGTTAAATGACTAGGCTGCTAAATGGGAAGCAGCTGCTGGTGGTCTGGCTGAGAGGAGGAGCTCCTGAGAGGGTAGGCAACACTGTTAATTTGCTTAACCTCGTGAAACTTTTGCTTCCTTAATCTGTAAAGTGGTGGAGAATAATATCTATCTCACAGTGTTGTTTTGTGAGTTAAATGCCAAATACTAAGTGAGTATTTGGAAAGCATTTCCATCTTCCTTTCCCTCCTGCCTTCCTTCATTTTTTCTTCCTTTCCTCCCTCTCCTTCTTTCTACTTGACCTGACTTTCCTTTTAAGACCCTCCCCCCACCCCAGAAGAAAGGGAGATTATTTGGGCACAGACTCAACAGCTTTTACCAGTGACTGCTCTTCCATGGGACTGGGAAGCTATGGAGGCTTCAGTGAAAGGTATGTTTGCAGGGTGGTGTGGCCACCCAGTGGGTGCAGGGCTGATATAGTTGGAGGGTAGAAGTTAAGGGAGCAGATCTTTGTTGACCATAAGGAAGAAACTTCTAACCCAAGAGCTTTACAATAAGATAAGGGCATTTTTATTTATTTATTTATTTTATTTTGGCCATGCCACGCAGCATGCAAGATCTTAGCTCCCCGGACCAGGGACTGAACCTGTGACCCCTGCAGTGGAAGTGTGCAGTCCTAACCACTGGACTGCCAGGGAATTCCAAGGGCATTTTTAAAGGGTGATGGGTTTCTAGTCCTGGGGGCATCTGGCCAAAGATGGATAGCCATCTATCAGGTATGCAATAGAGAGGACTTGTGTGCAGGGAGAAGTTTGGACTAAGCTTCCAAGGTGGCTGCTGGCTATAATCTATGATTTGTTCATCTAACACTGAGACCAGGCATTCCCTTCAAGCTAGATTGAGAAAAACATCAGGGGATGAAAGTATCCTTCCCTTATGGCAGTGGTTCTAATTTTTCAGTGTGTCAGAATTGCCTGGAGGAGTTGCTAAAAACACGAATTCTCGGGTCACGTCCCCAGAATTTCTAATTCAGCAAGTCTGGGATGGATCCCAAAATTTGAGTTTCTAGCAAGTTCTCAGGGGATGCTGATGCTGCTGGTCCAGAGACCACACTTTGAGAGCTGCTCTCCTATGGGCTCACTAATGTTATGAATGACAATGGATATAGTGTTGAAAAAGCACCGGGCTAGGGGATAAGAGACCTGAGTTCTCTTTTTTTTAATGTATACATATTTTTGATGTGGACCAGTTTTCAAGTCTTTATTGAATTTGTTACAGTATTGCTTCTGTTTTATGTTTTGGGTTTTTGGCCGTGAGGCATGTGGGATCTGAGCTCCCCAACCAGGGATTGAACCCACACCCCCTGCATGGGAAAGCAAAGTCTTAAGCACTGGACCTCCAGGGAAGTCCTGAGACATGAGTTCTTGCTACTTGCTACTCCATGTAGCTGTGAGCATGGGGCAAGTCACCTCCTCTCTCCGGACCTCACTTTCCTTATTGCTAAAAGGAGACAAGTTAAACTAGATCCTTGGTGATCATCTTTTCAACACAATGCGTCTCCTTCAATCAACTTTTCTTTGGTGGACATCATGTTTGGAGAGATTATTTTTTTCCCCAGATACATAATGTGTAATTAAATAACAGCCTGGTTAACTCTGTTTTTGGCAAGTATATGATTTTCTTTGGTCTTTCTGAGCTCTTGGACAGTAGCTCAGGGATCTCTGGGTCCGTAGCCACTGAGTCAAATGATATATAAAGTGTCTCCTTAAATATTGTAAAGATGTGACATTCTAGGATATTCAGGACCCAACGCCAAACCTTGAGTTACTTTTTGGAGGGTGGTGAGCTTTGGCTCCCACGGTTTGTCAAGGATGTAGCCAGGGAGCTCTCAGCATCAACGGGAAGTTCAGGTGGGTGGCTTTGAAAGCTTCTTCCTTGGTTCTCAGGCTGGTGTTAAGTCCCCATGGCTTCCCTGGGGTCATTTCTTGGGGTACCACATTTCAGAGTTTGGGGCTGGTACATTCAAAGATTTGGCGGCTCATGGCCCAGATATGTTCTCCCGGAGAGCCGTTAGTTTTTAAAAGAGATTACAGGATTAACGGGTTTAGATGTTTCCAGTTAGAGTTAATTTTGATTCTCATTAAGCTGAATGAGTGCAGATGTGTCTTATGTTGATAAGTATATCACCTACGCTTCACAAACCCAGAAAGTATGGCTGCCAAACCTTTGGGCCTCTGATGGCTGCTGCAAATCCTGCCTGTACTGCTTGGCAACGCCTCTGTACCCACATCTTTTCCAGCTAAGTGAACTGTTAGCTTATGCTAAAAACACATGTGAGCTTGATCATTTGTATGCAGTGCTTGGAGCTGAACGGCTACCCTCATGGGAGGAGAGAGGGGACTTGCTGTTTCAAATACTCTGTCTCTCTGGGAGCATATGTAGAGCCAAATGTGTTCGTGAATTGGAGTGATTTTGAGAGGTTTTCCCCATAACACTCAAGTTGATAAGATTCTTTTCTGCAAGTGTTTTCTAAGCACTGACTCCCTCTCAGGCTCCATGTGAGGTACCGAGAAGATCCTGTTTTTGTCCCTGCCTCACCCCCAGTTCCTCACAGTTAAGCAGGGCAGCCAGTCTCTAGACAGACGTGAAGGAAACAGGAAGCTCAGTGGGGACGGATGAAAATGACCTCCCCGGGCTCCCGGGAAAGGCTGTTCTTCTGACCAGCTGAACAGCGCACTTGGAGAATGATGCAAGCAAGGTAGAAGGTCGGCCATTCAAATGGGAAAGTAAATGGACATTTTCATGCTGGACCTATGAAGGATGTGGTGCTCACCAAGCAAAAGGGGGAAGCCTTCCCAACAGAGAGAGCGTCACGTACAAACCTGCAGTCTCTTTGGATGGGGTAGAAGGCTACGTGGCTGGGTATAGGTGGAAGGCGGGGTGGGTGGGACGTAGGGGTAAGAAATCTGGGAGAACAAGGCCAGACTGCAGAACTTCTTTGTGCCATATGCTATGAAAGCAGTGGTTCTCACACTTGGGCATGCATCAGCATCGCCTAGAGATGAAAACTCAGATTGCTGGGCCCCTCCTTGAGAGCTTCTGATTTAGTAGGCCTGGGTGGGGCCTGGAAACTTGCATTTCCTTTCCTTTTTTATTTTTTAATTGAAGTGTAGTTGATTTACAATATTGTGTTAGTTTCAGGTGTACAGCAAAGTGATTCAGTATACATAAATATATATTCTTTTTCAGATTCTTTTCCATTATAGGTTATTACAAGATATTGAAATAGTTCCCTGTGATATACAGTAAATCCTGTCCTTTATCTATTTTATATGTAGTAGTGTGTATCTGTTGATTCCATACCCCTGATTTATCCCTCCCCCACCTTCCCCTTTGATAACCATAAGTTTGTTTGCTATGTCTGTGAGTCTGTTTCTTTTGTAAATAAGTTCATTTGTGTCATTTTTCAGATTCCACATATGTGATATCATATAATATTTGTCTTTCTCTGACTTCACTTAGTATGATAATCTCTGAGTCTATCCATGTTGCTGCAAATGGCATATTTCATTCTTTTTTATGGCTGAGTAATATTCCATTGTGTATATATCACACCTTCTTTATCCACTCATCTGTCGATGGACATTGAGGTTGCTTCCATGTCTTGGCTATTGTAAATAGTGCTGCACTGAACACTGGGATGCATGTCTGTTTTCAGGTTAGAGTTTTCTCTGGGTGTATACCCAGGAGTGGGATTGCAGGATCATATGGTAATTCTATTTTTAGGTTTTTAAGGAACCTCCATATTGTTCTCCATAGTGGCTGCACCAATTTACATTCCCACCAGCAGTGCAGGAGGGTTCCCTTTTCTCTACACCCTCCCCAGCACTTATTATTTGCAGACTTTTTGACGATAGCCATTCTGAGCAGAGTGAGGTGATATCTCATCGTAGTTTTGATTTGCATTTCTCTAGTCATTAGCAATATTGAGCTTCTTGGCCATCTGTATGTCTCCTTTGGAGAAATGTCTAATTAGGTCTTCTACCATTATTGATTGAGTTGTTTGTTTTTTTGATACTGAGTTGTATGAACTGTTTGCATATTTTGGCAATTCAGTCCTTGTCGGCTGCGTCGTTTGCAAATAATATCTCCCAGTTTGTAGGTTGTCTTTTCGTTTTGCTTATGCTGGAAAGTTGCATTTCTAACAAATGTCCAGGTGATGTTGCTGGTCTAGGGTCCACCTTTTGAGAATCACTGCTAAAGAGTTTGGATCTTTGAGCAATGGGCTGCTTCTGAAAATGTTCCAAGGAGTGTGACAAGGTCAGACTTGCCTTTTGGAAGGAGTTTTCTGGCCGAAATTATGGGGACCTAGTCAGAGTGGCCAGTCGGAGATCAGTTAGATGGTGAAGCATGTGGAGCAACAGATGGTGGGTGCGGCCTGAACTAGGTGGGTTTAAGGGGGTGGACGTTGGGGAGGTGGCAGTGATGCTGGGCTTTCAGCATACGGGATACAGGCCGCGTGCCCTCGGCCCCCCGCTGGCATCCAGTTCAGTCCTCTTTGCCTGTGAGTCATTCTGCAGGTGGGATCACTGAGGCTCTGACTCACACACCAGGTCCATCCAGGGCTGCACCAAGGGCACGGCACTGCCTCTCGGTGACAGGAGAGAGAGATTATTTTTAGCCAAATTCTGCAGGATGATCTATTGCAGCTTTCATTTTCTCAGCACATTTTATTGAATTTTATTAGGTCATTTAGCAGATAATTTTAATTTTCTGCTTAGATCAGAATTTCAGAAAGTAATGTACTGTTGTACTCTTAATGAGTCCTCTAATAAGCTCCAGGAGAATACGATTTGCAAATCATTCCCGAACATAGCTGTCACTCAGCCTCATTGCCAATTAGCTCACTCCTCAGCTGTTCTCCCTGAGAGCGCCCGGAGACTTCTGGAAGATCCTGTACCTGGCTGGGCCTTCTGTGAAGGGGAAGCAGGTGAGGGAGCCCTAGGTCATTTTAGTACTGAGCTGTGGCACCTGATGTTTTCTTGATCCCTCCATGGGGAGCTGCTTCATAACTGAAAGGCACCCTGGGTTGCATGGATCAAGTAATTGTGACAACTTAGCAGGTTAACCATGAAGGCATCCTGGGATGTCAGCTGCAGGATGCTGATGGCCAGAAGAGGGGATAGGATGCAAACTTAATCAAAGACTTCTTTACGCCAGGCACTGGATTAGGACACTCTGTTTATTAATATTTTTAAAGTAGAAATAATACATTAATACTTTTTTGTAAACTATTTTAGCAGTAAACCATTTACTCCTTACTCTGCTAACAGGTTAGGAGAAGGGTTGGCAAGACTATGGCCCACGGGCCAAATCTATTCTTCCGATTGTTTATGCAAGTAAAGTTTTATTGGAACACAGCCAAATTCTCTCAGTTACATATTGTCTATGGCTGCTTTCAAGCCACAGTGGCAGAGCTGCATAGTTGTGACAAAGACAGATGGCCCACAAAGCTGAAAATATTTGCTATCCAGCTCTTACTGCAGTTTGCCCACCTTTGGTTTAGAATATGGACTCTCATGCTGTTTTCTATTCATCTACATACCAGGCATGTTCACAGACTCTATTAATTTTGCACATAACTGAGATTGTACCATAGGCATTGTTCTGAGACCTGACTTTATTTTTTCCTCTTGATTATGTGTCTTGGGGATCATTCCGTGGCAGAATATTATATTATTCATTCATATTTTGTGGCTACATAGTAATCTATAATACACCTTGTTAATTTATTTATGCTTTCCTTTTTTGTATTTCGATCAATTATCTTAAGTTTTTCTAAATAAACTTTTTACTTTTAGTTTACAGAAAAGTTGCGAAGATAATACAGAGGGTACTTATATATCAGTCACCCAGTTTCTCTTAATGTTAACAGCTTACATTACCATGGTATATTTGTCTAACTAAGAAATTAACATTGGTCCTATTTATTAATTTTTAATTACAGCAATAATTCATATAAACTTTCTCCTTGTAAAAATAAAACAGTATAGATTAGGCTAAAGTTCTTTTTGACCTTCCACCCTAATCTCAGGACCCCTACCCCAATTCCTACCCCCACTTTGATATTTATTTTTCAAGCCTTTTCTATATGTAGTCACTACACACACACACACACACACACACACACACACACACACACACGTGACATTGAAAGTGTAATACTGTTGTGTAGTTAAAAAATATAAATAGTATCATACCATGCTTATCATTCTTCAACTTTTGTTTTCCTCTCAAATGGTCTTGGACATCTATTCACGGTCATGTACAGAGACTGGCCTCATTATTTTACTTGCTGCATTGCTTTTCCATAATATGATACCACATAGTCAATTGAGCCATTTTCCTTATTGATGGCAGTGCAGGTTGTTTCTATTTTTTCACTGTTATGAACAATGCTGCAATCAGCATCCTTGTACATTCAGCTTTTTTTGCACGTGTGTAATTATTTTTTTTGAGGGATAGATTCCTGTAATTAAAATCACTGGGTCAATAGGCATGTATGTACATTTTTCAGTAGATACTACAAAATTTGTCATCTCAGATGGTTTGTTATCATATTTCTCCACCACAGTGTGTGAGAGTGCCTTTTCCTTATAATTGTCACCCATGACAATTAGATTTTTTTGGGACCAGGTTGAGAAATGCTATATTAATATAAGATAAAGTAAACTTCAGAATAAAGAAAATTACCAGAGACAGAGAGGGACATTACAGAATGATTAAAGGGTCAATTCACTGAGAACACACAACAGAGGGCACATGTTGTATAGACATGGCTATAAATTACAAAGTACAACAGCAAAGCTGTATCCGCTAAAGCTAAGCATATGCTTACCCCTTGAGCCAACAATTCCAGACCTGGCTACATACCTGAGAAAAACGAGGACATACGTCCACCATACACCAGTGGCAAAGACAAGTGTGAGTATGTTCATAGCAGCGTGATTCACAATAGCCAGAGACTAGAAAACAACCCAGATGTCTATCAACATAGAATGGATATATAAACTGTAAAGTATTCATGCGTTGGAATACTACACAGTAACGACAAAGAACGACTACCATTACATGCAATGACATGGATGGATATCAGATGTCATGTTGAATGAAAAAAGCTAGTATCAATGAGTAGATACTGTATGATAAATGAAGTTCAACAACAAGGAAGGAAAATTATGGTGTAGAAGTCAGTAAAGTGTTTCCTTTGTGACTGAGAATGGGCATGAGAAACTTTTTGGGGCAGCATGCTATATCTGGAAGTGTACATTTTTTTTTTTTTTTTTGGCTGTGCCACATGGCTTGTGGGATCTTAGTTCCCTGAACCTGCGCCCCGGCAGTGAAAAGTACCCAGTCCTAACCACTGGATCACCAGGGAACTCCCAAGAAATGTATATATCTTGATCTGAATTGTGGTTACATGGATGTACACACAGATAAAAATTCACTGACCCTTAAGACTTGGCCTTTTATCTCTATCTTAATAAAAAAGTATATAATACATGACAGATTCTGACTTGAGCAGCGTTGTTAACTGTCAGTACTTACTTTATGCCAGACGCTGTTGTCATCTCCTGAGCTGCAGTCTTCCCTCATCTGTAGCCCAGGGTACCTGTCTGTTTCCCTTCTGCGTCCTAGTTCCTTGCTGGATCTGAGTGCAGCCCCTGCTAGTGCCCCTTCTTGGGGAGGGGCTTTGATTCTGTGTCTCCAGCCATTGGCTGGGCTCCATTCATGGATATCCTGTTTGCTCTTTTTTTGACCATGAATATATTTTCTGTTTGAGAGGTTGGCTGCCAATTCCGGTCCCAGAAGTAGGCTCCTTAGCATTCTCTAGCTTGCACAGACCACCTGGGACACTCGGCCTCTTTGTTGAAGACCCCTAACCCACTTCAGTTTTCGCAACATCTCCACTTGCCACCTTCTCTGCTTCTGGAACCTTGCAGCCAATCCCCGCTCACACACCGTTGCAGGTGCCCCTCTAGACGGTTATAAACAGCTCTCATGACACTTAGCAAAGCTGCTGTCTCAGTCATAGGCGTCAGCTGGAGCACAGCTGAGAGCTGAGACAGTCCCTCTCATGGTCCCCTCTAACTTCCCCTCTAATTGGCCTCCCTGATTTTAAAGGTACGATTTCCTGGGTGGTTAGAGGAAGATGAGATTTTTATCAAGGGATGTGCCCGGGCGTCATCGTTGCCAGTGAATCCACCCGGGTGTCTTTGCTGCAAATGTGCCTGTTTGTCATTTCACGCCTTGCTTGGAGCACTGACTTTACTGCCAGGAATGATCAAATCTCTTCTTGCCAAGCCACCACCGGAACAGATAACTGGGAAGATGACCCCAGTGACAGCCCATTACCATATAAATTGAAAAACGATTTAGCAGTTCAGGGACAAGAGCTCCACGTGGGTGCAAAGTCTTCTCAGACTTGGTTATGGAGTGGGATGGGAGCCTTGGCTGGTGGCGGGTGATGCCAGCTGCTTTGTTCCTGAAACAAATGTGTCCATGTGCAGTTGTGTCTAACACAGCACTAGCTGGACCCGTTTGTGGGCTAGCCCAATAGTCTCTGGGCTGGTGGGTCCAGGTTCCTTGTTCTTAATTGCTTTTTCTTGCTTTTCATATGGAAACAGAGTAAGGAGCAGTTTACTAGCCAGTTCACTTCGACCAATTTCCATTCCTTCACAAACTTGCAATAATGTGCAGTATTTCTGGAACAAAAGCAGCAGACGGCTCCTCTGGAGTTAATACTGGTGAGTCACACGTTCAAGATAGGGTGGTTATCAGTTACATAGGGTGAGAAGTAAGCCTTAGGTGCTGCACAGTGCTGGCTGTGCATAGCTGTTCCTTTTGTGTGTGTGTGTGGGGGGGGGCATCCCTGAATGCCTGTCTCTTGGCAGTAATCTGTTTCCCGTCACCAAGATACCAGGGACCTGGGCTTGGCTGAAGTAGACCTGGTTCCAGTCCCAGCTCTGCCATTTTCTAGCTTCTCCACCTTGGACAAGTCACAGGAGGACATAGTCATAGAGCTGGAACAACTCATCTATGGCCTGGCCCTCAGCTGTGCCTCAGCTCTGCTTGCTCAGCCTCTCTCTGCTTGGATGTTTCCAAGACCGGAGTACTCACTACCTCTTGAGAGGCACCTACTTCAATAGCCAAAAAGTCTGAATATCAAGCATAAAATGGAGTTCATTCATTCCTTTACTCATTGGTTGCTGGCCGTATTTGTAACCACATCTCCAGGTTCTCCGACCTGTGGGAACATAAATGGTCACTCCTTGTCTGTTGCAGGAAGGCAGTCCCTTGTGGAGTCCTCCTAGGATTGTGACATGTCCACAGATTAGACCTGGTCAGTGTGGCTATCAGGGTCATCCAAGCTGGAGCTTTGTCCTTGTGCATTGGAGCAGGTGCAGCAGGACCTCTCCCTTCCCCCTTCTGAAATGCCTTGAAGTGCAGGGTTGTGTGTAGGAAATGGGAAGAGTAATCGTCTTGCCATCTCTGTGCTGCACTTGGTTGTTTGGGTCTCAAAGGTGCACTGCCGAGATTATCCCAAGAGATTGAAGAGATTGGCTTCACGGAGGACAACGCACCGGACACGCTATGGGCATGGGCGGACCATTTGGGTGATTACTGCCTCCAGGTAAGGACTCAGACTCTGATGGCCTCACACCCACTGCACTCCATCTTAATCCAGTCCTGTTTATGTCCCTATGGAAACACCAGGTCAGGACTCCCAGAGGGACTGATCTTAGGGTGTTGGCGCTGGGCGGGAAGGCTATGGGGCTTTTTCAGGGGGATCCTGAGGTGGGGAGATCAGAGAGAGAATCTGAAGGTTAGAAAGAGAAGAAGCAAATCCTGAGGCTGGGAAATGGGGTACAGATCAAGTTGGCATAATTTGGCAAGATTGAAAACTGGTTCACTGTGGCATGCAGAGCGGGTCAGGGCAAACTGTCCAGGACTAAAGCAGTGAAGGGGACAAGGTTGTGTTGGAGGCTTCCTTTCATGCTCTGTGGGCATGAGTCTGGGTCACCCTGAATGGTTATCAGAGCCATGTAAGTGTGGGCACTTTCATTTTATTCCCTGCCAATCTGTTGGGTTTGATTCTATATGTTTCCAAAGATCTGCTGGACATCCCCATAGGCACATCCCACAGCCACCTCAGTCTTACATCCCAATAGAACCCATATTCCCATCCTCACATTTCCTTTCCTGGGAATGGCACTACCATTCACCTTATCCCCTGAGGCAGGAACCTTTCCCTTCCTTGCCATTTGGGATCTCTTGCTAAGTCTGTTTTCCCCCCTAAATATCTTTTGAAAACCATCTCCCTCCCTCTCTGTTCTGTGTTTGCTAGTTCTAGTGTTTGTACCCTGGGGCACAAGATCCTTCTGATTCTGCTTTGTCTCTTGCAAATCTACCTTTCATGTTGTCACCTTTCTACAGCCAGACCTTAAGCATGTCACTTCCTCACCTAGAATGAATCCTTGCTGCCTTCAAGGTAATGTCCAGACCTGGCATGACTCGTGATGCTCCTCAAGTTGCTGAAGTGTCTGGCTCTATCTCTCTTCACTTTCCCACAAGCACTCTTCCTCCAGAGCACCACTAAAGTTTATTGAGTACTTACTGTGTGTCGGGTCCTGTGCTTGGAGCTTTTCATAGGTGATCTCACTGATTCCAAGAACCACCTGATCTATAGGTCTGCCTGTGCTTTGACCACCACCTGGAACCACTTCCCTCCACCCCAGCTACGAGTTCCCCCAACAATCCATGTCTTTTGGAAAGCAATGCATTTACACAGACTTTGTATTGGACTTGCCTGGGTTTGAATCCTGACTTTTCCACTTGGAAGCTGGGTTACCTTGTGCATATTATTTAACATTTCAGTGCCTCAGTTTCCTCACCTATATAATGGAAGTGATGATAGTCCCTACCTCGTAATAGAACCCACTACATAGTGCCACTGTGAGGATGGAATGAGTAAATACCTATAAGGTGCTTAGCATGAAGATTGGAATGCCAGAACTACCTCCAAAATGCCAGGTGTAACTCCACATGCTCTTTTTTAAAATTGAAGTACCGTTGATTTACCATATCATGTTAGTTTCAGGTATACGGCACAGTGATTCAGTGATACATATATCTTTATCTATTTATCTATCTATTAATATCTATCTAACTATTAGTATCTATGTATCCTTCTATCCTTCTTCAGATTCTGTTCCCTTTTAGGTTATTACAAAATACTGAGTATAGTTCCCGGTGCTATATGCAGGGCCTTATTGGTTATCTATTATATACATGGTAGTCCACATGCTCTTTGTACGCCTTCTTCCTTCTGGAAGTGTCCTATGCCAGCTGGACAGTCTGGCTCACTTGTCATTCAGGATCATTACTTCAGGATCATTATTCCCTTCCCCCAGAGGCCTTGGGCGACCCTCTCAAGCTGGGAGAGATACCCTCCTCGGTGGTCTCAGAGTGTCCTGTGCTTACCGTCAACACAACACTCCCTGGAGCAGTTGTGGTTTTCTTGTTTCTCTGATGTTTGAGCCCCTCAAGGCACAGCCTGTCCTTGGTCATCTGTATGCCGAGGGACTGAGCACAGCTTCTGATACAGAGCAAGCCCTCGGTGGTGGGTGTCAACCGATGGACAAAATGAAGAAGTAAGCGCTCGCAAGATCCTCAGTGGAAGAGGGATGCCTTCCACTTTGGCTGTTTCATTGAGCGCCCTGTCCTACAACCTGATGTGTGACAGAACTTAGGACGCCTGTCGCACCTCTGGCCTCCTGATAAATTTAATGTACGTATGGGGCTGTCTTTATCCTGGACCCCGCCCTACAGCCCCCAGCTGTAGAATCACATTTGCATCACAAGTTAAAAGAATAGTGGAGATGAAAGGAGCCAAAAGCCAGGTCTCTTGGGCAGTTTCCCTGGTAATGCAGGAACAGAATTATCCAAGGAGTGATTGACAAATTAGAAGCACTTTGCACCTAATTTTAATACATTTGGCTCCTTGAAAGGAGGAATATGTTAAAATTATTCACCTTGCAGAAACTTCTGTCTTTCAAATCAAAATCAGTCTTCACGTGGGGTACTAAATCTTCAGGAAACAAATTGCTTTCTATGACACATTGCACTCTTTAAATGGCTTTATTTGGAGGGCCAGCTGAGCAAGTTAATTTCAGCGGCACAGCTGGTTGGCAATAGTGGAGTGGGCGCTCTCCAACTCGCATGTCGTTGGAGAGAGCCTGGTCTGGCGTTCATTAACCACCCTTGGATTAAAGAAACAATGAGAGTGCACTGGACCATGGGGTGGAAATTAACACAGAGTTTCAAGACTCAAGTCAGTATGTTGATATACAAGATTGTGAACTTGGTCCTCGGAGCATCCTTTTTCTCTCCCTCTCAGTGGTTCCCAAAAATATGGATGCTTTCATAGCTCAGGACCATATTATCCTTCTTGTCAACCTCCAGGGAAGCCTATTCTTGGGAAAGGACCATATAGACTCATTCATGTGGAGGTGATCAGAACCGATAACAATTTATAGTATTTAATCTCAAATGGTATTTTAGTATCAAAAGAAGATGAAGCCAAAGGAATGCTTCTCTAATTAGGGAACTGGGGGCATGAATTGGTGAGGAGGGACTTGCTGCTATCCCTCATGGGGCTGCCTACTTTAGAATCTTAACATTTTTGAGCTGGGAGGAAACACAGAGGTTTTTCTAGTCCAGTCTGCATTTTCATAGAGTGCAGAAATTCCATTACAAAATACTTTAATAGTTAACCATTCTTGGCTTGAATGTTGTCAGTGATGGAGAACTCACTGCATTATAAGGCAGCCCATCCCATTGTTGGGTAGTTTTTTTTTTAAAGATTTTTTTGGATGTGGACCATTTTTAAAGTCTTTATTGAATTTGTTACAATATTGCTTCTGTCTTATGTTTTTTGGCCACGAGGCATGTGGGATCTTAGCTCCCTGACCAGGGATCGAACCCTCACCCCCTGCATTGGAAGGCAAAGTCTTAACCACTGGACCGCCAGGGAAGTCCCTTGGGTAGTTTTAATTTTAAAAAGTACCATCTTATTTTCCACTAAAATAGGTCTTCCAGAAACTTCCATCCGTGAGATGTAGCTCTGCATTCTAGATCAAGTGTCTTCTGAATGACAGTCCTTCAGATGTTTGAGGGTCACTCCCAAGTCCTCTACTTCATCTCATTTGTCACCTGCTCTCTGGGTTAAACACCCCCTATTCCTTCTGCTGTCTCTCAATACATGTCTTCCAGCTGTCTATGGGTCCTGGCCCTTTTACTTAGGATGTATTCTAGTTTGTTCATGTCCTTCTTAAAATGCAGTTAATGTAATTTTTCTAATGTAATTTTTCTAAGTGTAGCCTGGCTTTGGAGGGAGATTATCACTCATTCACGAAGCTTTGAAGCTGACCCTGCCCATCCTGGAGCTGTGCAGACAGACTTTCATGGTCTCCCAGGCAGTAATGTGTCCTTCGACCTGTTACATTTGATTTGGTCTATTCTGGTCATCATTCTCTGCCATCCCATGTGTCTGCTATTTCTCTCAGCAACTTGCCACCCTCACGTTTGATGAGCTCTCTTCCTGCCAGTTTCTCTGATAAGATATGAAAGTCCATTAAGATAATTTACTTGGTAACAAGAGGTGGTGGCAACGGCAGCAGTTAAAAAATAAGAAAACCTACTTCTTCTAAAACTCATATATATATGTGTTTTTTGGTTGCTTAATATGTTTTTACTTTAACGTCTTTATTGGAGTATAATTGCTTTACAATGGTGTGTTAGTTTCTGCTGTATAACAAAGTGAATCAGCTATACGTATACATGTATCCCCATATCTCCTCCCTGTTGCGTTTCCCTCCCACCCTCCCTATCCCACTCCTCTAAGTGGACACAAGCACTGAGCTGATCTCCCTGGGCTATGTGGCTGCTTCCCACTAGCTATCTATTTTACATTTGGTAGTGTATATATGTCCATGCCACTCTCTCACTTTGTCCCAGTTTACCATTCCCCTTCCCCATGTCCTCAAGTCCATTCTTTATGTCTGCATCTTTATTCCTGTCCTGACCCTAGGTTCTTCAGAGCCATGTTTTTTGTTTGTTTGTTTGTTTTTTTAGATTCCACATATATATGTTAGCATACGGTATTTGTTTTTCTCTTTCTGACTTCACTCTGTATAACAGTCTCTAGGTCCATCCACCTTACTACAAATAACTCAATTTCATTTCTTTTTATGGCTGAGTAATATTCCATTGTATATATGTGCCACATCTTCTTTATCCATTCATCTGTCGATGGACACTTAGGTTGCGTCCATGTCCTGGCTATTGTAAATAGAGCTGCAATGAACATTTTGCTACATGACTCTTTTTGAATTATGATTTTCTCAAGGTATACGCCCAGTAGTGGGATTGCAGGCTCCTATGGTAGTTCTACTTTTAGTTTTCAAGGATGCCCCATACTGTTCTCCATAGTGGCTGTATCAGTTTACATTCTGACCAAAAGTGCAAGAGGGTTCCCTTTTCTCCACACCCTCTCCAGCATTTATAGTTTCTAGATTTTTTGATGATGGCCATTCTGACTGGTGTGAGATGATATCTCATTGTAGTTTTGATTTGCATTTCTCTAATTAGTGATGTTGAGCATCCTTTCATGTGTTTGTTGGCAATCTGTATATCTTCTTTGGAGAAATGTCTATTTAGGTCTTCTGCCCATTCTTGGGTTGGGTTGTTTGTTTTTTTGATATTGAGCTGCATGGCCTGCTTGTATATTTTGGAGATTAATCCTTTGTCAGTTGCTTCATTTGCAAATATTTTCTCCCACTCGAGGGTTGACTTTTCATCTTGTTTATGGTTTCCTTTGCTGTGCAAAAGCTTTGAAGTTTCATTAGGTCCCATTTGTTTATTTTTGTTTTTATTTCCATTACTCTAGGAGGTGGGTCAGAAAGGATCTTGCTGTGATTTATGTCATAGAGTGTTCTACATTTTCCTCTAAGAGTTTTATAGTGTCTGGCCTTACATTTAGGTCTTTAATCCATTTTGAGTTTATTTTTGTGTATGGTGTTAGGGAGTGTTCTAATTTCATTCTTATACACGTAGCTGTCCAGTTTTCCCAGCACCACTTATTGAAGAGGCTGTCTTTTCTCCATTGTATACTCTTGCCTCCTTTATCAAAGATAAGGTGACCGTATGTGTGTGGGTTTATCTTTGGGCTTTCTATCCTGTTCCATTGATCTATCTTTCTGTTTTTTGTACCAGTACCATACTGTCTTGATTACTGTAGCTTTGTAGTATAGGCTGAACTCCGGGAGACTGATTCCTTCGGCTCCATTTTTCGTTCTCAAGATTGCTTTGGCTATTTGGGGTCTTTCATGTTTCCACAAAAATTGTGAAATTTTTTGTTCTAGTTCTGTGAAAAATGCCATTGGTAGTTTGATAGAGATTGCACTGGATCTGTAGATTGCTTTGGGTAGTATAGTCATTTTCACAACATTGATTCTTCCAATCCAAGAACACAGTATATTTTTCCATCTGTTTGTATCATCTTTGATTTCTTTTATCAGTGTCTTATAGTTTTCTGCATGCAGGTCTTTTGTTTCCTTAGGTTGGTTTATTCTTAGATATTTTATTCTTTTTGTTGCAATGGTAAATGGGAGTGTTTCCTTAATTTCTCTTTCAGAATTTTCATCATTAGTGTCTAGGAATCCAAGAGATTTCTGTGCATTAATTTTGTATCCTGCTACTTTACCAAATTCATTGATTAGCTCTAGTAGTTTTATGGTAGCATCTTTAGGATTGTCTATGTATATTATCATGTCGTCTGCAAACAGTGACAGTTTTACTTCTTCTTTTCTGATTTAGATTCCTTTTATTTCTTTTTCTTCTCTGATTGATGTGTCTAAAACTTCCAAAACTATGTTGAATAATAGTGGTGAGAGTGGACAACATTGTCTTGTTCCTGATGTGGAAATGGTTTCAGTTTTTCACCATTGAGAACAATGTTGGCTGTGGGTTTGTCATATATGGCCTTTATTATGTTGAGGTAGGTTCCCTCTATGCCTACTTTCTGGAGGGTTTTTATCATAAATGGGTGTTGAATTTTGTCGAAAGCTTTTTCTGCATCTATTGAGATGATCATATGGTGTTTCTCCTTCAATTTGTTAATATGGTTTATCACATTGATTGATTTGTGTATATTGAAGAATCCTTGCATTCCTGGGATAAACCGCACTTGATCATGGTGATTGATCCTTTTAATGTGTCGTTGGATTCTGTTTGCTAGTATTTTGTTGAGGATTTTTGCATCTATGTTCGTCAGTAATATTGGCCTGTAGTTTCCTTTTCTTCTGGCATATTTGTCAGGTTTTGGTATCAGGGTGATGGTGGCCTTGTAGGATGAGTTTGGGAGTGTTCATCCCTCTGCTATATTTTGGAAGAGTTTGAGAAGGATAGGTGTTAGCTCTTCTCTAAATGTTTGATACAATTCACCTGTGAAGGCATCTGGTCTTGGGCTTTTGTTTGTTGGAAGAGTTTTAATCACAGTCTCAACTTCAGTGCTTGTGATTGGTCTGTTTATATTTTCTATCTTCCTGGTTCAGTCTCGGAAGTTTGTGCTTTTCCAAGAA
The DNA here is from genome assembly GCF_005190385.1 of Monodon monoceros. NCBI lineage: Eukaryota > Metazoa > Chordata > Mammalia > Artiodactyla > Monodontidae > Monodon > Monodon monoceros. The sequence goes on along the minus strand of NW_021703769.1, from coordinate 17,938,580 downwards.
TTTGTCCATTTCATCCAAGTTGTCCATTTTATTGGCATATAGTTGCTTGTAGTAATCTCTCATGATCCTTTGTATTTCTTTTTTTTTTTTAACATCTTTATTCGGGTATAATTGCTTTACAATGGTGTGTGAGTTTCTGCTTTACAACAAAGTGAATCAGTTATACATATACATATGTTCCCATATGTCTTCCCTCTTGCGTCTCCCTCCCTCCCACCCTCCCTATCCCACCGCTCCAGGCGGTCACAAAGCACCGAGCCAATATCCCTGTGCCATGCGGCTGCTTCCCACTAGATATCTGCCTTACGTTTGTTAGTGTGTATATGTCCATGACTCTCTCGCGCCCTGTCACAGTTCACCCTTCCCCCTCCCCATATCCTCAAGTCCGTTCTCCAGTAGGTCTGCGTCTTTATTCCTGTCTTACCCCTAGGTTCTTCATGACATTTTTTTCCTTAAATTCCATATATATGTGTTAGCATACGGTATTTGTCTTTCTCTTTCTGACTTACTTCACTCTGTATGACAGACTCTAGGTCTATCCACCTCATTACAAATAGCTCAATTTCGTTTCTTTTTATGGCTGAGTAATATTCCATTGTATATATGTGCCACATCTTCTTTATCCATTCATCCGATGATGGGCATTTAGGTTGTTTCCATCTTCGGGCTATTGTAAATAGAGTTGCAATGAACATTTTGGTACATGACTCTTTTTGAATTATGGTTTTCTCAGGGTACATGCCCAGTAGTGGGATTGCTGGGTCATATGGTAGTTCTATTTGTAGTTTTTTAAGGAACCTCCATACTGTTCTCCATAGTGGCTGAACCAATTCACATTCCCACCAGCAGTGCAAGAGTGTTCCCTTTTCTCCACACCCTCTCCAGCATTTATTGTTTCTAGATTTTTTGCTGATGGCCGTTCTGACTGGTGTGAGATGATATCTCATTGTAGTTTTGATTTGCATTTCTCTAATGATTAATGATGTTGAGCATTCTTTCACGTGTCTGTTGGCAGTCTGTATATCTTCTTTGGAGAAATGTCTGTTTAGGTCTTCTACCCATTTTTGGATTGGGTTGTTTGTTTTTTTTGTTATTGAGCTGCTTGTAAATTTTGGAGATCAATCCTTTGTCAGTTGCTTCATTTGCAAATATTTTCTCCCATTCGGAGGGTTGTCTCTTGGTCTTGTTTATGGTTTCCTTTGCTGTGCAAAAGCTTTGAAGTTTCATTAGGTCCCATTTGTTTATTTTTGTTTTTATTTCCATTACTCTAGGAGGTGGGTCAGAAAGGATCTTGCTGTGATTTATTTCATAGAGTGTTCTGCCTATGTCTTCCTCTAAGAGTTTGATAGTTTCTGGCCTTACATTTAGGTCTTTAATCCATTTTGAGCTTATTTTTGTGTATGATGTTAGGGAGTGATCTAATCTCATACTTTTACATGTACCTGTCCAGTTTTCCCAGCACCACTTATTGAAGAGGTTGTCCTTTCTCCACTGTACATTCCTGCCACCTTTATCAAAGATAAGGTGTCCATATGTGCGTGGGTTTATCTCTGGGCTTTCTATCCTGTTCCATTGATCTATCTTTCTGTTTTTGTGCCAGTACCATACTGTCTTGATTACTGTAGCTTTGTAGTATAGTCTGAAGTCAGGGAGCCTGATTCCTCCAGCTCCTTTTTTCGTTCTCAAGATTGCTTTGGCTATTCGGGGTCTTTTGTGTTTCCAAACAAATTGTGAAATTTTTTGTTCTAGTTCTGTGAAAAATGCCAGTGGTAGTTTGATAGGGATTGCATTGAATCTATAGATCACCTTGGGTAGTAGAGTCATTTTCACAATGTTGATTCTTCCAATCCAAGAACATGGTATATCTCTCCATCTATTTGTATCATCTTAAATTTCTTTCATCAGTGTCTTATAATTTTCTGCATACAGGTCTTTTGTCTCCTTAGGTAGTTTTGTTCCTAGATATTTTATTCTTTTTGTTGCAGTGGTAAATGGGAGTGTTTTCTTGATTTCACTTTCAGATTTTTCGTCATTAGTATATAGGAATGCCAGAGATTTTTGTGCATTAATTTTGTATCCTGCTACTTTACCAAATTCATTGATTAGCTCTAGTAGTTTTCTGGTAGCATCTTTAGGATTCTCTGTGTATAGTATCATGTCATCTGAAAACAGTGACAGCTTTACTTCTTCTTTTCCGATTTGGATTCCTTTTATTTCCTTTTCTTCTCTGATTGCTGTGGCTAAAACTTCCAAAACTATGTTGAATAACAGTGGTGAGAGTGGGCAACCTTGTCTTGTTCCTGATCTTAGTGGAAATGCTTTCAGTTTTTCACCATTGAGGATGATGTTGGCTGTGGGCTTGTCATATATGGCCTTTATTATGTTGAGGAAAGTTCCCTCTATGCCTACTTTCTGCAGGGTTTTTATCATAAATGGGTGTTGAATTTTGTCAAGAGCTTTCTCTGCATCTATTGAGATGATCATATGGTTTTTCTCCTTCAATTTGTTAATATGGTTTATCACATTGATAGATTTGTGTATATTGAAGAATCCTTGCATTCCTGGAATAAACCCCACTTGATCATGGTGTATGATCCTTTTAATGTGCTGTTGGATTCTGTTTGCTAGTATTTTGTTGAGGATTTTTGCATCTATGTTCATCAATGATATTGGCCTGTAGTTTTCTTTCTTTGTGACATCCTTGTCTGGTTTTGGTATCAAGGTGATGGTGGCCTCGTAGAAGGAATTTGGGAGTGTTCCTCCCTCTGCTATATTTTGGAAGAGTTTGAGAAGGATAGGTGTTAGCTCCTCTCTAAATGTTTGATAGAGTTCGCCTGTGAAGCCATCTGGTCCTGGGCTTTTGTTTGTTGGAAGATTTTTAATCACAGTTTCAATTTCAGTGCTTGTGATTGGTCTGTTCATATTTTCTATTTCTTCCTGATTCAGTCTTGGCAGGTTGTGCATTTCTATGAATTTGTCCATTTCTTCCAGGTTGTCCATTTTATTGGCATAGTGTTGCTCGTAGTAATCTCTCATGATCTTTTGTATTTCTGCAGTGTCAGTTGTTACCTCTCCTTTTTCATTTCTAATTCTATTGATTTGAGTCTTCTCACTTTTTTTCTTGATGAGTCTGGCTAGTGGTTTATCTATTTTGTTTATCTTCTCAAAGAACCAGCTTTTAGTTTTATTGATCTTTGCTATTGTTTCCTTCATTTCTTTTTTATTTATTTCTGATCTGATTTTTATGATTTCTTTCCTCCTGGTAGCTTTTGGGTTTTTTTGTTCTTCTTTCTCTAATTGCTTGAGGTGCAAGGTTAGGTTGTTTATTCGAGATGTTTCCTGCTTCTTAAGGTGGGCTTGTATTGCTATAAACTTCCCTCTTAGAACTGCTTTTGCTGCATCCCATAGGTTTTGGGTCGTTGTGTCTCCATTGTCATTTGTTTCTAGGTATTTTTTTATTTCCCCTTTGATTTCTTCAGTGATCACTTCATTATTAAGTAGTGTATTGTTTAGGCTCCATGTGTTTGTATTTTTTACAGATCTTTTCCTGTAATTGATATAGTCTCATGGCATTGTGGTCGGAAAAGATACTTGATACAATTTCAATTTTCTTAAATTTACCAAGGCTTGATTTGTGACCCAAGATATGATCTATCCTGGAGAATGTTCCATGAGCACTTGAGAAAAATGTGTATTCTGTTGTTTTTGGATGGAATGTCCTATCAGTATCAATTAAGTCCATCTTGTTTAATGTATCATTTAAAGCTTGTGTTTCCTTATTTATTTTCATTTTGGATGACCTGTCCATTGGTGAAAGTGGGGTGTTAAAGTCCCCTACTATGATTGTGTTACTGTCGATTTCCCCTTTTACGGCTGTTAGTATTTGCCTTATGTATTGGGTTGCTCCTATGTTGGGGGCATAAGTATTTACAATTGTTATATCTTCTTCTTGGATCGATCCCTTGATCATTATGTAGTATCCTTCTTTGTCTCTTCTAATAGTCCTTATTTTAAAGTCTATTTTGTCTGATATGAGAATTGCTACTCCAGCTTTCTTTTGGTTTCCATTTGCATGGAATATCTTTTTCCATCCCCTTACTTTCAGTCTGTATGTGTCTCTAGGTCTGAAGTGGGTCTCTTGTAGACAGCATATATAAGGGTCTTGTTTTTGTATCCATTCAGCCAATCTCTGTCTTTTGGTGGGAGCATTTAGTCCATTTACATTTAAGGTAATTATCTACATGTATGTTCCTATTCCCATTTTCTAAATTGTTTTGGGTTCGTTATTATAGGTCTTTTCCTTCTCTTGTGTTTCTTGTCTAGAGAAGTTCCTTTAGCATTTGTTGTAAAGGTGGTTTGGTGGTGCTGAACTCTCTCAGCTTTTGCTTGTCTGTAAAGGTTTTAATTTCTCCATCAAATCTGAATGAGATCCTTGCTGGGTAGAGTAGTCTTGGTTGCAGGTTTTTCTCCTTCATCACTTTCAGTATGTCCTGCCACTCCCTTCTGGCTTGTAGGGTTTCTGCTGAGAGATCAGCTGTTAACCTTATGGGGATTCCCTTGTGTGTAATTTGTTGTTTTTCCCTTGCTGCTTTTAATATGCTTTCTTTGTATTTAATTTTTGACAGTTTGATTAATATGTGTCTTGGCATATTTCTCCTTGTATTTATCCTGTATGGGACTCTCTGTGCTTCCTGGACTTGATTAACTATTTCCTTTCCCATATTAGGGAAGTTTTCAACTGTAATCACTTCAAATATTTTCTCAGTCCCTTTCTTTTTCTCTTCTTCTTCTGGAACCCCTATAATTTGAATGTTGGTGCGTTTAATGTTGTCCCAGAGGTCTCTGAGACTGTCCTCAGTTCTTTTCATTCTTTTTTTCTTTATTCTGCTCTGCAGTAGTTATTTCCACTATTTTATCTTCCAGGTCACTTATCCGTTCTTCTGCCTCAGTTATTCTGCTATTGATCCCATCTAGAGTACTTTTAATTTCATTTATTGTGTTGTTCATTGTTGCTTGTTTCATCTTTATTTCTTCTAGGTCCTTGTTAACTGTTTCTTGCATTTTGTCCATTCTATTTCCAAGATTTCGGATCATCCTTACTATCATTATTCTGAATTCTTTTTGAGGTAGACTGCCTATTTCGTCTTCATTTGTTAGGTCTGGTGGGTTTTTATCTTGCTCCTTCATCTGCTGTGTGTTTTTCTGTCTTCTCATTTTGCTTATCTTACTGTGTTTGGGGTCTCCTTTTTGCAGGCTGCAGGTTCGTAGTTCCCACTGTTTTTGATGTCTGTCTCCAGTGGCTAAGGTTGGTTCAGTGGGTTGTGTAGGCTTCCTGGTGGAGGGGACTAGTGCCTGTGTTGTGGTGGATGGGGCTGGATCTGGTCTCTCTAGTGGGCAGGTTCACGTCTGGTGATGTGTTTTGGGGTGTCTGTGGCCTTATTATGATGTTAGGCAGCTTCTCTGCTAATGGGTGGGGTCGTGTTCCTGTTTTGCTAGTTGTTTGGCATATGTTGTCCAGCACTGTAGCTTGCTGGTCGTTGAGTGAAGCTGGGTGCTGGTGTTAAGATGGAGGTCTCTGAGAGATTTTCGCCGTTTGATATTATGTGTAGCTGGGAGGTCTCTTGTTGACCAGTGTCCTGAAGTTGGCTCTCCTACCTCAGAGGCAGAGCCCTGACTCCTGGCTGGAGCACCAAGAGCCTTTCATCCACACGGCTCAGAATAAAAGGGAGAAAAAGTAGAGAGAATTAGTGGAAGTATGAAGAATGAAAGAAAGAAAGGAGGGAAGGAAGGAAGGAAGGAGGAAAGAAAGAGGCTAAGAACGAAAGAAGGCAAGAAGGAAAGAAAGGAGGGAGGGAGGGAGGGAGGGAGGAAGGAAGGAAGGAAGGAGGGAAGGAAGGAAAAAAGACAGAAAGAAAGAAGATACAGTAAAATAATTTAAAGTATAATAAAGTTATTGAATTAAAAAATAATTATTTAGAAAAAGAAAAGGAACAGATAGAACCTTAGGACAAATGTTGGAAGCAAAGCTATACAGACAAAATCATACACAGAAGCATACACATACACCCTCACAAAAAGAAGTAAAGGGGAAAAAATCATAAATCTTGCTCTCAGAGACCACCTCCTCAATTTGGGATGATTCATTGTCTAAAGGAGGGAAGGAAGGAAGGAAGGAAAGAAAGAAAGAAAGAAAGGAAGAAGGTAAAGTATAATAAAGTTATTATAATTAATAAGAAAAAAATTAAAGAAAAAAAAACATGGACGGATAGAACCCTAGGACAAATGGTGGAAGCAAAACTATGCAGACAAAATCTCACACAGAAGCATACACATACACATTCACAAAAAGAGGAAAAGGGGAAGAAATCATAGATCTTGCCCTCGAAGCCCACCTCCTCAATTTGGGATGACTCGTTGTCTATTCATATATTCCACAGATGCAGGGTACATCAAGTTGATTGTGGAGCTTTAATCCGCTGTTTCTGAGGCTGCTGGGAGAGATTTCCCTTTCTCTTCTTTGTTCTCACAGCTCCCAGGGGCTCAGCTTTGGATTTGGCCCCGCCTCTGCGTGTAGGTCGCCGGAGGGCGTCTGTTCTTCGCTCAGACAGGACGGGGTTAAAGGAGCAGCTGATTCCCGGGCTCTGGCTCACTCAGGCGCGGGGGAGGGAGGGGCACGGAGTGCGGGGCGGGCCTGCGGTAGCAGAGGCCGACGTGACGTTGCACCAGCCTGAGGCGCGCCGTGAGTTCTCCCGGAGGAGTTGACCCTGGGTCACGGGACCCTGGCAGTGGCGGCTGCACAGGCTCCCCGGAAGGGGGGTGTGGATAGTGACCTGTGCTCGCATACAGGCTTCTTGGTGGCGGCAGCAGCAGCCTTAGCGTCTCCTGCCCGTCTCTGGGGTCCGTGCTTCTCGCCGCGGCTCGCGCCCGTCTCTGGAGTTCCTTTAAGCAGCGCTCTGAAACCCCTCTCCTCGCGCACCAGGAAACAAAGAGGTAAGAAAAAGTCTCTTGCCTCTTCGGCAGGTGCAGACTTTTCCCAGGACTCCCTCCCGGCTAGCCGTGGAGCACTAACCGTTTCAGGCTATGTTCAAGCCGCCAACCCCAGTCGTCTCCCTGCGCTCCGACGAAACCCGAGCCTCAGCTCGCAGCCCCGCCCGCCCCGGCGGGTGAGCAGACAAGCCTCTCGGGCTGGTGAGTGCCGCTTGGCACCGATCCTCTGTGCGGGAATCTCCCCGCTTTGCCCTCCGCACCCCTGTTGCTGTGCTCTCCTCCGCAGCTCTGAAGCTTTCCCCCTTCGCCTCCCGCAGTCTCCGCCCGTGAAGGGGCTTCCAAGTGTGTGGAAAGCTTTCCTCCTTCACAGCTCCCTCCCACTGGTGCAGGTGCCGTCCCTATTCTTTTGTCTGTTTTTTCTTTTGCCCTACCCAGGTACGTGGGGAGTTTCTTGCCTTTTGGGAGGTCTGAGGTCTTCTGCCAGCATTCAGTAGGTGTTCTGTAGGAGTTGTTCCACGTGTAGATGTATTTCTGGTGTATCTGTGGGGAGAAAGGTGATCTCCGCGTCTTACTCTTCCGCCATCTTCAAGGTCCCCCTTTGTATTTCTGAAGTGTCGGTTGTTACTTCTCCTCTTTCATATCTAATTCTATTGATTTGCTTTTTCTCCCTTTTTTTCTTGATGAGTCTGGCTAATGGTTTATCAGTTTTGTTTATCTTCTCAAAGAACCAGCTTTTAGTTTTGCTGATCTTTGCTATCGTTTCCTCCATTTCTTTTTCATTTATTTCTGATCTGATCTTTATGATTTCTTTCCTTCTGCTAACTTTGGGGTGCTTTTGTTCTTCTTTCCCTAATTGCTTTAGGTGTAAGGTTAGGTTGTTTATTTGAGATGTTTCTTGTTTCTTGAGGTAGGATTGTATTGCTATAAACTTCCCTCTTAGAACTGCTTTCGCTGCATCCCATAGGTTTTGGGTTGTCGTGTTTTCACTTTTATTTGTTTCTAGGTATTTTTTGATTTCCTCTTTGATTTCTTCAGTGATCTCTTGGTTATTAAGTAGTGTATTATTTAGCCTCCATGTGTTTGCATTTTTTACAGATTTTTTCCTCTAATTGATATCTAGTCTCATAGATATCAATCTCATATCAGAAAAGATACTTGATACGATTTAAATTTTGTTAAATTTACCAAGGCTTGATTTGTGACCCTAGATATGATCTATCCTGGAGAATGTTCCATGAGCACTTGAGAAGAAAGTGTATCCTGTTGTTTTTGGATGGAATGTCCTATCAATATCAATTAAGTCCATCTTGTTTAATGTATCATTTAAAGCTTGTTTTTCCTTATTTATTTTCATTTTGGATGATCTGTCCATTGGTGAAAGTGGGGTGTTAAAGTCCCCTACTATGATTGTGTTACTGTAGATTTCCCCTTTTATGGCTGTTAGCATTTGCCTTATGTATCGAGGTGCTCCTATGTTGGTTGAATAAATATTTACAATTGTTATATCTTCTTCTTGGATTGATCCCTTGATCCTTATGTAGTGTCCTTCTTTGTCTCTTGTAATAGTCTTTATTTTAAAGTCTATTTTGTCTGATATGGGAATTGCTACTCTAGCTTTCTTTTGATTTCCATTTGCATGGAATGTCTTTTTCCATTCCTTCACTTTCAGTCTGTATGTGTCCCTATATGTGAAGTGGGTCTCTTGTAGACAGCATACGTATGGCTCTGGTTTTTGTATCCATTCAGCCAGTCTATGTCTTTTGGCTGGAGCATTTGATCCATTTACATTTAAGGTACTTATCGAAATGTATGTTCCTATTACCATTTTCTTAATTGTTTTGGGTTTGTTATTGTAAGTCTTTTCCTTCTCTTGTTTTTCTTGCCTAGAGAAGTTCGTTTAAAAGCAGTTGTCGTAGAGCTGGTTTGGTGGTGCTGAATTCTCTTAGCTTTTGCTTATCTGTAACGGTTTTAATTTCTCCATCAAATCTGAATGAGATCTTGCTGGGTAGAGTGATCTTGGTTGTAGGTGTGTTCCTTTTATCACTTTAAATATGTCCTGCCACTCCCTTCTGGCTTGCAGAGTTTCTGCTGAAAGATCAGCTGTTAACCTTATGGGGATTCCCTTGTACTTTAATTGTTCATTTTCCCTTTCTGCTTTTCATATTTTTTCTTTGTAATTAATTTTTGATAGTTTGATTAATATGTGTCTTGGCATGTTTCTCCTTGGATTTATCCTGTATGGGACTCTCTGTGCTTCCTGGACTTGATTCTTTCCTTCCCCATATTAGGGAAGTTTTCAACTGTAATCTCTTCATATATTTTCTCAGACCCTTTGTTTTTCTCTTCTTCTTCTGGGACCCCTATAATTCGAATGGCGGTGCGTTTAATGGTGTCCCAGAGGTCTCTGAGACTGTCTTCAAAACTTTTCATTCTTTTTTCTTTATTCTGCTCTGCAGTAGTTATTTCCCCTATTTTATCTTCCAGGTCACTTATCCATTCTTTTTCCTCAGTTTTTCTGCTATTGATTCCTTCTAGAGGATTTTTAATTTCATTTAACGTGTTGTTCATCATTGTTTGTTTGCTGTTTAGTTCTTCTAGGTCCTTGTTAAACATTTCTTGTATTTTCTCCATTCTCTTTCCAAAATTTTGGATCAGCTTTACTATCATTACTCTGAATTCTTTTTCAGGTAGATTGCCTATTTCCTCATCATTTGTTTGGTCTGGTGGGTTCTTATCTTGCTCCTTCATCTGCTGTGTATTTCTCTGTCTTCTCATTTTGCTTAAGTTACTGTGTTTGGGGTCTTTGTTTCACAGGCTGCAGGTTCGGAATTCCCATTGTTCTTGGTGTCTGCTGCCAGTGGGTAAGTTGGTTCAGTGGGTTGTGTAGGCTTCCCGGTGGAGGGGACTGGTGCCTGTGTTCTAGCACATGAGGCTGGATCTTGTCTTTCTGGTGGGGAGGACCATGTCCGGTGGTGTTTTTTGGGTGTCTGTGAACTTATTATGATTTTTGGCAGACTCTCTGCTAATGGATAGGGCTGTGTTCCTGTCTTGCTAGTTGTTTGGCATAGGGTATCCAGCACTGTAGCTTCCTGGTCGTTGAGTGGAGCTGGGTCTTAGCTTTGAGATGGACATCTCTGGGAGAGCTTTTGCCAGTTGATATTATGTGGGGCTGGGAGGTCTCTGTTGGACCAGTGTCCTGAACTCAGCTCTCCCACCTCAGAGGCTCAGGCCTGACACCTGGCCAGAGCACAAAGACCATGTCATCCACGTGGCTCAGAAGAAAAGGGAGAAAAAAGAAGAAAGAAAGAAAGAAAAATAAAATAAAATAAAGTTATTAAAATAGAAAAAATTATTAAAACTAAAATAAAAAGTAATAAAAGAAAAAAGAAAGAAAGAAAGAAGAGAGCAACCAACCCAAAAAAATTATCCACCCATGATAACAGGCACTAAAACCTATACTAGAATAAAAAAACAGAAAAAAAAACAAAAAACGGCCAGTCAGAACCCTAGGACAAATGGTGAAAGCAAAGGTATACAGACAAAATCACACAAAGAAGCATACACATACACACTCACAAAAAGAGAAAAAGGAAAAAAATATATATATAAAACAAAAAAAGGAAGAGAACAACCAAATCAATAAACAAATCTACCAATTTTAATAAGCTCTAAATACTAAACTAAGATAAACATAAAACCAGAAACAAATTAGATGCAGAAAGCAAATCTCAAGTCTACAGTTGCTCCTGAAATCCACTGCCTCAATTTTGGGATGTTGTTGTCTATTCGGTATTCCACAGATGCAGGGTACGTCCGTTTGATTGTGGGGATACAATCTGGTGCTCCTGAGGCTGCTGGGAGAGATTTCCCTTTCTCTTCTTTGTTTGCACAGCTCCTGGGGTTCAGCTTTGGATTTGGCCACACCTCTCTGTGTAGGTCGCCTGAGGGTGTCTGTTCCCCACCCAGACAGGAGGGGGTTAAAGGAGACACTGATTAGGGGGCTCTGGCTCCCTCAGGCCTGGGGGAGGGAGGGGTATGAAATGTGGGACAAGCCTGCGGTGGCAGAGGCTGGCATGATGTTGCAACAGCCTGAGGCACACCGTGTGTTTTCCCCAGAGAAGTTGTCCCTGGATCACAGGACCCTGGCAGTGGTGGGCTGCACAGGCTTCCAGGAGGGGAGGTGTGGCTAGTGACCTGTGCTTGCACACAGGCTTCTCGGTGGCTGTAACAGCAGCCTTAGCATTTCATGCCCGTCTCTGGTGTCCACGCTGATAGCCACGGCTTGCGCCTGTTTCTGGAGCTTGTTTAGGCGGTGCTCTGAACCCCGTCTCCTCCTGCACCCCAAAACAATGGTCTCTTGCCTCTTAGGCAGGTCCAGACTTTTTCCCAGACTCCCTCCCGGCTAGCTGTGGCGCACTAGCCCCCTTTAGGACGTGTTCACACAGCCAACACCAGTCCTCTCCCTGGGATCTGACCTCTGAAGCCTGATACTCAGCTCCCAGCCCCCGCCTGACCCAGCAGGTGAGCAGACAAGCCTCTCGGGGCTGATGAGTGCTGGTCGGCCACGATCCTCTGTGCAGGAATCTCTCCACTTTTCCCTCTGCACTCCTGTTGCTGCACTCTCCTCTGTGGCTCTGAAGCTTCCCTCCCACCACCCCCAAGCCTCCGCCGGTGAAGGGCCTTCCTAGTGTGTGGAACTTTTTCCTCCTTCACAGCTCCCTCCCACTGGTGCAGGTCCCGTCCCTATTCTTTTGTCTGTTTATTCTTTTTTCTTTTTCCCTACCAGGTATATGTGGGGTTTCTTGCCTTTTGGGAAGTCTGAGGTCTTCTGCCAGCGTTCAGTAGGTGTTCTGTAGGAGTTGTTCCACATGTAGATGTAGTTTTGATGTATTTATGGGGAGGAAGGTGATCTCCACGTCTTACTCCTCCGCCATCTTGAAGGTGCCTGACAAACTAGCCCCAACCTGCAGGCCCCAGCCTGTTCTAGGCTGATCGCCGCTGTCGGCACACCACAGCCTCGCAGCTTCTCACCAGGCCGGCCCCTGCGGCTGCTCCTAAAAGTCATATATATTTATTTAAAACATAAACACAAAGAAAATAACTATGATCTATAAAAAGGCCGTTTTTGTGCATATCTTTTCATAACACATTTATCCAGTGGGTTCATATGTTTTGCTTACTATGAATATTTTTGTATGAAACTTACATATGTTTCACTTACTGTGAATATTTTCCCATGTTAAGTAATCTTCTGCAAGATCATTTTTAATGCCCCCATTATATGGGCATACTATAATTTAATCCCCTATTGTTGGGCATTTGGGTTGGTTTCTAATTTTTCCTTCCTGTGAACTGTGTTGCTAGGTTCTTATACTCATCTACGATAAATTCCTAGAAACAGAATTGCTCAGGGTAATGGGTAGGCAAAACTTTGATGTTTGTTGCCAAATTACACTTCAGGAAGATTGTGCCATTTTAAACATACTGTTTTATATCTCAAAAAGCAGGAGCAGAACTAAATGCCCAACTTAAAATTCTTTCTTTAAATATGTGTTTCTTTTTTTTTAAACTTTAATTCTTACAGAATATCCTTATTATTTTAGACTTCCCTGTTAAGAAAGTTTATTTCTTTAGAATTAAAAAAAAAAAAAGATTGTGGGCCCTTCAGAAAGTGAACTTGGTATCTTTTCTCATTCAGACCATGTGACGTAATTGGCAATGATACAATGAGTGTTTCAAACTTCAGACCCCAGATCCTAGGGGCTTTGAGGAAGTAACCTGGAAGATTCACCTTGTCTAAAACACACCAAAATATCTGATAAATCTTACTCAAAACAGGCACTAATTTCTAGTTGTATTGTAGTGGAATCAGCTTAGATTATATAAATTGTAGAAACTGTAGTAGAATTAGTTTCTGGATTTTTGAGATGTAGCATAGTTAAGTGGATCCTTTAAACTGGAATCTGATTTTTTTATTGTTATTTTCAAGAGATATGGAATACACTGATTCCAACTAAATATAGTAGGTCCAGTCTCTCCAGGAATGAATGAATATAAGGCAATCAGACAGCTGCTGACTGTCAAAGGAACTGATTCTTCTAAGGTTCCAAAATGGGTTGTTAAAATGTAAATCACTTCCTTACACATTTACAAAACTATAGAATCCCACAGGGAAGCAAATTTTTATTTTAGCCATAAAACTCAGAAGATGTTTCTAATCTGTTGTCCATCTGAGCACAGAGGGGTTGTAGAGCAGCTGGGATTGCAGTCGGTTGCATCTAACAGAAACCTGACTATGGTGCTTTAACCAAGGTGGGATTCATTTCTTTCATACAACAAGAAGTCCAGAGCTGGTACAGCTGCCTGAAGACATTGCCAAGAATCTAAACACCATCTAACTGCTTGGTCTACCACTTTTGTTACGAGACTTTTACCCTCTGGGTAAAAGTCTTCTCCAGAAGACGGAGAAAAGCTAAAGCTGTGTGCAAGCTACTCATATCCTTTTTATTAGAAGAATACTAACCTGTCTCATTGCCTCATAGTCTACATGGCCACCCCCTAGCTGCAAGGGAGTCTGGAATTGTGAAATGTGTGTCTTTTCAAATGAGGGTTATTAATAAAAATGAAGGGGGAGAATGGAACTTCCCTGGTGGTCCAGTGATAAAGAATATGCCTTCCGATGTAGGGGACACGGGTTCAATCCCTGGTCAGGGAACTACGATCCCACATGCCACGGGACAACTAAGCCCACACACCATAACTACTGAGCCCGTGTGCCACAAACTACAGAGCCCACATGCTCTGGAGCCCATGTACCACAACTAGAGAGAGAAAAAACCTGCACGCCACAACTAGAGAGAAGCCCGTGTGCTGCAACAAAAGATCCTGCATACTGCAACTAAGACCTGATGCAGCGAAGAATAAAATAAATAAATAGATAGATAGTTAGCTAGATAGATAAATAAATGAAGGGGAAAACCATTAGCCCGAAGACTTGAAGTTTTAATTTCCCAGGTTTTAATTTCAGCTGTACCACTTGTAGACTCTGCAAATGTGGACAAGTTACATTTATCCTTTGGCTTTAGTTGCATCATCTGTGAAGTGATTAGGTTGGAGAAAATGAAGTCTGAGTGCATCAGTGTCCTGGGGCTTGTTCATACTGACCCATGAGAGCTGAGTGTGTCTTCTCAACTTTGTGTTCAGTGATGTTTTGTTTGCGGTCTGAAACTGGCCCTGGGGGTGGTGGTGGTGGTAGTATTTACACCATGGAAATTGGCAAATGCTATGAATCAGGGTTTCCCATCCACCTCCTCCCAAGCAGGCTGTTAAACATTTACACTCTCTAAGAGACTTTCCAGTGTTAACAGCCTCCAAATCTATCATTTTATTTCCATAACTCAGTTTCACAGGGCAGTGAGGGCTCACCGCAGAGACCCTCTAAGCCTCTCTGCTCATTTTTCTATCCCATTTTTATGGATCTCTCTTATGTCACTTCCTTCTATACTTAGTCTTTTTTTTTCTCTTTTCTGATTTTCCTCCTTGTCAGCTTTTTCTTTAAGTGACCAAGTTATAAAATTTAGAAACAAATGCATTTGCTATGATTATATACCAGACTTTTGTGTTTCTGATTGTAAAATAAGATTGGCGTGTTTTTTATTTAAAAAAACAAGTCCATTCCTTTCTTTCTGCTGTTACATCTAAAGTTGATTTCTATTTAAATACAACTCTAATCCCTCTTTTCTTCCTCGTGCTTTTTTTTTTTAATCATCAAAAACTGCTTGTAATGATCTGTTAACCAACAACTTGACTTAGTCCTTTCTCAGTTTTGTTGAAAGCACAGAATTGGAAACTGTGACTTACCAAACTATTGGCTACCATTTCATTCATTCACATATTTTTATTGTGGATTTTAAAAATTAAAGCTTTTATTTTGAGACATACATTCACATTCACATATAAGAAATAATACAGAGAGATACAGAGTTGAAAGAATAATACAGCAGTAACATCTTGCAAAACTCTAGTACAATATCAAAACAAAGATATTGACATTGCTATATCCTAGTGCATTAACATTTTTCAATCAGATATTTAAGATTCCGTGGCATGGTTTTGGGTATGAAGGGGAGGGGTACGCCTTCCACTATTATTGGGCCCAGAGCAGATACCAGAACTCCAGCCAACTTCTTGCTTCTCTTTAAATCTGTTTCTGTCTTTTCTCTTCCTAGCACTTCCACAGCTGGGTCTTTTTCGTTTGAGTAGAATAAAAAAAACAAGGAGGGTTTAATATCTTGCTCCTCAAAAATGTGGTTTTTGAACTAGCAATGTGGGTATCACCAGAAAGCTTGTTTAAAAAACAGAATCTTGAGCTCCACCCAGACCTACTGAATCAGGATTTGCACTGTAACAAGCTCCCTGGGTGATTTGTATGCCCTTTAAAGTTTGAGAAATTCTAGTGTAACAGATTACTGGACAATCTCTAAACCAGACACATCTGTCCCTTGGGCCTCACTAAAGAGGTCTACCTGCAGTTGTAAACACCTCCTTGCTGCAAGGAGCTATGACCAGTCCTATGTAGTGGGTCATGGGGTCAGTAGACCTAGATTACCAACTGACCTCTCTCCCCTCATGGAGCCCAGAGCATGTAAAGATAAAGGACTCCCTCCTTAGGACCCATCCTTATGCCACTGAGCCCGGAGTTCAGTCTCTGAAGGGGTAATGAAGGCAGAAATCCCAACAGCTTGTGACAGTTTTTCATAGTGACCTTAAATTCTGCAGAAATTGTCCTCATTCTTGCTTTTTCATTCATGACTTGATCAAGTTGTCCCTTTTTCTAGCCTTCCCTTTTATAGGTCTTATGAAAGGAAAGTGAATGAGACTAAAGCTTGGATGGTTACCTGTTCTGTGTCAAGTACCAGATGCTTAATTTATGTGATCTCATTTAAGCCTTACCTCCCACTATGTAAAGTAAACCTTATCACACCCCTTTTACAGACTTGAAACAAAACAAAACAAAACCCAAGGCTCAAAAATTAAGTAACTAGCCAAAGATCATTCTTAAATGAGAAGATAATAATTGTTTGAGTGGTAGACATTGAAAAATTCTCCTCCACTGGATAGAAATAAGTGACTCAAATAGCATTTCTTTCCTCTGGTCTTGTTTGTTTTCAACTTCCCACCTGATGATAGCTACTGGAATTTCATTAATGATCTCATCCATGCCCACAATGCTTGGGCATGTTTATAAATACTTTCCATGTTTTATTTCATTTAATCTTCGTAGGAACCCTGTGACATTGCTTTTATGACTCCATTTTATAGATGGGGAGACTGAGAGCTGTCAGAAATGGAAAATAGCCTGGCAGTTCCTCAAATGGTTACACATAGAGTAACCATATAACCCAGCAATTCCAGTCCTAGGTATATACCCAAGGAAGTGAAAACATACGTCCACACAAAAACTTGTACACCATTGCTCATAGCAGGGTTATTCATAATAGCCAAAAAATGGAAACAATCAAAACATCCATCATCTGATGAATGGCTAAACAAACTGTGGTATATCCATATAATGGAATATTATTCAGCCACAAAGGGAATAAACTACCGACTCATGCTACCACATACGCGAACCTTGCAAACATTATGTGAGAGAAGTGAAAGAACCAGCCACCAAGGACCACGTATTGTATGATTCCATTTATAGGAAATGCCCAGAATAGGCAAATGCATAGACACAGAAAGTAAATTAGTAGTTGCCTAGGGCTTGAGGAGTGATGGGGAGAGTAAGGAGGGTGAAAGCTAATGGAATGGAGGGTTTTTTTTTTTTTTTTGATTCTGAAATGTTCTAAAATTGATTGTGGTGATGGTTGCATAACTCCATGAATATAGTAAAAGCCATTGAATTGTATACTTTAAATGAGTGAATTGTATGGCAAGTGAGTATCTCAAAAAAAAAAAACTGTACAAAAACCAGAGAAGCTAAAAACAACTGTGTGGCAGAGTCAACAGTTCAAACCAGAAATTCTCTGTCCTGCACCCCCTTCTACTTACTATATGCCATCCCACCTTTCAGTCATGGCTCCCACCCCAGGCTCTGCACTGACACCCTGATGCTGAGCATCCCTGCTCTGTTAGGTTAGAAGATCTGGAGTGGGACCTGGGAAACAGCAGGTATTAAAGTTCCCCGGTAGTTCCCAATGTGCATCATGTTCTGGATGGAGAAATTTTCTCAAGCCTGGCTCCGGGGGCTCTGGTACCATGCGTCTGTGTTCAGAGGCTGTGATCTACGTGGTCTCTAAAAGATTTGGCATGAAATTTTGATCAAAGCAACTACTTCTGTGCTTTTTCAGTGGAGGTTGTTTGTGGCATAGCAGTCAGAGAAATTGAACTGTCAGAAACTAATATAAGAATAATAAGGGAATATTTCTTCATTGAACACCCAAGATGAATAATAGCAGGAAAAATAAAATTTAAATTAAATTGAATATGTATATGACGTTACTTTTTTGTTAAAAGACTATATTAAAAGGAGACCACCAGACCCTCAATTTTTTTTTCAATAATGTTAGTGTTGTATATCCTGGCTTGAATAAAACACATTTCATAAAACACCTACACAGTTCTGCAATGCATTGTGAATGGCCTCTCTGGAGAAATCTTACATGCCTTTCAACTTTAGTAAGACATAGTAAGATGGTAATAATAGAAGTTTTTGGCATATAATTCTGCAGACATTTTAATCATTTTTAGCTTTACTGATGAAAACCAGGGCTCACCTCACCTGCTACTGCCCTGCAGTAGTTTGGGAGAGATGAATAGGGCAGAAAGGACCTCTTTGTTCCCCACATAGTTGGGGCCATGGAGTCAAAAGCCAATGGGAATGTATTTGAAATTATATTAGTTGCAATAGAGTTTAGCTGCTCTTGGAGAAACTCAAAATGAGTGTGGCTTAATAAATGAGAAGTTTATTTCTCTCTCACATAAAAGTCCAAGATGGTGTGGCTGTTTTGTCCTTCGCTAGCGCTCGGGGATCGGGATGCTTCTATACATGCCGCTCTTCTGTTCCTAGGCTATTGCCTCTCTCCGTATGGTCAGGTATGGCCCACCATGACCACCTCCACCACATCTGCATTGGAAAGAGAGGGAGAAAAAGAGCAGAGCCTGCCTCTTCCTTCTACGGACAGGAACTGGGAGTTGTATACATCACTTCAGCTTACATCCTACTGGCCAGAACTTAACTGTCTTAACCATAGGACCACATCTAGCTACAAGGGAGGTTAGGAATTGTAATATTATTTTGGTTGGCTAAATGCCCAACTGAGAGTCCAGGTTTCCTATTACTATAGAACAATGAGAAAATGGATATTGGGGCATAACAGTTTCTGATAAAGGGAGACCAAAGGGCTTGAAATCATGGATATCATAAAGATAAAATGAGTTTTCTCCTTGGAGTTGTCTAGTATTACCTCTCCGTCGTGTAATGCGGAAGCAGATCCAGTTAGCTCCTTCCTTTCTCCAGTCCTGCTTGTCTCAGGGTCCTCCTGAAACTCGGGTTCAGGGAAAACTTAGTGAGGGTCCACTCTGTGTTGAGTGCATAGTGAGCCTTCAGTTACTCACAAAAATCCCATGAAATAGGTCCTATATCTGTTTGCCAGTGGAAGACAAGTGGATCAGAGAGGCTAAGTGACTGTCCCAAAGCCACACAGCTGACTGAGTTTCTACTGATTGGTGTGTCTAGATGCTAATGAGTTAGATCTTTAAGGAGACCACACCTGGGACAAGGTGGGAGGGTAATGAGGCTTAGGAAGTTGGAAGAGTAGGTACTAAGGGCAGTACAGCTACAAGAACCTCCATCGGGTGGAAATTTAGGGGTCATGTGGGAGTGGTGGGACATGCAGTGGAAGGAACAGGCAGAGGCCAGTTAAGTGGGACATCTATTAATAAATGGGCTTTTGTAGGCAAGGGGGAGCCCTGATGGGTTTAAGCGGGAGAGTGACACGGTCAGGTTTGCCTTTTAGAAATCTTCTCTGGGGGCAGATCAGCTGGGACCTGGAGAAAAGATCTAAGCGAGAGATGAACTAACACCTTCGTGGTGCCAGTGGCAGCACAGGGACAGAGTCAATAGATGTCAAGGAGGTAGACCTATAGTTCTGATTGAATGTGGGGGTGAGGAGGAGAGAGAATTACAGGACAATTCCTAGGAGGACCTAGCTCGATGGTGTGGATGATGGTTCCATTTATGAAGAAAGGTTTAACTAGTTTCTCTCCAACTGCAAAAATAATAGTTCCAAACACCCTCATGGTAGGAGACTCTACAATTGAGAAATCTGTGGGAATCAGGGAGCCAGGGCAATTATCGATACAAACTTATGAAAGCCCTTATTAATACAATTTTACCCCTACAACATTAAGGCAATGATAGGGTCCTGAATAAAGATGGTGTCAATGACTTTTTTCACATCTTGAATTAGTAAAATAGCAAAAATAGGTACTGTACCATTAACTCCCACTGACTGTAGCTCTCTTGAAGTTTTCGGTATCATCTTTCTCCATAGTTTCAGTGGACTACATGTACATATGTTTTGCTCTGTTGAAGATAATAAGCATATTCAGAGGCATTTTCTTTTAGGGTCCAATGCTCCACCCCAATGCTTAATGCTTTTCTGATTTTACGATCTGGATTGTCAAAGTCACCATATCTAGGTCGTGATTCAAAGTAACTGTCACTGATTCATGTGTAAACTTGATGCCAAGTTCTCATATCTGCAGTAGAGGCATAGGGAGTTTTGAGTAAGGGGAGATTGCTGCAGGGGAGGGATTGCCTCATTTTAAAGCTGGTTAGGAGTTCCCTGGACCATAAACGTGGGAGTCAACCTTCAGTTCCCCTGCAGTTTCTGGTACTTCATGCACGTGCTTCTGTTCACTTGACTCCAGCTGCAGGTCCCCCTGAGACCGAGGGGGATGCGAAAGGGGAAAGGCAGCTTGAGTCCCCCTCACAGGTGTTAGCTCCAAATCCTCTCATGGCTGAGCTAGCTTTGACCTTAGGTTCGTGCTCAGATAATGGCTCATCTGCTTTGTTCCTGAGAAGTTGAACTACACAAAGGAAAGAGAGGAACTCAGGCTCTGGCATTTGCTGACTGTGTGACCCTGGGCAAGTTCAACTGCACAGTCTCCATTTTCAGGGGCTAATAGGGGAGCCATAGCTGCAGAATTTCTATGTAAGTCAAGGATGAAATCTGTTGGGAATTAGCGCAAGGTGGTGTTGGCTAATGGACTTGCAGCTGCATTTACATGGCAAACTGTCCATTTTTAGTCTCCTTATACTATATAAAGTGCAAATAAAAACACCAAAGTTTTCAAAAGGTGAAATTATTCATAATTCATGTGAAATTAGGGAAAATTCACTTGTCTGTCCCAAAGAAGAAGAAAAATAATGGTATGAAGTTATATCAATAGATAATCCATCAGAATAGGGAAAGATTGATTTTATAATGGAATGATGATAATACAGTACATCCATCCTACCTTCAAAAGGGCCACAGAGGCTGAGGACTTACAGCAGTGTGATTCTTTACTCACGGTGGGAAGCAAATGCTTCAATGATCCCAGTGTAAGTGCTTCTCTCTTTTTGAATTTATAACCAAATCAGTTTGTTCTGACACCATTATTGCTACTCTTCAAGAAAGGTTTTGATAGTCACAGGCAGGAAAAAAGATTGTTTCACATACTGTAGAAATAATTGGCAAAAGCCATCAGAAAGGAGTTGAGGTGGGACAAGTGGGAGAATGAATGCTCCCTAACCCACAGGGCTGTTGGGAGAGTTAAATGAGATGATGCATGTGAATCTGTAATGGTACACAGCATTGGCTCAGTAAATGTTACCTAGAACTAGAATTAATTTTTCAAGATGCATTCCTCACTCATTCCCCAATTCAATACTTAGTCTTGTCTCTTACTGATAGAAATAGATATAGGCAGGATTCCAAACCCCACATTCTTGGGCAACTTTCTAAGAAAGCGTACGTTAGTCCAACTTTTGAAAATTATCAACGCCTTCTGAATAATAAAGGCTCTGAGAAGTTCTGCAGGAAAGAAACTCACTGACCTTTGTTTAACCCAGTGTTTTCCAACCTTTTTGGACAACAACCCATCTATTATGTCGTATTATTTTGTTTGTGGACCACCTGTTGGCATTCTTTGGGGGACAAGGGTTCTTTGGAACAACCTATGGCAAAATGAAAATTTCACCATCAGCAGTTTGTCGGGCTAGGGACTTCTAAGGAATGAGTGACTGCAAACTTTTTAGGAGAAAAATTAAGTTCTCTTCTCCCCATCAATCAAATGAAGATCGCTTGACTTTGTGAGTAGAATTTTATGACAGATGAAGTGGCACAGTATGACTTGACTGATGTCACTGATTTCCAGCCCTGGAGGTCAAGGGGATGGTGAGGTGGTGAAACACCAGGTTACACATTGGTCTTGGCATTGCTTGGCAATTATCCTTAAATCATCCTTCACACCTGAACAGAGGTCCAAAGTTCATAGTCCCATTTACTCCAGCTCATCTTCTTTGGCCCTAATAACAGCTTTAGGAAGTAGGCAGGTGTTAAAGGCTGAATGTTTGTGTGCTCTCAAAATTCATATGTTGAAGCCCTCGTAAGTGTAATGGTATTTGGGAGTGGGGCCTTTGGGAGGTAATTAGGTTTAGATGGGGTCATCACGGTGGGGCCCTCATGATGGGATTGGTGCCCTTATCAGAAGAGGAAGACAGATCTTGCTTTCTCCATGTGCATACACTGAGGAAAGGCCATGTGAGCACCAATGAGAAGATGGCCATCTACAAGATAGGAGGAGAGCCCTCACCAGAAACTGAATCAGCAGGCACCTGATCTTGTACTTCCCCAGCATCTAGAACTGTGAGAAACAAATGTCTAAGTCACCCAATCTATGGTATTTTGTTATAGCAGCCTGAGCTGACGTAGACAGTAGAGTAGGAAATGGTTGATCTCATCTTATATCCAAGGAAACTGAGATGTCAAGAGATGAAGCTATTTAAGAATAAAGAGCTAGAACTAGAACTTATGCCCCCTGAGCCCCCAATTCAATTTAATTCAACAAGCATTTATTTAGCACCTACTATGTACTGTGCTAGGTTCTGGGAGTGTAGGGTGACAAAATCAGAGATTCTGCAGAGTTAAGAAGAGACAGATGTGAATAAAAGTCATGACAGTACGAAAAGTACAACAGTAGACTCAGAGGGGATCAGGATGGGGGTATATGAGTGGGGTTTTGAAGGATAAATAACAGTTCTTCCAAGGGAAACAAGCAGGGAAAGACAGGATATTTCTATGATTTTGTTATAGTCCCCCTCTACTCACCCCTCATAGGAGGAGGCTGGCCTTAGAGGATATTAGTTGTGTGTGGTGTGTCTAGTTTCCAAGATAACAGAATTCTGAGGATGTCAGCTTCATTCCTTTCCACTTATTTTTGAACAAAGTTGGAGGCATAAGTGCTTTGCGAGAGCCACGTCACATTACAACATGATGATGGATGGGAGAAATTCATCAATGTTGGCTGAGAAATTCATCTATTTATTCATCTATTAAAGTTTTAAAACTTTAATAAATCAAATGTTTTAAACCTGGGATTGAAATAACAGCCAAAGACACAGCATTCTGGTGTTGGTTTACACACGGTTCCAATTCATTTGCTGGGAGTTGGGGAGGCCTTTTCCCTGGGGCCCGCTTTGCAGTGACTCCTGCCATGTTTCAATCCAAAGTTCCCTTCCCTTGATTAATGTGATTTTTCTGTATTTTCTTGGTAACTCTGAACCAATGAGAAACAAAGATCTTGGAAATCACCTCCTCCAGTTCCTTTTGATAGGGTCCTCAGTAGAACAGAGCAATTAATTATGGGTGGCACCTGGGGAGGTTGCTTTTAAACAGCCACAGTGGTAACAGTCACAGCAGCCCAATATCACCTCCACCACCACCTTTCTTTTTTCTTTTAAAATTTATTATTATTTTTTATTGGAGTATAGTTGATTTACAATGTTGTATTAGTTTCTGCTGTACAGCAAAGTGAGTCAGTTATACATACACACATATCTACTCTTTTTTAGATTCTATTCCCATATAGATCATTACAGAGTATTGAATAGAGTTCCCTGTGCCATTCAGTAGGTTCTTATTAGTTACGTATTCTATATCTAGTAGTATGTATATGTCAATCCCAATCTCCTGATTTATCCCTCCCCCCCCC
>NW_021703769.1:17742835-17915230 GCF_005190385.1 Monodon monoceros | reverse complement strand
TTTTTTTGTGGTACGCGGGCCTCTCACTGTTGTGGCATCTCCCGTTGTGGAGCACAGGCTCCGGATGCACAGGCTCAGCGGCCATGGCTCACGAGCCCAGCCGCTCCGCGGCATGTGGGATCTTCCCGGACCGGGGCACGAACCTGCGTCCCCTGCATCGGCAGGCAGACTCTCAACCACCGCACCACCAGGGAAGCCCCAGAAGTTAGTTTTCTACATCTGTGACTCAACTTCTGTTTTGTAAATAGATAAATTTGTACCATTTCTTTAGATTCCACATATAAGTGGTACCATATGATATTTGTCTTTCTCTGTCTGACTTCATTCAGTATGACAATCTCTAGGTCCATCATGTCACTGAAAATGGCATTATTTCATTCTTTTTTATGGCTGAGTAATATTCTATTGTATATATGTACCACATCTTCTTTATCCATTCCTCCATTGATAGACATTTAGGTTGCTTCCATGTCCTGACCATTGTAAATAGTGCTGCAATGAACATTGGGGTGCACGTATCCTTTCAAATTGTGTTTTTTTTCCGGTTATATGCCCAGGAGTGGGATTGGTGGATCATATGGTAGCTCTATTTTTAGTTGAGGAACCTCCATACTGTTCTCCACAGTGGCTGTACCAATTTACATTCCCACCAATAGTGTTGGAGGGTTCCCTTTTCTCCACAGTCTCCCCAGCATTTATTGTTTGTAGATTTTTTTGATGATGGCCATTCTAACCAGTGTGAGGTGACACCTCATTGTAGTTTTGATTTGCATTTCTCTAATAATTAGCGATGCTGAGCATCTTTTCATGTACCTTTTGGCCGTCTGTTCCACTGGCACCTTTCTACAACTGGGGAGGCTGTGTGCTGTGAGGGTTGTGGACCAGATAGACCAAGATTTTTCTGGGCCAAACTGGTGCTGCTTTTGTGAGCATGTGTGGAAAGGGTTCAATTTTAATGATGCCTCTTGGGTGAAATCAGAAGGTCAGGGCAGTGAGAAAATGATCAATGCATCTGGGGATTCTTAAAGGCTGATGTGTACAACCTCGAGTTGCTCATGGATATTTCTTTTCCTCCCCCCGCAAAAGGGAACAGGAGGGTGGGTAACAAGAGGCCTCTAGGTACCAGGAAGCAGCAGCTGTGCTTTGTTCCTCTGTGGGTGGAAAGTATTCTGGGACTCAAGGAGGCAGCTGGGGACCAAAGGACTGCTTGAAGCCGGGCAGCAGCACGGGAAGGACGGCTTTTAATGAAAGCTCTCTCTGCTTCGTGGCAGTGGCTAAGAGGTCAGCTTCCAAGAATTCTGTCCTCTAGCTTGTTAGGACCCTCAGTCTTAGCTGGGTTTGAGAAATGTATCCTTCTTAGCACATCTTCCTTTACAAACTTTAAAAGCGGTATCTATTGGTGTTTGAAGGAAACTGGCTAAATTTTGGTTAGACTGTCCCAGCCCTATCAGCCGGCCTGGATGTGCTGATCATTCCATGTTTGAGTCACCATACACCCTCCCCACCAATTCAATTTGTACCTTTCCGTTTTGCTCTGTGCCATGTGAGGCTATGTAATTTGTAAATTGCACTACCTGGGCTCCCTTACCTTCTGGCTTATGCTTGGGTTTGGCCAGTGAGAGGAGATCAGAGTGTGGGAAGGGAGAGACTAGGGTCTTTATTCCCTCCCACTCTGTGGAGGTACCATGTCTCTGACACTAGCCCCCCCCTTCCATGTCTCCTTCTCATCGGGTGATCCCTCTTCGATGGTTCCATTTCTTACTGGGCTCTACCAAACTACTTGCTCTGGAATCCTTCTCCTTCCCTGGGTCAGCTTCTGGCGGACCCAACCAAGACACCACCTAACTGGCTATCTTGAAAGAATGGTCAGCATGAACATGGGTAAGAGATGTTAGGATTTAAACAACACTTGTGCTGTTACAGCCCTGAACCAACCAGAGAGGAAGATTGTCTTTGGAGTCAAGTGGGTTAACAATGGGATTTAATCCTGTTAGATAACTGCTTCCAGCTACTTGGGGAAGGAAAGCAAGCACATGGCCCTTTTTGGGATTCACCTTGGATGTGTGTCTCACTTTGCTTGTTCTGGGTTGCTACCATAGTAACAAGAGTAATTAATTTTAGTTACTACGTCTCTCTTTTCTCACCACCTCCCTCCACTCCAGTTCATTCTGAACTTGCTTTGAATTATTTTAGTGAAGCAGTCAGAACTCCTATCTACCTTCATCTGAACATTGATAATGTCCTCTTTCTGATTTTATCAGGCTCCATGTTCCTGTCGTATGTATCGCCATTTCTTTGGTGATAAAGCACATGCATATTATAGCTCAGGCCCGTAAACAGGGTTCAGCAAATAAAAAACACAAATGCATCTGGGACAGTGGTTGGGCCCCTTGTCAACTCAGAACATCTGCTTGGCAGATGGGGGCACCTTGGTTTATTGCTGTCATTAGGAGCTGTCAGTCAGAGGAACTGAGATCTGCATTGCCCTCCAAGGTGTTAAATATTAAAAGCTTGCATTTCCAACCAAGAGCTCAGTTCTACTTCACATTTTATTTTTAATTCTCAGTTTTTGTTCACCAGTGTGTATTCATTTCTAGGAGTTGTTCAAAAGGCAAATGATGGTCTTTTTTTGATTGACACCTCTCACCCAAAAGTAATAGACATGATAAATGTAGCAGCTTCTTGTGATTCTCTGGGCTGCTCCCCCTCAGCCTATCTGATTTCAGAACCTCTGGGGTAGACGGTTCCATGTTGTTATATCAGAACCATGGAATACTATGCAACTTAAAAAGTCATGGGTAAGTCTACTCACCCACTCAGTAGCACCTGGCCCTGGGATGGGTTCTTGGAAATAAAAATGTCAGACCTGATCCCTGAAACGGTATAGTTCACAAGACCACCTCCATGAGACCATGGGGGTTGATGAACATGGAACAAGATAATTAAAATATACCCTGACAAGTTAATGGAAATACAGGAATTAAGGAAGTTTGGGGTGATGAGCATATTTTGGGCGGAGACCCCAGATCCCAGTATGTAAGTTGTGGCAAGTATTATCAGTGACCAGACCTAAAGACTTAGCCTCAGAGGAGACAAGTGGACTGCCCATTGTTCGTAGGCCTTTCGCACTGTAAGACCTTGGATGTCAGCTGGCCCAGTCCTCACTTGTCTCCTCTCCACAAATCCCTACAAGGTAATCATCCAGCCTCTGCTCGGCACCGCCTGGTACTACCCCTGTTGATGATCTGCAGCCTGGCTGGACAGTACAGACAGGAGGAAGCCATTCCTTGGGACTTTGCCCATCGACTCTGGTTTTACCCAAGTATTTCAGCTTCTTTCACACACAACCCTTCCTATTTGGGCCGGCACTTTGCATATTCTGCTATCTGTACTGCCCACTTTGGACATTTGCTCATTAAGACGCTGCTTAAAATACTATCTGTAGAGAATTGCATTACTGTTAACAATTATTTAATTCTACCTTCTCTTTTGTCAAGTTTGATCTTGAACCTGTGTGTGGAAGTGACTCTCTGTCAGTCTCAAGCATAAACCAAGAGATTTTAAGAGACATTACAATTATTTACTAGCTCTCTGACTCTTTTCCTCTGCCCCCCAAATGAGCATGTTCCACATAGGGAATGCTCCTTTAGCCTGGGCCCCTGAATGCAAAGACACATGGAACAGAGTTGCAGCTGGGGCCAGGGCCTCAGCTGACCTGCAGTCCATGTGTAATATGAATGAGGAATAATCTTTGTTTATGTAAGCCATGGAGATTTTTGGGTTGTCTCTGCAGTAAAGCTGACTAATTAATTATCCATATCTGGTTTTAGAATCAAGGTTAATCTAGTCTCATAAGATGGTCTGGAACCTTTCTTTTCTCTTCTCTGAAAGAATTTATACAATATAGAAATAGTCTGTTCCTTGAACATTTGGTAAAATTTGATTATAAAACTGTGGGCATAGTATGTTTTTGGGGGGTGTAGAAGAATTTTGACAAATGATTCTTAAAAAATAGTTATTGTCATATTCAGATTTTCTATTTTTTTCTCTGTCAATTTTGGCTTTCTATACTTTTATAGAAAAATTCTCCTTATATCTGTGTCTTATGTCAACCTAAAGTGATTTGTAAGAATCTCTTATCATTAAAAAACAAACTTTTCTTGTATATTAATTATGATCTAATGAGAATATTATTTGTGCCTTCTTTCTTTTTTTCTTGATCACTTTTGTAAAAAAGTTTATCTGCATAATTATTATTTTCAGAGAACTTGCTTGTTCTTTGTCAAAACTTCTCGTCAAAACTACTTTTTCCTATTTCATTAATTCTGACCTGATTTTTACTTGCTTATTTCTACTTTTTTGAGTTTTCTTTCTAGGTTTAAAAGTGAATGCATAATTCATTTATTCTCCATATTTCTTACATTAGTTAGCATTAGAGAGTTGGCTGCATATAGCAGAGACCCAAAATAACTACAGCTTAAACAAGACAGAAGTTTATTTTTCTCACGCATGAAAATGTAGGAGGTAGGAAATCCAGGGCTGGCATAGCAACTGTGCTTCACAAAAGCCTAAGGATTCAGGATCCTTCTATCTTGTTGTTTATACAGTTTTCCTCTTGTCCACTTGTTGCAAGATAATTTATCTCTATGACTCTGTTCCAGCCAACATGAAGGAGGAGGAGAAGAAAGTATTCCCTCCCTTGAAGATATGACCTGGAAATTACATGCATCATGTCTGCTCATATCCCATTGGCAAGAACTCTTCTGATGACCACACAAGAGATGCTGGTAAATTTGGTTTTTATTCTGAGAAGCCCTAAAAATTAAGGGATCTGTTACTGTGGGAGGAAAGGAGAACGGATACTGGGAACAACTAGTAGCTTTGACCACAGTCCATCCCTTTGCTACCCAAACATCCATGTGTTCCCATCTTCCCAACCATCCCTACACCAAAGGAGACAATTCCAAGGTCGCCTGTAGTTATTGAACCCAACTCAGAGTCTAGGATCTCTGGGTAGTGCACGGTCCTCTCCATTAGGTCTATGTGTGGCTCTTCATGGTGCAATGATTTAAAAAAATACAAGATAAATTATCTGCCTCTCATATAGCCAATATACAATGATGAAGTAGGGTTAGGAAAACAATCATAAAAAAATCTCATTTGGACAGCAGGGAAGGTGAAACACAGAACGGCAAATGCCCCCTAATGACTGATCAAACACCATTGCCCATCCAGTATGATTCCCTCTCTTGGACGAACTCTTTAGTTCATCATCTTTTGATGTCGTCTGGCATTACCATTTTGGATGTTCTTTCTTATCCATGATCCTCCCTTGACACATTTGAGGTGGGCCATTCAGAGCATGTTCTCCTTGTGGACTAGAAAGATTTTGAAACCCACTTCTTGATGGCACATGTCAAGTCAATTCTTTGTCAAACACCCACAGCCAGCTCTCTTTCTCTTAGAAATAAAAATTTAAACCTGAAGGTTCTGTTTTGAATTTACTTCTGTGCTTTGCTCATTACTCTCTCTTTCAACTTAGTGGCAGCTAACTAGTTGTACCTAACACAAAGACTTCATTCATCTAATCATTTCCTAGAGGCTGCCTCCAATGTTCTGGCAAAAACATCTCTTAAAAGAAGGTGTTGAAAACATTTGGGGGCCATGGTTTTATCTCCTGCTAAGTCTGGCACTACAGGGCTATCACTCCTAATAGCTGTATTTTGGGGGTAGAGAAGCAATTTTCAACCCTGAAAAAACCCAAGCAAATAAACTCCTGGTTAACTTAGACTGTAAACCACAGGCGGAGTGTGCTTCAGTGCTAGCTGTCTAGCTTTATTTTGGATTTATATCTCTTCTCTAGGATTTATATCTCTTCTCTGAAAACCACGAGCAGTGCTAACTCAGACCAACATACTCTATATATTATATATGTATTCCTCTAGCACTATAGCCTCATTGAATCTGTGTTTTATCTTCCAAAGCAGTGCAATACTATTCTGCCAAATATTTAGTCCCTGTGTAACAAGGATTACTAATTTTCAACCTGCAATATCTGAGTCAACATGGCCATCACCCAGTTAGTATTCTAAAGCCACATGGATATTTGTCTCTGTTATGTTCAGCGCTCCACTTTAAGGTACCCAAATTAGGTGAGTCTGTGTTTAACAGAAATAGTGGCTTTAACAGGACAAATATTTTTTTCTCATGTAAAATGCTAGAAGTAGCCAGTCCAGGTCCATAAGGAGGAAGTTCTGCTCCATGAAATCCTTAGGAACTCACGATCTTTCTGTCTTTTTGCTTCACCAGTCTTCAAGGTGTTGCCCTTGTCCTTATACCTTTAGAAGCACCACAGCACAGAGTGATTTGTCCTGGTTTGCCTGGGACTTTCTTGGTTTTAGCACTGAAAGTCCCATGCCCAGGGAAACCCCTCAGTACTGGGAAAACTGGTATAGTTGTTTGCTACTCTGTATCCACCCCAGTTGGATGTACTGCAATACAGTCCCACGAGTTAAGGGCTCATCCTTTCACAAGACTGCCCCCGCTTTAGACAGCAGCTGCAAGGGGGTCCCCAGGCCACCTGAACTTCTGACCAATTGGCTACCAGTCTAGGAGGTTCCCACAGCTCCACACAGGGGTGATAATTTACTAGAATGATCCACAGAACTCACTGAAAGTATGATATTTGATTATAATTTCAAAAGGATACACATAGGGAGAGGTCTAGAAGGGTCCTGATGCAGAGCTTCCATGGCCAATGCCACGGATTCAAGGGGGCATCACTCTCCCAGCACATCAGTGTGTGCACCAATCAGGAAGCTCCTCTGAGCTTTGGTGTTCAGAGTTTTTATTACATGGGCAAGATTGATTAAATCATTGGCCACGTGATTGAACTCAATATCCTGCCCACTGCCCTCTCCCCAGAAGTTGGGTACTTAAATGTCTTAGCTTGTGCTTGGTCTTTCTAGTGACCAGCCCCTATCCTGAAGCTCTCTCGGGTTCCACCATGTGTCATTTCATTAGCATAATAGAGATGCTCTTATCACTCAGGAAATCCCTAGGATTTTTGAAGCTCTATGCCAGGAACCTGGGACAAAGACCAGACAAATTATTTACTATACCACAGCCAACCTACTGCCACCATGTCTATATTTCCATCAGCAGGAAGGTGAAAAGTGTCAAGAAGTCACTTTGAGGATATGATCAGAAAACTGTACATATTACTTTTGTTTACAGTCCACTGGGCAGAACTTCAACACTGGCCATTCTAACTATGAGAGAGGTTCGGAAGGGTGGTCTTCATTCTGAGCAGCCATGTGCCTACCTAGAAACCAGAGGTTTTATTATTACAGGAAAGAGGGGGCATAGATATTAAGGTACAGGCCCCAGTCTAAGCCATATTTCTTTCTTTGATAATTTATTAAGCCTACACATTTTCTTTGATGTCCTGTTTTAGCTTGTAGGATGCTACAAGATTGGTATGCAATATTTTCATTGCTTCTCAGTTCCCAGTATTTTGTAATTTCCCTTGTGATTTCCTCTATATCCCATGGGTCACTTAAAAATTGTTTCTTAATTCACAAATGATATTTTCCTTTTTAGTAAGCATTTTGTTGATTTAAAATTGAATTCTAAGCAGGACAGGAATAAAGACACAGACGTAGAGAATGGACTTGAGGACACAGGGAGGGGGAAGGGTAAGCTGGGATGAAGTAAGAGAGTGGCATGGACATATATACACTACCAAATGTAAAACAGGTAGCTAGTGGGAAGCAGCCGCATAGCACAGGGAGATCAGCTCGGTGCTCTGTGACTACCTAGAAGGGTGGGATAGGGAGGGTGGGAGGGAGATGCAAGAGGGAGGAGATATGGGGATACATGTATATATATAGCTGATTCACTTTGTTATAAAGCAGAAACTAACACACCATTGTAAAGCAATTATACTCCAATAAAGATGTTAAAAAAATTGAATTCTGTTGCTATCATAGAATATGAACTTATGATATCAATTCTTTGAAATTTATTGACTGTCTTTTTTTTTTTTTTTTTTTGCGGTACGCGGGCCTCTCACTGCTGTGGCCTCTCCCGTTGCGGAGCACAGGCTCTGGACGCACAGGCTCAGCGGCCACGGCTCAGGGGCCCAGCCGCTCCGCGGCATGTGGGATCTTCCCGGACCGGGGCACGAAACCCGTGTCCCCTGCATCGGCAGGGGGGAGCCCGAGAGTTCATATTTTAATCTTGCAGACAACAGAGATTTTTTTTAGCTTATATCAAAAATTTTAAAAAATTGATCATGTAGTAAGTCTCAAAGACAGTCAATAGGGCTTCCCTGGTGGCGCAGTGGTTGAGAGCCCGCCTGCCGATGCAGGGGACACGGGTTTCGTGCCCCGGTCCGGGAAGATCCCACATGCCGCGGAGCGGCTGGGCCCATGAGCCGTGGCCGCTGAGCCTGTGCGTCCAGAGCCTGTGCTCCGCAACGGGAGAGGCCACAGCAGTGAGAGGCCCGCGTACCGCAAAAAAAAAAAAAAAAGGCTTCTTCTAATTATTTCCACGATTGTCAGTTTGCCTCCAAGACTGGTCAATCCAGTTTTTACTCCCTTCAGTCCTATAGAACATTGTCCATTTCTTACGCCATCTTGAGCATTGTGTATCATCATAATTTTATCTTCGCTGATGGTCAGAATACCTCCTTTTGCTAACGAGGAGATAGAAGCTTGAACATGTACAGCCGTTGGCAAAATAAAGCAGAGGGAGCTCCGGGAATGGATCCTGACTCTAATTTCCTGCCCAGGACAGGGGGTAGAAAAAAGACAAAATCCAGCTGTGCCTGTCTTTTATATCCAGAATTGTGAATTCTAGAATTTGTTTACTCTGTCCAGCACTGACTGAGCTGAAATTTCGTGAAAGAGATGTCCTTCTCCAGAGGGATGAATCAAACCTGCCAGTATCTAAGCCTCATGCAGGACACAGGAGCTTGACAAATATTTTTTAGCCAAATGTGTTTTCTTAGCTGGAAGCCAGAGAACAATCAAGTTTCTCTTTTGCTGGCTGTGTAGCTCAGCTGGGTCCTAGGAGCTCTGGTCTCTGCCCAAATGTTTCTAGGATTTTCCTTCAGAATCTGGCAGCAAAGGGACCACCCACCTATCCCAGTTAAGGTTATTGGTCTTTTGGAAGCAGAAATGTAACCACTTAAGTGCAGAAAGTAAAATAACAATTGAATGTTCATACTTCTGGTCCCATTTGAGCCTCACACCACCCTGTGAGCTAAGAATGATTATTGTTTCCCTTTCATAAATGAGTACACGGAGGGTTAAAACAGGCTAGGGAAATTTTGTTGTTTTACACAGCTAGAAAGAGGCCTTCCCTGACCACCTTCACCGTGTAACCTGCTGTCCCTGGCCAGTCACCATCAACATCACTCTATTTTCTTAATATCACTGATCACAATGTGCAATTATTGCCAACTTTCTTTGTTTACTTATTGTGATAGACAGCCTCCAGTATGGCACCCAGTGATCCTCACCTTCCAGTATTCAAGCCATTGTGCAGTCTCTTCCTACTTTGAATCATGCTGGTCTGTGTGACAGAATGTAGAAGAAATGGTGTATGACTTTCAGGCTTACATCAGAAAGGGCATAACTCTGCCCTGCTTTGGGAATCCAGCAGCATTGCCATGGGGACACTCGAGCATCTCAGGGAGAGACCCACATGAAGAGTAACTGGGGGCTCCTGCCAACAACCAGGATGATCTTGCCAGCCATGTGAATGGCCCACCTTGGGCACGGATCCAACAGTCCATGTGAAGGACTTACCAGGGAAGCCTTCAGATGACTGCTGCCCAGATGACTTTAACTGCAATCTCACAAGAGACCTTCGGCGAGAACCACCCAGTCAAGCTGCTCCTGAGCGCCTGACCCATATGTGATCCCATTTGAGATACTGGAATTGAAAATGTAATACATAATAAATGTTTATTGTTGTTTGAAGCAATTTGTTATACAGCAATAGATAACCTAAGACAATCTATTCCCCCTGGCAGACTGTAAACTCTGTGAGGTCAGGGCCCACACTCTGATTCACCACTCTCACACCTAGAATGATGACAAGCACACAGCAGCAACTTAATACATATTTAGTAGCTAATGAATCACTGAAAATGGTAGAGGATGAAAATCTTCATGCTGTCTCCTCACTTCTGGCTCCTTCCCACAGCACTCTATTGCTTCTCTTTCCTCACAGAGTTGAGTCACACAGCCACCTGGGGGGTGGGCTTTTTCCTGTTGCCTACCCAGCAATTCATAGTTCATTAAACCTTTACATAAACAGAACAAGGGAGGATGTAAAAGTAACGAGCTGACAGCCCAGTGTGTATTATGTGGGGCTGAGGAGGGAATTTAATTTAGAGAAGAATTACGTAGAGGAGGAAAAGCAGTCCATTAAAACAAACCAGCTGTCTGGAAAGAGATAAAACAAAAATGGATTCTGCATCCTGTGAAATAAATAGCGAAGCTGCACATTCAGGGCGCTTCGGGATCTTCAGAAATGAGACTTAGGATGAGTGGGAAAGGGACACGCTGGGTTGGGGGAGCAGAAGGGGGTCCCTTCAGTTCTCCCGTGTGAGTTGCAAGATGTGTCTTGCTGGAGCTTAGTTCTCCTACTAGGATTGCTTTACTCACAACCTATCTTACTGTGGGTTTCCCACAGAGTAGACTGTGAGCTGTGGACTCACGTGCAAGCATTTTATTGGGAGTTGTAAAGAATACAAGTAGATGGGGAGTTAATCTAAAAAGGAAAGGTAGTAAATAGAGAATGAGTTATGAATCCAGCTACCATACTAGGTAACTGGAGATTAATTCCATGGGGGAAATTTTGAGAGACCTCGAAAAACACACACATCAGATTTATCTCAAAGGGTGAGGGAGCTGAGATAGTTATACCTCCATACTCATCAGGGGATGTTAACTCAGGTGCTTGGTGGATTCTCACAGTGACAAAAAACCTGAAGGCAGGCCACTGGCAGAGACGTAGTTGTCAGCACTGGAAGTGAGGCTGATGTGCACAGAAATGGTATGGGGTCTTGGGGATTATGGCCAGGGCATTGAAGAGAATCGGCTACATCATTCCTGACTTGTGAAGAGCTTTGCAAATTTGGCTTGTGGGCCCCCAGATTCCAAAGAACCAGAGGTGCTCACTGACTTCATTGGCCACCTCTATATCCTTAATCAAATCGGTTCCCAAGTTCTGCCACTACTCTTTTGTCATTTTTAATATTCTCTTCATTCTCATTATCTTACTTCATTTTAACTGGATCATTCGTTCACTCCACAAAGACTTATTTCTTGCCCCCTGAGCGATGTGCTGGGGACACAGAGTGAAAAAACACAGATGTGGAAGTGACAGTCTGGCCTTTATTTTTATTTTTTAAATTTTATTTACTTTTTAAAATATTTATTTATTTATTTATTTCTGGCCACGTTGGGTCTTTGTTGCTGTGCACGGGCTTTCTCTAGTTGCGGCAAGAGGGGCTACACTTTGTTGCAGTGTGCGGGCTTCTTACTGCGGTGGCTTCTCACTGCGGTGGCTTCTCTTGTTGTGGAG
The DNA here is from genome assembly GCF_005190385.1 of Monodon monoceros. NCBI lineage: Eukaryota > Metazoa > Chordata > Mammalia > Artiodactyla > Monodontidae > Monodon > Monodon monoceros. Next base: position 17,903,629 of record NW_021703769.1, on the reverse strand, counting down.
CGTGGGCTTTAGGTGTGTGGGCTTCAGTAGTTGTGGCACGTGGGCTCAGTAGTTGTGGCTTGCGGGCTCTAGATTGCAGGCTCAGTAGTTGTGGTGCATGGGCTTAGTTGCTCTGCAGAATGTGGGATCTTCCTGGACCAGGGCTCGAACCCATGTCCCCTGCATTGGCAGGTGGATTCTTAACCACTACACCACCAGGGAAGTCCCCCAGCCTGGGCTTTAGAATCCATAGTAACTCTTTAACGTGCTCCCAGAAGAAACAAGTTGGGGTACAGGATTTACCAAAACCATTCAACTGTGCAAGGCTCCCAAAATTTAGAATACAGGCCCAGAACATCCCAGGAGATAACAAGCTCATAACTCAGCCATTCTGTCAGAGGTATTGCAGTAACCATGGTTTGGGGAAATCTAATCCTTTTTCTGATTTGTCTACAGGCTGAGTCCTCTTCCTCCTCTAATCCTAAAGTATTTACTGCAAGGAGGCACCAGCATGCTATCACCTTTGCAGAAACTTTATGGGGTAGATATCAAATTAGTACCTTAAAATAAAGCCCAATTCATAATGATATCTATGATATACACTGAGACTAAAAAGAAGTGAAGAAAACAACCATGTTGAATTTTTTAGAGACAAGTTAATGCCCAATTAATCAGCACATGCCAAGGGAAGAACACAATGTTCATTCGTTCATTCAGTGAAGAAACATTTATTGAGCACTTATTATGTGCCAGGCTCTATGCTAAACACTGAAATTAGCAATCAATAAAGCAAGATGACATTTGAGGTCAGGAGGGCCAGATCATGTAGGCTTTGGTGAGGCACTTGGATTTTGTTCTATGTGAGATGCTATGACCCCAGTTCTTCACTCCTCCTTTTATGCATGACTGTTGTCATGTAACTTAGTGAAGTAGGAGATAGATGGGCCCCTGGGCCAGACAGCTTGTGTTTGTCAAATGGAGCAAAACTGAAGTTTTGTCCTTAGCTAGACAAGAACAATGCCCATTTGCCTTCCTCCATTGATATGGAGGGAATGAACTAGCAGTGGGGAATCTGTTGCAGCGAAAATAGAAATGAGACTTTTCTGATAAACAAGAAAAATAAGGAAACAATGAACAGGCTGGGGAAACAACATAAACAGGCCTGAAAGAGTTAAGCAATCTTGATTATTCTTAGGCTGTTACTACTAACAAACACTTGTAGCTGGACTTGTCCTTCACAAAGCTGATTACTCTCTGACTCCATGTGAATTACCCTTTGCACCTGGCATTTCTTCTCCCCCTATACTCCCTTGTAGCACTCTTCATCTCAGAAAGAAGGTCATGGCCAATAACTTCAGGGAAATCAGACCCAGTTGCTGAGCCGCCTGATGACAGCTTTGGCCATGAATTTGCAGAAGAAAGAAATGCAAGACCTTCATTAATTTGAGCCTTATACCTACCCCAGACCACAAGCCCCAGGCTATATAACCTTTCCCTATTCCCCAGGGAAGGGGGGGGCACAATTCTTGAGGTGCTAGCTTGCTGTGTTACTCCCTTTGCCAGGCAAAGATTAAAGCCGTTTTCCTCGTTCCTCCAAAACTCTGTCTCCATATTTCTTTTCAGCACTGGTGCACAGAGAGCCAAGATTTTGGCATCATTAGCACTGCCTTTCCATATGATTCTGGGCTTGGCCGTGCCACTTGCTTTCAACAATGGTATGTTAGCAAACAGAATTCAAGTGCAGGCTTGAGAAACACTTGCCTCGTTAGGCTTACTCCCTCTTGCTCTGCCTTGGCCAGCCTGCTGGAGGATGGAACTATGGAGCAGTGGCTGGGGCAATCCAATATCCCAGCTGAGGGATCTAACAACGTGCAGCTGACCCCTTGGGTATAGTGCCTGAACCCAATCAAGATCAGCTGAGCCCAACCCAATCAGCAGAACCTCTCATATTCGTGGTTATATCCCACTGGGGTTTTGTGGTTGTTTGCTATCTAGTATTATTGAGGCAATAGATAACAGATACAGACGGAAAATCATTGGAGGGTTTGAAGCTTAGAGAGATATTGTCTTATCAATGTTTTCAAAAGAATTCTCTGGTTGCAGTATAAATAATACATTATAATGTGGCGAGGATAGAATCAGGGAATTTAAAATTATTCCAATATCAAGGACAATCTTTGGGTGGACTCGGAGTAAGCACTGACATTTTCTTAACATTTTCACGAGAAAATAATAGTTTCATTTGGGAAGGTCCAGGACCTTGCAAATATCATGATAGGATATTGAACACTTAAGCACTCCTATTTCAACTGCAGTCAATGTCTTACCTGGGATAACTTCCTTTAATTGTTGAACACCATTTCTTTGGAGAAAACTTCCCTGACACTCCCAGATGAGATTAGATCACCCTGTTGTAAAGCCTTCTCCCAACACTTACCATAACTGCAATACAAATTATACAATTTGTTTAATATCTACCTTATCTCACTGGAAGCTTCAGGAGGGCAGGGACCATGCCTGTCTTCTTTAGTTCTATATCCCTCGCACAGTGCCTAGCACACAGAGGGCTCTCAATAAATATTTATTATGTTAGTGATACACTGTAACTCCTATTAGAAAAGTTACATACTATATTAGCTAGTGTAGGCTAGGCTGCAGTAATGAACACAATAAAATGTCTTTACAAATTTTTAATATATAATTTAAAATTTATAGAAAAGTTGCAAGAATTGAACAAAGGATTTCTGTATACTCTTAATCTGATTCTCCACTTGTTACTATTTTATCATATTTGCCTTATTCTTTCTGTGTCTCTCTGTATACTTTTCTGAACCATTTGAGAGTAAGTGCAGATAGCATGGCTAATTACTTCTAAATATTGCAATACTTCAGTGTGTATTTTCCCCAAACAAAGACTATTTTACCTGACCCCAGTAGAAATATAAAAACAATGACATTAACATTGATACAGTAATACTATGCAATCCACAGATTCATTCAAATCTTGTCAATTACCTCAATAAACATCCTTTATAAGCACCCTTGTGTTTCTGGTCCAGGATCCTGCATTGCATTTAGTTGTCACATCTCTTTAGTCCACTTCAGTCTGGAATAGTCCCTCAGTTTTTTGTCTTTCATATCTTTGTCTTTCATACCTTTGACATTTGTAAGGAGCACAGGCCAGATACTTTCTAGAATGTTTCTCAGATTATACTTTCTAGAATGTTTCTCAGATTATTCCGTTTGTTGTTTCTTCACGATTAAACTCTGGTCATACATTCATTTGTAGACATTAAGCATTTTGAGTTCATGGTGACATCTCCAGTTCCAATCTAGTTCCTAGCATCCCTCCTTTCCATATTTGTATGTTCCTTCTCTGACAGCGAGAAACCTGGCTTGCCTTATGCCCAATCTGGTCAGTTTTTTTCCCATCTCCCCTGTGTGCAACAAGTCTCCTGATTATACAGACCAGCTCCTCTGCCTTGATTCCTACACATGTCACCTTTATGGGCTGTGTCCTCCCCCCATTTCACTGTGGCCTTGCTGGACAACCCCTCTCCAGCACTGCCCCCCGCCGCCCCAGTCCCAACAGGCATGGCGTGAGCCCAGACCCCAATTTCTCAGTGGTCATGCAGGCTAAGTGAGCACCTTGACTCCAGACCCCCTCGCTGGTACCGCCAGGTGTTTACTTTTCACTCAAATAACAGTCGTGGGCAGATGGAGAGTTCCATGGTGTTGGAGGAGGTCAGGAAGAGGACATGACCGCAGGTTGACTTGTGAGCTGGACCGGGGCAATCAGAGGCTCCTCCCCCCTCCCCCCTCCGTCCTTGGAATGTAAGTTCCACCAGCCATTCCCACTGTGGGAGCCATTTTCAAGGATGCAGCCCTGAGAGAGTAAGGTGTTGAGACCATCTGGACGGTGTACGTGGCTGAACCCCATTAAGGCCTCTATTTAAACATTTAAGATTCTGATGGGCGGGTTCAGAGGTCTTGCCGCGCTGGAGACAAGCCTCCTAAGTAAGTTTCCTTGCTTATTAAATCTGCTTCCTGCCAATCTGAAGTGGCCACCTCCTTCTGCAGTCTGCCCTTGAATGCGGACGGGTTTCAGATTTCACCTGCGAAACTCCCGAGGCTCTGGACCAACAAAAATTAATTACACCGATAGCTTGAATTCGACAGGTGAAACCACAGCCTACTACTCTCACTCCTCATTCTGGACTTTTCCTGTCCGCACCCTTATTCTGATTAGAGAAATCCCATCTTAGTGACACTGAGGATTTCAGGTGGCTCTGGTTAACTTTTTTTTTTTTTTTTTGCGGTACGTGGGCCTCTCGCGTTGCGGAGCACAGGCTCTAGACGCGCAGGCTCAGCGGCCATGGCTCACGGGCCCAGCCGCTCCGCAGCACGTGGGATTTCCCGTACCGGGGCACGAACCCGTGTCCCCTGCATTGGCAGGCCGACTCTCAACCACTGCGCCACCAGGGAAGCCCTCTGGTTCACTTTTTACTGCAAACTTCCCATCTTTCCCTGTCCCCATCTCCTTTAATGCGAGAGACTCTTTGACCAATCCCCCGTGCAGGGTGGTTGCGTGTGGACTGCTGCTTTTAAAATTGCCTTTTAACTTTCTCTTCCAGGTTTAGGCAGCATGGAACAGTATTACCAAGATGGGATTTGGAGTCGCAGAGTTCTGGGTTCAAATTCCAGCAGCACTGCTTCCTGGCTGTGTGACCCTGGGTGAGTCACTTCCCTCTTCTGAACCTTATTTCCTTACCTGTAAAAAAAATAGTCTACTTCATAGGGTGGTGGTTGGGATTAGATAATATGTAGAAAGTGCTCAGTTCAATTCGATGCTGGCAGTTGCTCTCTTGCTCCTTTGTTGGTCCGCTTGTTCTAATAAGGATGTTGGAATGTGCCATCCACATAGTAAATGTTTTAATATGTTGTCCAAATGCAATGGATTAAAAATTATGCTGAAAGCCCTCCCCTAACCTTGGCTGCCAGTAACTGACCCGTCCACCCGTGAGCATGCACTCACCTGGACATGGGCCGGAATCTGCACCAGCCACCCTCCTTCAGAGCATCACACCGGCAGGCATCCCAGACTTTAGCCGCGGAGCAGTAGAGCAGCCAGTGTCTCCGGAGCCCCCAAGCAGGGCCAGCATCACAGATGAGGGGTCTTTTAATTGAGACTCTGGCAGTGAAGAAGATCTCATTATAAGGCAGACCTTGGAGCAAGTGTTTGAAGGCTTGGGGAGGGCAGGGTACTCCTGTTGGGAAGACCACTCTTGCCTCTCAGGATGCGGCTCTGATACGTACCAAGGAGGCTGTCAAAACTCCCTCTGAACTGGAAGTTGGAAACAAGGACCAGTGTTTCCTGATAACCAACCACCCACGCAGGTCTAACTGCCTGGCTCCCTCCTTGGAGCTGGTGCCTGTGTCTCCCCTTCCTGCCCACCCACCTTTAACCTGGGGGCAGGGTGGAGAGAGAGGACTTGGGGAGCCCCAGCCCTTACTGGAGTATCAGCACATACTGGCTAAGACTGGAAGTTACATGCGCCCTCCGACGCTGCCCATGAGATATGCAGAGATCGTGGATTGATTTTTAGATGATGGACCATTTAATGGGCCTCCTCAGGTGTGAGTGGGAAAACTCAGGACCACTGGGTTTGAACCTGGCTTAATGGGGTGGTTTGGGCTGATGACTCACCTTTCTTCCATGCTGGGGGCTTCTGTGCAGAGAAAGCAGCAGGCAAATTAACCTCATAGGCTGACTTGAAATTACCGTGGCCACCGACAGTTACACTGAGCTGAGTGAAAAGGCAGGCCCTCGTTGCCTTGTGAACCTGGCGGTGTTGACATGGAAACCAGAATTCTGCTATCCCTCTGGTTCCCTGGGGGCAGGAGGTGTCCGCTGGGAGTAGAGGGGCCAGGCCAGACTGGGGGTGTGCAGGTAAAGAGGTAGAAAACACGAGCTTTGGTAGGTGAGGTTAGGAGATGAGCTGGGAAAATCCCTCTTCCTGAGGTGGAGACTGAGTCTCCATTCTCAGCTGGGCTCAGACTTGAGCCGCCAGGAACCCTTCCTTCTGGAGATGTGCCCCTCCCTGGGGTTCAGAGCTGGCTGGGGCCAGGGTGGTGTCTTATGTATTCCCTCAGCAGAAATCAACAGTTTAGCTTAGCCAAGAAGACTCCTAGCAGCATGGGGTCCTGGCTGACTTCAACCCTTAGCTAAGTCTACGGCAACACAGAGCAGCAGCAGGACTTGTGAGCTAGTTGTGCTCTGACTTGTACACGTTTGGACCTCTCATGTTTCCCTGACATGAAAAATGGCATGAACGACGATAATACTATTCCCATTTACCTATAAGGCTCTTTTATTTATTTATTTGCGGTCTGCGGGCCTCTCACTGTTGTGGCCTCTCCCGTTGCGGAGCACAGGCTCCGGATGCACAGGCTCAGCGGCCATGGCTCACGGGCCCAGCCGCTCCGCGGCATGTGGGATCTTCCCGGAGCGGGGCACGAACCCGTGTCCGCTGCATCGGTAGGCGGACTCCCAGCCACTGCACCACCAGGGAAGCCCCTATAAGGCTCTTTTGAAGGTGAAACATAATAATGACCTGTGGAAACATTTTATAAACTTTGCTGCCTTCAGACCCAGGAGGCTTGGAGGACCTCCATTTCAGGGAACAGTGGCTGGTGGTGGCCCCTGCTCCTAGTGTAAAATGCAAGGGTCTAATCTGGAGACCTAAGGCTGGCTTGATGCATCTTCTGTTTCCTGCTTTCTCTATTTCTCTGTGTTATCGTAGGTCAGCTCCCCTGGCCCCAATTAAATTGTCCACTCTGTGTGAGGTGGGGGCCAGATCTCACTCGTTTCTGCAGCTTGCTTCCTTATCCTGCTCCTCACTCTTTCCTACCCTGTGCCCTTTCTGGGGCAAACACAGAATGTGATCCCTGGTGGGAATGCGATGATTATTACTTGCATCTATGGCATTTTAAAATCTAACCAAGATTCATAATTATCTCATTGTCTTTGGCTCTTGTCTCTTTTGAGGGGGCCTCCCAGGAGCAGAGCCTGAGAGGATTCGAGGCCAAGGACTGTGTTTAGGAAGTGATCCCAGAAGCACCAGTAGGGGAGGGAAAGCAAGACGGGGGTGGGGGAAAAGACGGCAGTAAAGGGTGCAGGGTTGAGAAAATTACCACTGCGGGCAGCTGGGGCTCGGCCCTGCTGGGGATCTCTGGGAGCCCGTGCAGAACAAGCCTCATTGTTGCTCTCCCTCCCCCAAGGAACAAGGGAGCTGGGGTAGTTATCTCTTAATGCCCATCAGTATTGGAGGAGGTCATTGAGAGGACGTGACTACAGGTTGACCCTTGAGCTGGACCCGGGCAATTAGAGGCTCCTCACCCCTCCCCTGTCCTTGGAATGTGCGTTCTGCCCACTGTTCCCACAATGGGAGCTGTTCCAAGGACACAGCCTTGAGAGAGTAGTGTGTGTTTAGATCATCTGGATGGTGGCGTGTGACTGAGCCCCGCTAAGGCCTCGACATAAGCTTTAAGATTCTGGTGGGTGGGGAAGGAGATCCACCATCTTGCAGCGCCCAAGACAAGCCTCGTATATAAGTTGCCTTGCCACCTGCCAGTCTGGGGCAGTCTCTCCTTACCCTCTGTGTACAAGGACTAGTTGCAGATTTCACCCTGGAAGCTCCCAAGTTTGCAAACCTACAGTCAGGTCAAGGGCTGTTGGGGACATTAAGTCCCTGGGCTGGGCTGTAGTTCCTGAACTTCAGGGGCTGTCAGAAGCACTTGGTGGCGGTGGTGGTGGTGTGGGGGAGGGGAGTGTGTGTTAAAAGTGCAGATTCAGGCTTCCAACCTGGAGGTGTCTAACTTGGGAGGCATAAGGGGGCCTGGAAATCTGCATTTCTAAGAACACCCGGCCCCCCCGCAGGTGATTCTGATGACTCTTCTTTAAGACAGAAGGGTCATTTGTCTAGAGCGCTTTGCTTCAAGCAATCGTCAGCAAACGTTCTCTGTAAAGGAATGTATAGTGAAGATACTAGGTCACGTGGTCTCTGTGGCCGTGTGCAAGCAGCCACAGACAATATGTAAACGAGTGGGTGTGGCTGTGCTACAATCAGGCTTTATTTATGAAAACAGGGGGCAGGCTGGGTTGGGTCTATGGGTCCTGGCTTGCCAATCCTAGGTTAGAGGAAAGAACATGGACTTCAGAATTAGACTCAAGTTTGCCTCCTGGCTTTGCTGCCAATCAGCTGTGCAATTTCTAGGGGAGTCACGGTTTCTCTGACGCTCACGTTCCTCATCTGGATAATGCAGATGGTAATTGCCAACTCTCCGAGTTGTTTTGAGGATAAATAGCATATACATAATTCCTGCTATATTGAGGGACTTAACCATGGCAGATTTCCCTATCTCCCCCTCCACTTCCTCCATGCCTGAAAGTCCATGGCTGATTTGCTTGGTGGGTAACTCACCAGGTGAACAAGGCTGAATTTGTAAGCTTAGACCCGTGTGATTCCTCATAACTCTGCCAGACTCCAGGGCCACTGAGATGAGCCCCTCGGTCCAGGCCATCAGTTCAGATCTGAGGTGAATGGCAGGCAGAGAAGCTACAGGTGAGAAGGTGGTCTGATGATGCCTGGATCTGAGCCACACACTGTTTTACAAGAATCTCAACCACTCAGTTTGGCTCTGAGCTGCCCAGACAAGTGGGAAGGTATGTCAGTGACATGAACCACAGGAACCATGGAGGAAACACAAACCAGCCCCTCAGGAGAGTTACACTGCTCGTCCTGATAATGAAGGCATGCTGGATAAGGCCCCTAGCCCTATCATCAGATCAAAGACAATACTGGATTTCATGGGCTTTTTCTTAAGTCCCATAGGATAGGAAAGTGGGCTGGATGCCAAAGTGAAGTTCAATAAAAGCAATTCTTTGAGGGCCGAATCAGCATGGTCCTTTCATTCTCTGATGATGTGGCCTAACTCAGGGTTGGCACTTAGAATACCAGGAGGATAGAATGGGTGCTGTAGCCTTCAGACGCTCTTCCACAAATACTGCGCTCTTGATAATGACTGAGTGGCACTGAGTTGGAAGTCAGTTATTTGGGAAGTGACGATTTTATGAAGCTCATTAAGGACAGAGCTGTGTGCTTTCGACTGTCCACTGGGCTGGGGCAGCCTGATGAACTCTAATGAAGGTGCAGGATCTTTTCAAGGATCCAGGCCTAAATAAAAGGCAGCCGCCCTCCCTAGTGAGGTAAGCCTAGGACATTCCTATTGTCAGGGTCAAGGGTCTTAGACCACCCTTATAATTTTACGCGATTTTAAACATGGGGCTTATGGAATGTCCAGTTCAGACATAAGAGATTTCAAAACATCTAACTTTAAACAAAATAACTTTCTAGGGAATCTTCCAAGATAAACTGGTGTTGAAATATGTAAATGCATTCACTTGTATGAGTTGTGTTGACTTGTATGAGTTAACTTTTATTATGTAACAAAGTACCCAATACCTTAGTGTCTAAAATTGACAAGCATTTACTTAGCTCACAGTTTACAGGTATGCAGGGCCCAGTGAGCCTTTTCTCTGGTCTCTGCTGGGCTCAGTCATGTGTCTGCAGTGGACTGCTGGGCTGGCTGGGAGCCGACGGGTCTGGGATGCTTTCTTTTGTTTCACGTGGTCTCTCATCCTCCAGCGGACTGAGTGTTGTTCACACGGGGTCTGGTTGGGGCTCCAATAAGAAACTATGAAGTCTTGAGACCTTGTCTTGGAATTGGCACAGCATCACTTCTGCCATGTTCTTTTATTTCAGTTTTTAAATTGAAATGATTATTTTGAGATAATTGTAGATTTATATGCAGTTGCAAGAAGTAATACAGAGAGATCCGTGAACACTTTATCCAGTTTCCCATGGTAATGGCTTACAAAACTATAGTATAATGCCACAACCAGGATACTGACCTTGATACATGTCCAACACCACAAAGATCCATCCATTTTTTTCTCTTTTTTAAATTGAAGTATAGTTGATGTACAATATTATATGTTACAGGTGTACAATATAGTGATTCACAGTTTTAAAGGTTATACTCCATTTATAGTTATTATAAAATATCAGCTATACTCCCCGTGTTGTACAATATATCCTTGTAGTTTATTAATCCCCTCCCCCATTCTGCCCCTCCCCCCTTCCTTCTCCCCACTGGTAAGAACTAGTTTGTTTTCTGTATCTGTGAGTCTGTTTCTTTTTTGTTATATTCACTAGTTTGTTGTATTTTTTAGATTACACATATGAGTGATATTATATGATATTTGTCTTTCTCCATCTGACTTATTTCACTTAGCATAATGTCCTCCAAGTCCATCTGTGTTGCTTCAAATGGCAAAATTTCATTCTTTTTTATGGCTGAGTAATATTCCATTGTCTATATAACCACATTTTCTTTATGCATTCATCTGTTGATGGACACTTACGTTGCTTCCATATCTTGGCAATTTTAAATAATGCTGCTATGAACGTTGGGGTGTATCTTTTTGAGTATTGGGTATCTTTTTGAGTTAGTATTTTTGTTTCTTTCAAAAATCCATTTATTTTATAACCATGTCCACTTCCCTCCTTCCCTCATCCCTTCCTTTATCCCTGGCAACCACTAATCTGTTCTCAATTTCTATAATTTTGTCATTTTAAGAATGTTATATAAATGGAACCACAAATTATGTAATACTTTGGGAATGACTTTATGCACTGAGTATAATTCACTAGAGAGTCATTAAGGTTGTTGCATGAATTAATAGTTTATTCGTTGTTATTTTTTACTATTTATTTATTTATTAATATCTTTATTGGAGTATCATTGCTTTACAACGGTGTGTTAGTTTCTGCTTTATAACAAAGCGAATCCGCTATACATATACATATATCCCCATATCTCCTCCCTCTTGCATCTCCCTCCCATCCTCCCTATGCCACCCCTCTAGGTGGTCACAAAGCACTGAGCTGATCTCCCTGTGCTATGCAGCGCTTCCCACTAGCTAGTTTTTTACATTTGGTAGTATATATAAGTCCATGTCACTGCCACTCTCTCACTTCATCCCAGCTTACCCTTCCCCCTCCCCGTGTCCTCAAATTGATTCTCTACGTCTGTGTCTTTATTCCTGTCCTGCCCCTAGGTTCTTCAGAACCATTTTTTTTTTTAGATTCCATATATATGTGTTAGCATACGGTATTTGTTTTTCTCTTTCTGACTTACTTCACTCTGTATGACAGACTCTAGGTCCATCCACCTCATTACAAATAACTCAATTTTGTTTCTTTTTATGGCTGAGTAATATTACATTGTATGTATGTGCCACATCTTCTTTATCCATTCATCTGTTGATGGACACTAAGGTTCCTTCCATGTCCTGGCTATTGTAAATAGAGCTGCAATTAACATTGTGGTACATGACTTTTGTGAATTATAGTTTTCTCAGGGTATATGCCCAGTACTGGGATTGCTGCATCATATGGATTTCTATTTTTAGTTTTTTAAGGAACCTCCATACTGTTCTCCATAGTGGCTGTATCAATTTACATTCCCACCAACAGTGCAAGAGGGTTCCCTTTTCTCTACACCCTCTCCAGCATTTATTGTTTATAGATATTTTGATGATGGCCATTCTGACTGGTGTGAGATGATATCTCATAGTAGCTTTGATTTGCATTTCTCTAATGATTAGTGATGTTGAGCATTCTTTCATGTGTCTGTTGGCAGTCTGTATATCTTCTTTGGAGAAATGTCTATGTGGATCGTCTGCCCATTTTTGGATTGGGTTGTTTGTTTTTTTGTTATTGAGCTGCATGAGCTGCCTGTAAATTTTGGAGATTAATCCTTTGTCAGTTGCTTCATTTGAAAATGTTTTCTCCCATTCTGAGGGTTGTCTTTTCATCTTGTTAATGGTTTCCTTTGCTGTGCAAAAGCTTTTAAGTTTCATTAGGTCCCATTTGTTTTTTTTGTTTTCATTTCCATTTCTCTAGGAGGTGGGTCAAAAAGGATCTTGCTGTGATTTATGTCATTGAGTGTTCTGCCTATGTTTTCCTCTAAGAGTTTGATAGTTTCTGGCCTTACATTTAGGTCTTTAATCCATTCTGAGTTTATTGTTGTGTTAGGGAGTGTTCTAATTTCACTCTTTTATGTATAGCTGTCCAGTTTTCCCAGCACCACTTGTTAAAGAGGCTGTCTTTTCTCCATTGTCTATTCTTGCCTCCTTTATCAAAAATAAGGTGACCATATGTGCGTCGGTGTATCTCTGGGCTTTGTATGCTGTTCCATTGATCTATATTTCTGTTTTTGCAACAGTACCATACTGTCTTGATTACTGTAGCTTTGTAGTATAGTCTGAAGTCAGGGAGCCTGATTCCTTCTACTCCGTTTTGCTTTCTCAATATTGCTTTGGTATTTGGGGTCTTTTGTGTTTCCATACAAACTGTGAAATTTTTTGTTCTAGTTCTGTGAAAAATGCCATTGGTAATTTGATAGGGATTGCATTGAATCTGTAGATTGCTTTGGGTAATATAGTCATTTTCACAATATTGATTCTTCCAATCCAAGAACATGGTATATCTCTCCATCTGTTTGTATCATCTTTAATTTCTTTCATCAGTGTCTTATAGTTTTCTGCATGCTGGTCTTTTGTCTCTTTAGGTAGGTTTATTCCTAGGTATTTTATTATTTTTGTTGTAATAGTAAATGGGAGTGTTTCCCATTTACTATTATTAATTTCTCTTTCAGATTTTTCGTCATTAGTGTATAGGAATACAAGAGATTTCTGTGCATTAATTCTGTATCCTGCTACACTACCAAATTCACTGATTAGCTCTAGTAGTTTTCTGGTAGCATCTTTAGGAATCTCTATGTATAGTATCATGTCATCTGCAAACACTGACAGTTTTACCTGTTCTTTTCTGATATGGATTGCTTTTATTTCTTTTTCTTCTCTGGTTTCTGTGGTTAAAACTTCCAAAACTATGTTGAATAATAGTGGTGAGGGTGGGCAACCTTGTCTTGTCCCTGATCTTAGAGGAAATGGCTTCAGTTTTTCACCATTGAGAACGATGTTGGCTGTGGGTTTGTCATATATGGCCTTTATTATGTTGAGGTAGGTTCCCTCTATGCCTACTTTCTGGAGAGTTTTTAATCATAAATGGATGTTGAATTTTGTCGAAAGCTTTTTCTGCATCTATTGAGATGATCATATGGTGTTTCTCCTTCAGTTTGTTAATATGGCGTATCACATTGTTTGATTTGTGTATATTGAAGAATCCTTGGATTCCTGGGATAAACCCCACTTGATCATGGTGTATGATCCTTTTAATGTGCTGTTAGATTCTGTTTGCTAGTATTTTGTTGAGGATTTTTGTATCTATGTTCATCAGTGACATTGGCCTGTAGTTTTCTTTCTTTGTGACACCTTTGTCTGGTTTTGGTATCAGGGTGTTGGTGGTCTCGTAGAATGAGTTTGGGAGTGTTCCTCCCTCTGCTATATTTTGGAAGAGTTTGAGAAGGATAGGTGTTAGCTCTTCTCTAAATGTTTGATACAATTTGCCTGTGAAGCCATCTGGTCTTGGGCTTTTGTTTGTTGGAAGATTTATAATCACAGTCTCAATTTCAGTGCTTTTGATTGGTCTGTTTATGTCTTCTATTTCTTCCTGGTTCAATCTTGGAAGGTTGTGCTTTTTGCGAATTTTTCCATTTCTTCCAGGTTGTGCATTTTATTGGCATATAGCTGCTTGTAGTAATCTCTCATGATGCTTTGTATTTCTGCAGTGTCAGTTGTTACCTCTCCTTTTTCATTTCTAATTCTATTGATTTGAGTCTTCTCCCTTTTTTGCTTGATGAGTCTGGCTTATGGTTTATCAATTTTGTTTGTCTTCTCAAAGAACCAGCTTTCAGTTCTATTGATCTTTGCCATTGTTTCCTTTTTTTTTCATTTATTTCTGATCTGATCTTTATGATTTCTTTTCTTCTGCTAACTTTGGGGGTTTTTGTTCTTCTTTCTCTAATTGCTAAGGTGTAAGGTTAGGTTATTTATTTGAGATGTTTCTTGTTTCTTGAGGTAGGATTGTATTGCTATAAACTTCCCTCTTAGAACTGCTTTCGCTGCATCCCATAGGTTTTGGGTTGTCGTGTTTTCACTGTTATTTGTTTCTAGGTATTTTTTGATTTCCTCTTTGAGTTCTTCAGTGATCTCTTGGTTATTAAGTGTGTGTTATTTAGCCTCCATGTGTTTGTATTTTTTACAGATCTTTTCCTATAATTCATATCTAGTCTCATAGCTTTGTGGTTGGAAAAGATACTTGATATGATTTCAATTTTGTTAAATTTACCAAGACTTGGTTTGTGACCCAAGATATGATCTATCCTGGAGAATGTTCCATGAGCACTTGAGAAGAATGTGTATTCTGTTGTTTTTGGATGGAGCGTCCTATAAATATCAATTAAGTCCATCTTGTTTAAGGTATCATTTAAAGCTTGTTTTTCCTTATTTATTTTCATTTTGGATGATCTGTCCATTGGTGAAAGTGGCGTGTTAAAGTCCCCTACTGTGATTGTGTTTCTGTTGATTTCCCCTTTTATGGCTGTTAGCATTTACCTTATGTATTGAGGTTCTCCTATGCTGGGTGCATAAATATTTACAATTGTTATATCTTCTTCTTGGATTGATCCCTTGATCATTATTTAATGTCCTTCTTTGTCTCTTGTAATAGTCTTTATTTTAAAGTCTATTTTGTCTGATATGAGAATTGCTACTCCATCTTTCTTTTTATTTCCACTTGCATGGAATATCTTTTTCCATCCCCTCACTTTCAGTCTGTATGTGTCCCTAGTTCGGAAGCGTGTCTCTTGTAGACAGCATACGTATGGCTCTGGCTTTTGTACCCATTCAGCCAGTCTATGTCTTTTGGCTGGAGCATTTGATCCATTTACATTTAAGGTAGTTATCGAAATGTATGTTCCTATTACCATTTTCTTAATTGTTTTGGGTTTGTTATTATAGGTCTTTTCCTTCTCTTGTGTTTCCTGCCCAGAGAGGTTCCTTTAACATTTGTTATAAAGCTGGTTTGGTGGTGCTGAATTCTCTTAGCTTTTGCTTGTCTCTAAAGGTTTTAGTTTCTCCATAGAATCTGAATGAGATCCTTGCCTGGTAGAGTGATCTTGGTTGTAAGTTTTTCCCTTTCATCACTTTAAATATGTCCTGCCACTGTCTTGTGGCTTGCAGAGTTTCTGCTGAAAGATCAGTTGTTAACCTTATGGGGATTCCCTTATATGTTATTTGGTGTTTTTCCCTTGCTGCTTTTAATATTTTTTCTTTGTATTTAATTTTTGATAGTTTGATTGATATGTGTCTTGGTGTGTTATTCTTCGTTATTGTTGAGTAGTATTCTATGGTATGGATGTGTCACAGTTTGTATAGCTGTTGACCCATTGAAGGACCTCTGGGTTGTTTCCAATTTTTGTCTATCATAAATAAAACCTCCATAATCTTTTGCATGTATATTTTTATGTGAATGTAAATTTTTACTTCTCTTGGATTAATGCCCAGGTGTATAATTGCTAGGTTGTATGGCAGTTATATTTTCGGTGTTTTTTTTTTCAAAGAGACTGCCAAAGACATGTAGGATTCCCATGTAGAATCTATTGACACCCAAGTTCCCATCCCACATTCCTTTGATAAATACAAGGTGCCAGGCCAACCTAGATTCAAAGAGTGAAAGAACGGACTCTATCTCTTGATGATAGAGCTTCAAAGTGACACTGAAAAATGATGTGGATACAGGGAGGAAATAATTGTGATCCCTTGCTTTAATGATTCTGGTTATTTGTGGGAATAACTACCAAAAACTATTGGTAGTTACCAAAAGAATGGCTTTGATTTGGAACAGTTGATACTAAGTTATTTTTGCTGTCAGTGATTTCATAGCAGGGACAGTTGTACAATAAGAGCTCTTAGTATGGTGACATCAAAACCATATTATCAATTTACAAAAGAATGTCTATCTTTTTGCCCTCGGTACCTAGTAGATATATGTCTATTTCACCCAAAGGCAGATTTAAATTATTGAAATACAAGTCAAAAAGAAAGATGGCTAGACCATATTCTGTTTTGTTCCCCAGTGAAAATTATACTCATTCTATTGACCCGACCCTCATATTGATAGTATTAGGGACTGATTCTACATGAGCATAAATAACTAGAGATATATACTAATCTTATGTAGTCTATGACCAGTTCCTATATATAGAGGAAAGGGCAACAAAAACTGCAAACGGTCATATATTATATTACCAGATTTCCCAAAGGGTGGTCTTACCAGATTTCTGTACTAGGTGTTAGAGTGTAGTCAATGTAGAATAAATGGACTCAGTGATTATGTCTCATAAGAATATTGGCCTGCAAAGATGATAGGGGCCCATATTTTCAAGGGTAAGAAAAGTAAAGTAGATTGGTAAGAGTGAGTTTTCTAATCAGAGCAGCCTCAGACGGTCCTGGAAGCAAGAGATATTCCATAAGTATTTTTTAGAGTTTTAGCTTTTCAATGAATTTTATTTTGTGAAGGAATATAGTGAGGAAACAGGCAGAAAGAACACCTGGGTCAGAAGTTCAAGGCACTTGACTTTGTTTTTAAAGGAAAGCATCACCCACTGTTTTGGCTTCCATGTCTCTTGTATTGAAAACCCATCTTGGGTTATCGTGACACAGGTTTCCCATTGTGCCTATTTTAGGACCGCATGTTCTGCTTTTTCCTGCTCTCCAAATGTAGCTCTCATCTCTTCCCAAGATGCATGCACTTCCATGAGTGTGTGCTTTGTTTTTCTTTTTATAAAACAATTTGATTTAAGTTCAAAAGAGCACAATTCAGTTTCACTCGTTATGACCAGAAAAATAATTTTGAATCTTATGGCATAGATATCCATATATTAGTTATACACAGGAAACATAACCTTACAAAATGTATCTGCCAAGTAAAAAGTATCAATTGTTGTAGCTGTTATCATTAATATATACCACTTGTTGTGAATCTACTCTATGCTCATTACTATTTTCTTAAAATTTTTTATTGAAATATAACTGAATTATAATATTATAGTAGTTTCAAGTATAAACATAATAATTCCATATTTTTATAGATTACACTCCATACAAAGTTATTATAAAATGTTGACTATGTACCCTGTGCTTTACATTATATCCTTGTAATTTATTTATTTTATACCTAGTAGTTTGTACCTCTTAATACCCTTGACCTGTTTCCCGCCCCGCCCCCCACTCCCCTGAGGTAACTGGTAGTTTGGTCTCTGTATGTGTGAATCTGTTTCTGTTTGTTATGTTTGTTTATTTGTTTTATTTTTTAGTTTCCACATATAAGTGAAAACATGCAGTATCTGTCTTTCTCTGTCTGACTTATTTCACTTAGACATAATACCCTCTAGGTCAATGCACATTGTCGCAAATGGCAAATTTTCATTTTTTATGGTTGAGTAGTATTCCATTGCATGTGTATGTATATGTATATATACATACCACATCTTCTTAATCCATTCATCTGTTGATGGACACTTGCTTCCATATCTTGGCTATTGTTAATAATGCTGCTATGAACATTGTGGTGTATGTATCTTCTTGAATTAGTGTTTTTGTTTTCTTTGGATAAATACCCAGGAGTGGAATTGCTGGATTGTATGGTAGTTATATTTTTTGAGGAACTTCCATACTGTTTTACATAGTGGCTGTACCAATTTACATTCCCACCAGCAGTGCACAGGGGTTCCCTTTTCTCCATATCTTCACGAACACTTCTTATTTGTAGTCTTTTTGACAGTAGCCATTCTGCAAGGTGTGAGCTGTTATCTCATTGTGGTTTTGATTTGCATTTCCCTGATGATTAGTGATGTTGAACATCTTTTCATGTGCCTGTTGGCCATCTGCATGTCTTTGGAAAAGTGCTTATTCAGGTCATCTGCCTATTTTTTAAATTGCATTTTTTTTGACATTGAGTTTTATGAGTTCTTTATGTATTTTGTATATTAACCCTTTATCAGCTATATCACTTATAAATATCTTTTCCCATTCAGTAGCTTGCCTGTCTGTTTTGTTTATGGTTTCCTTCACTGTGCAAAAGCTTTTATATTTGATTAGGTCCCATTGTTTATTTTTGCTGTTGTTGCCCTTGCCTGAGGAGGCAGATCCAATAAATACTACTAAGACCAACGTTTAAGATCGTACTGCTTATGTTTTCTTCTAGGAGTTTTATGGTTTCAAGCCTTACGTTTAAGTCTTTAATTTGTTTTAAGCTAATTTTTGTATATGGTATGGGAAGACTTCCAGTTTCATTCTTTTACATGTAGCTGTCCAGTTTTTCCAGCACCACTTATTGAAGAGACTCTCTTTTCCCTATTGTATATTTTTGCCTCCTTTGTTGTAAATTAATTGACCATATGTTCATAGGTTTATTTCTGGACTCTCTATTGTGTTCCATTGATCTATGTATCTGTTTTTTGTGTCAGTGCCATACTGTTTTGATCACTGTAGCTTTGTAGTATAGTCTGAAGTCAGGGAGGGTGATACCTCCAGCTTTGTTCTTTTTACTCAAGATTGCTTTGGCTGTTTATTGTGGTTCTATACAAATTTTAGGATTATTTGTTCTAATTCTGTGAGAAATGCCATTGGTATTTTAATAGGGATTGCAGTGAAACTTTATATTGATTTGGGTAGTATGGACATCTTAACACTATTAATCCTTCTAATCCATGAACACAAAATATATTTCCATTTATCTGTAATGTTTTACTCTCTCCTTTCACATTTTATATTTTGGTATCATATTTTACATCTTTATGTGTACCCTTTAACTGTGTATTGTAGTTATCGTTGACCTTACAATTATTGTCCTTTAATTTTTGTACTAGATTAAGTGGTTGATTCACTGCCTTTGTTGTATATTTACCTTTACCAGTGAGATTTTTTTCCTTCATGTATTTTCTTATTTCTTGTTATGGCCTTTTCTTTTTTGCTTAAAGAAGACCCTTTAATATTTCTTGTAGGGCTGATTTAGTGGTGATGATTTAGTTTTTGCTTGTCTGGGAAACTCTTTATCTTTCCTTCAGTTCTGAATGATAAGCTTGCTGGGTATAGTATCCTTGGTTGTAGGTTTTTCCCCCTACAGCACTTTAAATATATCATGCCACTCCCTTCTGGCTTGCAGAGTTTGAGCTGAAAAATCAGGTGATAGCCTTATAGGAGTTCTGTTGTATGAAACACTGTTTTTCTCTTCCTGCCTTTAAACTTCTCTCTTTATGTTTAACTTTTGCAATTTAAAATATCATATATCTTGGTGTGGGTCTCTTTGCATTCATCTTGTTTGGGACTCTCTGTACTTCTTGGACCTGGATGTCTGTTTCTTTCTTCAGGTTAGGGAAGTTTTCAGCCATTATTTCATCAAAATAAGTTTTCTGCCCCTTTCTCTCTCTTTTCCTTATGTGACCCCTATAATGTGAATAGTGTGCTTCATGTTGTGTCCTAAAGGTCCCTTAAACTATCCTTATTAAAAAAAGTAAATATAAAAGTATATATATAACTATAAATATATATTAAAAATATATAAATATATATATAAATGTGTATATATATATGTGTATATATATATATATATATATTTGCTCTTCTGATTGGGTGATTTCCATTTTCCTATCTTCCTGATTGCTTATGCTTTCTTCTGTATCACCTAATCTGCTGTTAATTCCTTCTAGTGTATTTTTCATTTCAGTTATTGTATTCTTCAGCTCTGATTGGTTCTTTTTTATACTTTCTAGTTCTTGGTTGAAGTTCTCACTGTGTTCTATTCTTTTCCTGAACTCAGTGAGCATTTTTATGACCATTGCTTTGAATTCTTTATCAGATAAAGTACTTATTTCTGTTTATTAGGCATTTTTTTTTTTTTTTTTGTGGTACGCGGGCCTCTCACTGTTGTGGCGTCTCCTGTTGTGGAGCACAGGCTCCGGACGCGCAGGCTCAGCGGCCATGGCTCACAGGCCCAGCCACTCTGCGGCATGTGGGATCTTCCCGGACCGGGGCACAAACCCGTGTCCCCTGCATCGGCAGGCGGACTCTCAACCACTGCGCCACCAGGGAAGCCCAGGCATTTTTTCTAAGGTTGTATTTTGTTCCTTCCTTTGGAACATATTCCTCTGCCTTCTCATTTTGTTTGACTTTCTCCATCTCTATGAAACTAGGCAAAACAGGTACCTGTGCTGGTCTTAAAGGTGTGCCCTTGTGTGGGATTGTCTCTGTGCAGTCTGTGTGTGCCCAGTGGCTTTGGTGGGACAGCTGTATCTGAAGTGAGATGGGCTGTGCCTTCTCCTGGGGTACACTGGCTGCCGTTGACTTGGTGGGGGTTAGGACTGGAGGCTATGGGGATAGAGCTGGGGCCTGGTGTGAACCAGAACTTCTCCCCTGGCATGATGGAGGTTGCCACCTTGGTAGGGGGTGGGGTCCTTGGTAGGAGCTGGAGGGGCTGGAGCTGAAGCCCAGTATCAGCGGTGGCTTGTCCTCAGCTGGATGATGGTCGTTGCCTTTTCCCTGGGGCAGGTCCAGGGCTTGGGGGGCTGGAGTAGTAGTCCAGAGTGACCCACACCTTCTCCCTGGGAAGATCATGGTCACTGCATCACTGCGTTAGCTGAGGTTAGGGCCGAGAGGCTGGAGCCAGAGCCCAGTGCGGGTTGGGGGTCCTGCTGGTCCTGGCTGGCCGACCAGAGCACCAGGTAGTTTTCAGTTTGCTACCCCTGCTCTGGGACTGGGAGCAAGCACATCTGTGTGTGGGCTCTTCAAGAGTGGAGTCTTAGTTTCCCACAGCCCTCCAGTAAGCCCCACAGGTTTTCAAACCAGCCCAGGGAGCTTGTCTTACTGGTATTGGACCCCAGGGCTGGGGTGTTCAATGTGGGACTCGAACCCCTCACCTCTTACAGATGATCCTTGAGCCTGTGATATCCCCCTCCTCTTCTGGGTCACCCACCAGGGATGTGGGTCCCAACTAGATCACTTCTCCTCCCCTCCTACCGGACTCTCTGTGGTTCTTTCTTTAGATTGTTGGTTGTAGAAAATCCGTTTTGCTAGTGTTAGGTTGTTCTCAGAGTGAGTTGCTCTATATACAGTTGTAGTTTTGATGTGTTTGTTGGGGGTGGCAAGCTCAGGGTCTTCCTACTCTGCCATCGGTTCCACCTCCTCCCATGAATGTTTTCTTACACCTTAGAATGTTCTTTCCCCATTGTCTTCTTTGCTAAATCCTACTCATTTTCCAGACTCAGTTCATGAGTCATATCCTGAAGGAGCTTTACTGACCCACCATGTGGAGTTAACCCCCTTGTCTTTGTGTCCGCCCACCTTGGTTTTCCATGGTTGCTTCTACAGCAGGTTGCAGTTATCCATTTTATTAAGCCTGTGTCCCCTTTAATAAAGTGTCCCTTGGGCAAGGTTGGGGTCTTCTCCACATTCCTAACACAGTGATGGCTACATGTTTATTGAGTAGCCAAGGATCTCATGGCCTTGATATGGTTTTCCTCTGTGGTGGATCTAGACCCTTATCCTGCGTCTGGATCCAGCATCCTGGAGCTGGTCATTGTAATGCCCCCCACCAGGCTGGGCTTCACAACCAGCCTTCCTTCTGCCCTGACTCTGTACCCCAGAAAGGGCATGTTCCTTTTAACTTGTACCAAGAGCTTTACACACATTCTTAATTACATTTTCAGGTCAGTTCCTAGAAGTGGAATTATTGGTTCAAAGTATGTGATTAATTTTACAGCTTTTGAAATGTATTGTCAAATTGTCCTCCAGAAAAGTTATTCACTCCTTCCCTTTCTTTGGACACTTGCTCTCACTCCATATTATTTTGAAAAAACCTTTTGCAATTTGTTAAGCAAAACAGTGTTCTTTTATTGTTTCCTTACTGTATCCATATAGGTTTTAATCCAGGCTATTGTTTTTATGTGCTAAGTTTCTTTCATAGAGGATTAATAGACATTGATGTAAAAGCTTTGTCTCCTCTTCCTAATTTTTTTCTGCGCATCTCAGAGTTCCATGAAGGAGGTATCAAGACTGGGCTTCACACCAGGGTCAGTCAGTTCTGTTTGAATCCTCCACTCAATCCTGAGTTGTCACGCAGCATTGGGAGTGGGGTGGGGATCTCTGTTCCCTGTGTTCATGGCTTTCCGGACACAGGTTCTGGGAATTCCTTTATGTCCTGCAACCGTCATGCACCGAGTCTGCTCTGGGCTGAGCTTTCTTGTCTTGTTTGGTGTTAGGAGGAGATTGGAAGTGTCCTCTGCAGGTGGCAAGCAGAACAATAATTGGAAAAACAAGTGGGATCAATACCTAATATGCAGCCAGCCAGCCTTTTTCAAAGCCTCATCTGTATTGATTTCTGTGGGTGACACTTACCTTTCTTGGATAATCAGTCCCTTTGTTCATCAGGTGAACAAGTGAGCAGTCTTACTCCTGCTTTGTAGGAGCAGGGATGGCTGTTTAACTCTGAGCTGCTGAAAGGAGAGGGAGGGAGGCCCAGAGTGGCCCCTTTGGGCTACATTCTCTGTGCAGTGGCCTGGGTGATCTGGGTATTTCTTTTGGCCTCATTCTTTTTCTAGATTGAAACCTCACATGTCCAGGTGGTGGCATGGAGCAGAGTGATGTGGCTTAGTGGCAACGTGGAGGAGAAAAGGTCAGTAAGTTCAAAGGAAGATAATGACTGCTATTAAATGCCCACTGTAGCTTCCAGTGAGATAAGCATGATGACTTTCATTCTACAGATAGACAGTGTGTTTAGGGAAGATAAGTTACCCCAGGTCACACAACTGGTAGTGTTAAAATTTGAACTCAGATCTGAAGGATGCCAAAGTTCCTACACAACACTATATCCTACACCCTTGATCCGAGGACCCCAAATCGAATGTCATGTGTTCAACTACTACCTGGATGAAACTCTTCAGTCTGGGGCATTGACAAGAAACCAGGGATGCATAGGTTTGGGAAAAGGGGACATGTCATCAAGTATTTGAAGGACTGCGATATGAAAGAGAAGTTAGAATTCTTTTTGTTCATTCAAAGGGCAAAATTAGGATGAGAGAGTGGAAGTTACAGGAAGGCAGATTATGTCTCCCTAGAATGAAACATACTCTCAGCAGCTGTATATTTTATTATTTTATTTGTTTTTAACTTTTAATTTTATATTGGAATATAGTTGATTAACAATGTTGTGTTAGTTTCAGGTATACAGCAAAGTGATTCGGTTATACGTATACATGTATCTATTCTTTTTCAAATTCTTTCCCCATTTAGGTTGTTATGTAATATTGAGCAGAGTTCCCTGTGCTATACAGCAGGTCCTTGTTGGTTATCCATTTTATATATATATGGAATCTAATAAAAAAAAAGGTCTGAAGAACCTAGGGGTAGGACAGGAATAAAGACGCAGACGTAGAGAATGGACCTGAGGACACGGGGAGGGGGAAGGGTAAGCTGGGACGAAGTGAGAGAGTGGCACTGACTTATATACACTACCAAATGTAAAATAGATAGCTAGTGGGAAGCAGCTGCATAGCACAGGGAGATCAGCTCGGTGTTTTGTGTCCACCTAGAAGGATGGGATAGGGAGGGTGAGAGGGAGACGCAAGAGGGAGGGGATATGGAGATATATGTGTACGTATAGCTGATTCACTTTGTTATACAGCAGCAACTAACGCAACGTTGTAAAGCAATTATACTCCAATAAAGATGTTAAAAAAAAAAAGAACTGGAAGTGATTTTGCAGACTTATAAATGCATGTCTGTGATTAGAGGGAGCATGTGTTTATTTTCTGTTTTCCTGTTTATATTTTATTTGGCTAAAGTATTAATAGGGATTTAGCATTCATTCAATAAATGTTCATAAAGCACCTAAAAAATATATAGCAGAGTGTACATGTCAATCCCAAACTCCCTAACTGTCCCTCCCCTCGCCCGCACCCTTTCCCCCTGGCAACCATAAGTTCGTTCTCTAGTCTGTGAGTTTGTTCCTGTTTTGTAAATAACTTCATTTGTATTGGTTTTTTTTTTAAGGATTCCACATATAAGTGATATCATACAATATTTCTCTTTCTCTGACTTACTTCACTCAGTATGACAATCTCTAGGTCCATCCATCCATGTTGCTGCAAATGGCATTATTTCATTCTTTTTTAATGGCTGAGTAACATTCCTTTATATATAT
This sequence comes from Monodon monoceros, assembly GCF_005190385.1. Classification (NCBI taxonomy): domain Eukaryota; kingdom Metazoa; phylum Chordata; class Mammalia; order Artiodactyla; family Monodontidae; genus Monodon; species Monodon monoceros. Next base: position 17,879,363 of record NW_021703769.1, on the reverse strand, counting down.
ATAAAATCTTTATCCATTCATCTGTCAATGGACATTTAGGTTGCTTCCATGTCCTGGCTATTGTAAATAGTGTTGCTATGAACATTGGGGTGCATGTATCTCTTTGAATTATGGTTTTCTCCAAATATATGACCAGGAGTGGGATTGCTGGATCATACGGCAACTCTATTTTTAGTTTTTTGATAAACCTCCATACTGTTCTCAATAATGGCTGCATCAAATTACACTCCCAGCAACAGTGTGGGAGGGTTCGCTTTTCTCCACACCCTCTCCAGCATTTGTTATTTAACACATGCTTCATTGGCTTTTTTTCCCTTCTCTGTCTCACTTTCTCCATTTCCTCACCTGCCACAGCAAATCACCTGTGTCTAAGTCCTTATCGAAAGGTCCAACTTTGAGGAACCCAAGCAAAGATAACCACCATTTTACAGTCAAGAAAATTGATCTTCAGAGAAGTCAAATGACTTGATCATGGTTGTTTAATTAGCAAGTGGTGGGTCCAAGATTTGAACTCATCTGTTTTTCTGAATATGAGCACTCAGTTCTATGTGCTGTCCTAAAATAAAGAAGAAAATCATGTTCAACCACAAAAGTAGGTCCCTCATTCGTTCACAAACACCTACTATTGTCCAGGATCTGCCTTGGGGACCAGAAATAAAAAGTGAATAATGGCAGTGCCCAATTCCCAAGCGTTTTAGATTCCAGTAGGGGAGTGTCTTGGTCACTTAGGTTGCTAAAATAAAATACCATAGGTGGCTTAAACAACAGATGTTTATTTCTCCCAGTTCTGGAAGCTGGGAAGTCCAAGATCAAGGTGCTGGCAGTTTTGGTTCCTGCAGAGGGCTGTCTTCCTGGTTTGTAGATGGCTGCCTTCTCACTGTGTGCTCCTGTGGCCTTTCCTTGGTGCATGCATGTAGAGAGAGAGATTTCATGTCTCTTCCTCTTCTTAGAAGTGCAGAAATATTCCAGCTTAATAACTCAAGAGCAGAGTGGAAAAGTCAATGATATGATTATGAATCACTTCTACAAGAGCAATAACTTGGTAATTATATTTTCATACATTCATTAAGCATATAAACTTAATTTTTATACACAATGGGGTTATAGCAAGGCAGCGTTAGTTGGTTCATTTTGTATTCAGTTTCCAAAGATGTTAACTGACATTTAATAGTTTGGTAATTGATCTATGTCTTCTTGAGTTATTGTTACAAACTTCAGTGGAGAAATGGAAAGGATTTCTGGAAACCCAGTGCACCTTCAATGTTTAATTTCTGTCACTCATGGCTAAAAGTTGGGTCACTCTAAACTGTCACAAATAGGGAAATATATGCACCCTCACTTTTTCGTGAGACAGTATCAAAAGTCTTTGGTGCGGGGGCTTCCCTGGTGGCGCAGTGGTTCAGAGTCCGCCTGCCAGTGCAGGGGACACGGTTTCAAGCCCTGGCCTGGGAAGATCCCACATGCCTCGGAGCAACTAAGCCCATGTGCCACAACTGTCGAGCCTGCGCTCTAGAGCCTGTGCACCACAACTACTGAAGCCTGCGCGCCTAGAGCCTGTGCTCCGCAACAAGAGAAGCCACTGCGATGAGAAGCCCGTGCACCACAACGAAGAGTAGCCCCCGCTCGCCGCAACTAGAGGAAGCCTGCATGCAGCAACAAAGACCCCAGGCAGCCAAAAATAAATAAATTAAAAAAAAAAGTCTTTGTGGGGTGGTAGCTCACTTCACTAGTCCTTCGTGGTGACCTTTCTGGTTGTCATGTGGTATGTGTCATTTTTCTTCTTTCCTAACTCAGCTCACTGCGCTGCATCCCATCTCTGATGATGCGAAAGAGCATAGACATCATTGCATCAAAGTCCTATATGCTGATGCCCACTGATGCGTTGCTGAAGCTTAAGCTGGGGACAAATAGATAGACGCCCTGTGCATCCTCCCATGGCTGACAGTGTGCCCTCCATGTCCCCGTCTCTTGAAGGAGTCTCGTCTACCTGCTCCTGACTGGCATGCTTCCAAGGGGGAAATACTGCTGGAAGAGTGAATTCTATATCTGCTCATTGGTAAAGAGGGGATAGTAGTAGGGTCTCCCTTAAGGGCTGTAGCAGACACTCTTTGGGTTCCACTCATATCTCTTTGGCTCTTACAATTTCTGTGCCTGTTGTCCTAACTTTTTATGGCCAACACCTGCTATTTCTTCTTCTGGGGGCTCTCTCATGCTGCCAAAGACTGTTCTACTCACAGGTATGGCAGCTGGAAGCTTCCTGAGAAGCTTTGCAGCCAATGATTAAAGGGAGCTGTTCTGTGAATTTCCTACGAATTTCTCGGCTCCTTTGCTCCTTGAATGGGTAACTGAAGTGCGTTAATCTACACAGTATCCCAGAGCTCCTGGTGGTATTGAGATCCAAGTGCCCATGGTGGTAACCGCTTCTGATAGCACACCCTTTTCTGGCTTCCTTCCTTTCTCTGTTTCATCTCTCCACTCCCCTACCAATGTTTCTTGCAATCACTTCTGTATCCTGTAAAAGAGGATTACATTAAACATATTAACACTTTAGCACCCAAAGAATGGAATATAATTATGCTCTTCACAACCAAATTACAGGATTAATTCATGGAGATTAAAGATGAAACTTGTATGATAAACATTAGTCATTTTGTTCTACAACTGGATATATAACCAGTCAATGCAGGATAAAGCAAAAGTCTGTTTGAGGCCTTTTGGAAACGGGGGTGCTGGGAAAAATGACTCCCAAGTCCTGCCCAATAATAGTCCTTGTTTTAAACACATCAACTGATTTAATATCATTATCCTGGCTTTTAATCTGGGATATCTGCCACCCTCCTTGGTCCCTTGGATAAGTCCAGTATAAAAATCTCTTGGATAGACTTATTGTTAACACAGTATAAAAGGGAGTGGGTCTCTGAGTGTATCTGATAGAAGATCACATGTTCCTGCTCTTTGGGTGGAAAGATGGTGTATGTGTTTTTCCCTCCGAGCAGCTGCATCCTGAATAATGCACAAAGGTTTGGTCTAGTCAGGAATGTTGAATACTTGTTTATCTGTCTCTCTATTCCCCACATCCACGGGGGATCAACAAAAGAACAAATACTCTGCTTTGGTAAATCAAATCCACTCAGATTAGTGTCAAATTCTTTAATGTCAGGTGGTCTCAATAAAACTGTTCTCCCAATTGATCCATATTCTTTGCAAACTAAAAATGATTCTAAAATATATAGTACTGAGGATTTTAAGACATAGTCATTCTCAGCAAATGCCAGTGTGTTCTGGCTGAAACTGATCAGATCCCACACATGGATTAGGTATGCCATGCCTCTCTCTGTTAATTTAACATTCTGTGGTGATTTGGCTCCCAAATCATGAGCACACTGTTAGATTTAGTGACCTCATCTTTAATCCACGACAGCCTTAATGACACTCAAATATATCACTCACTTTTCCCGCATTCCAAAATATACCAACATTGTATACCATCATTTACCCAACTTGACTTATAGGCTATTTTTTAAAATTGTTCTCATTCTGTCCAGACAGGGTTGATAGTTCAACTGGAACTTATATCTACAGGAATTCAATAATTATCAAATTTGGAGGAAAAATGAATTACCAGGTTGGTCTTTTCCTATTTGAACACTGGCCAGTTTTTCTGAAATTTGTGACTTTTTAAAAAAATAGAACAGATTTTAGACCCAATTTAACTTTCAATTTAGCATACCGTTCAAAGGAAATGAATATAATTTCCAAGTTTGAATTAATTCCTAATACTCAAGAGGGCAGGTGTGAACAGTAGGCAAATACAGCACTAATAAAAATAACAATTTTCCTTCAGCTCTATGCCAGCTCCTTAGCCCTGTGAAGGGACCACAGATGTCACCATTCTCTGCCTCATGTCTGGATTAGCTTTTTCAAGAAGAAAGGCATGGGGTGAGGTCCTGCAGCTCTGAGCACATCTCCCAGGAAACTTCATTTCTTCCTTTGCTCTCTCTAGTCACTCTTTGAGCCAAACTCCTGCATCTTTATTCTTTTTCCTTTATGGGGAGCTTTTCAGTCCCTTCATACGCCTTGTGAAAGCACTAAGCAATACATGAAAATATACACAAGGTAAAAAAAATCAAATTCTTTTCCAACACTAGCCCTCCCACTCCCACTTTTCTCCCTAGAGGAAACCATGGTTAACAATTTTAAATTTCTGATCAAAGGACAAATTCCCCATTCTTCTTTACCATGTTGCATTTAGATGCTGCTAATTCTTAGCAAGTTGGAAAGTGATGCAAATATAAAAGTCAGAGGATCAGTTATTTGGTGTATGTGTAACCAGTCCACTGCTGACTTGTTTTGGCTTGATATAGACCTGGCTTAAGTGTATTGTGAATAATAAATATACCTGCAAATCCAATCCATGGTACTATGACAGCACATAGAATACCTAACCCAGAGATGTCCTAGAAAGATGCCCTAGATATGGGGAAAGAGGGGAAGCTCCCCAGAGAAGGGACAGGTGAGAGCTAGGTTTCCTTTGGTGCAAAACACGAGAGTTTGAGAATGTGGAAACATTTTTTGTGGTTCAGAGGGCTCTGATTTATTGGGTGGAAAGATTTGGGTAAAAGGAAAGCAAAGTGCAATTAGGGCAGGGGAGAGGAAGCACAGAGCAGCAGGGGAATACGTATGGGAGAAGACAGCTAAAAAGGGAGATCACCAGATGTGAGCTATGGGGAGGGTTAACTAGCCATGAGGTTTTAAAAATATTTAGTCTGTGGGAAGGGAGTGGTGGTTGGCTCAGTCTGTAACATTGAGGTACCTATGTTTATCTTGGGACAGTTAAGTGCTTATGTCTAAAGTGGTAATCTGTTGATCCATTGAGGCCTGTCCATTGATCCATCCATTCATCCATCCATCCATCTTCCCAACCATTCATCCATCCAGCCATCATCTATCCATCCATCCTCCCATCCATCCACCCAACACTTATCCACTCATCCTCATTTATTGAGCTCCTGTCATGTGCCATAGCCTGTGTTACTTGCCAAGGAGAAGGATGAAAAGACATGATTCTTACCTTTGGGGTACTTCAATCTAGGGTTGGAAAAAGATATAGAAACATCATTGCAACGCAGTTTGCTAAGTGCAATAATAATGGCTTTTGCAAAACGGCACATTGGTTGTGAAGATTAAATGAGGTTACATGTATGAAAAGCAATCTGTGAGCTTTTCAAATATCAGTGATTATTACAATCTTCTTAAAAATTCTGGGAGAAAGGCTCGAATTATTATACCTTTAAACCTTTCTGTTGTTGTTGTTATTTAAAAAGGAATTGAAGTACTCTAGTACAAGTCACAAAATAGAGAAAACAAGACCTCACCCATGATTCACTTGCTTTAACACTGACATTGTTTTACGTTTACTGAATTTCCTTAGGGTCCACATAGCAATCATGCTAGATATATCATGATACTGATTTTTTTTCTCTTTTAGTTAAATTATATACATTTTCCCATGTAAACTTTTTCTTGGGTCACATCCATGAAGAGGTGGGGTTGACATATTAAGAGTTGAATGGTCTCTGGCTCATTCCTGGCCCAAATCCCACCCTCCTCGTTCTGTATGAAATACTGGGACCCTTCCTAAGAATGGTCACATAGGTTTCCTGTCTCTGCCGTGGTCGTCTCTGCCACTGCAGGCATAGAGCTGTGCCTGGTACCCATGTCATTTTCCTCTTTGGTTTCTTGCTGACTCTGAAAATCCTCTCTCTGTCTGCTAATGAGAAGCTACCCTGCTGTTCTAAGATCTGCCACCACAGCAAAGGGATAAGTGACCTCTGTGCCCACCTGAGTCTCATTGGTGGACCTGTTTGTGCCTCTAGGAGATGCCTGAGATTGAGGGATATCCGTGTGCCACCAACTTTGTCTCCTTTTATGCTCTCTTGATCTTATCACACTTTCATTTGCATCACTCCACCAATACAACTCTTGAGAAGGTCACCTATGACCTCCATATGTCCACATCCAGTGGCCAGCCATTATCTTACTTATCAGCAACATTTGATCACTTTTTCCTTTTCCAAGTCCTTCTTCACTTAACGTGCAGGACACCACACTCCTGGTAGCCCCTTCTCAGTCCCCTTTGCTGCTGGTCCTTCATCTCCTTGACCTGTAAAGATTAGACTGCCCTGGGACTGCGCCTGTAGACATGTTCTTCATCTACACTCACGACTTAGGTGATCTCACTCAGTCTAATGGCTTTAAGTACCACCTATAGGCTGATGACTCTCAAATTTATCAATCCAACTTGGATCCCATCTCTGAATTCCAGATTCAAATTTCCAATCAACTCTATAGCATTTTCACAAGGATGCTTAATAAGCATCTCAGACATTCCTGCCCCCAAATCCAAGTCATGGTTTCCTCCTCTCCCAACCTATTCTTCCCATAGTTTTCCCCATTTCGGTAAGTGACATGTTCAGTTGCTTTGGAGTTATCTTGGCTGTCTTTCTTCTTTACCCTGGCTCCGATCCATCAACAAATCCTGTTGTCTCTCCTTCAAAATATATCAAAATATATCCTGAATCCAACCACTGCTTACTGCTTCTACTGCTACCATCCCAATCTAAACCCCTAGTAATCTGTTACTGGATTACTGAAATAGCCTCTGAACTGGTCTCCCCACTTCAGCCCTTGTCTCTCTGCAGTCTATTCTCAATGTGGCAGCCAGAGTGATTTTTTTCTTTTTACAGCCCAAGTCACAATGTGTCACTTCTCTGCCCCAAACCTTCCACTGGCTCCCATGTCATTCATAGCAAAAGTTGAAATCTTGCTATGGGCTACAGGAACCTTTGGGCCACTCACGTCATCAGCCATTGTTCTCCCTCTTGGTCACTTCATTTTAGTACCACTAGCATCCTTGTTGTTCCTCAAATACAGCGGCACACCCCTCTCTCTGGGCTTCAGCATTCGCTGTTTCTCTCTGCCTGGGATGCTGTTTCCCAGTTTGTGAGGCTCACTCCCTCACTTCCTTTGGGCCTCTGCTCAGATGTTACATGAAAAAAGAAGCCGTCTCTGGTCACCCTGTGTACCAAAACAACTCTGTCTCATGCCTAGCATGTTTTAGTCTTTCTGTGTATTTTTCTTTTATTGCCCTAATCACCAGCTGACTACATATACATTTATTTGTATATATACACGTATACATAGGTATTTTTGAATTTAATTTTTATTGAAGTATAGTTAATTTACAATGTTGTGTTAGTTTCAAGTATACAGCAGAGTGATTCGGTCAGATTCTTTTCCATTATAGGTTATTACAATATATTGAGTATAGTTCTCTGTGCTATACAGTGGGTCCTTGTTGTCTGCCTACTTTATATGTAGTAGTATGTGTACATACATACGCATTTTGTGTGAGTATATGATATATGTTTGTTAATTATCCACCCTCCTGCTAGACTCTGAATTCTGTGCCACAAGATCCAGAATTTTGTCTCTGTGCCTGGCTGTTAGTTCATGGTCAATAAATATATGTTTATTCTATTTGCCAATCTTTTCTTACGCTGTCCCCCTATGACACAGGTGTACATTCTACTCAAATCTTTCCTCCAGTGAGGTAAAATTATACGTATAATGGCCAGCTTATTTACTCTTTGAACCTCAGTTTTCCTCATCCATAAAAGGAATCTGATAATTGTACATACCTTTTAGGGTTGTAAGAGATAAATAAAGTATTACAGCTAAAGGCTGTGGTAGAGTGCCTGGCCCACACAGTTATTTTTAATGAAATTTTGAGAACTGCGGAGTCACACAAATCAGGATTTAAATGACTTATTATATGCAAAACACTTAGAACAATGCCTAGCCCATAATAAATGCTATATAAGTATGAGGTCTAATAATAATAATTATTATTTGATTCACCATCTGGAGTTATTCAATCTAGGGCAAATGACTTACCTTCTCTTAGTCCCAATTCCTCATGTCTACTATGGGGATAAAGTAGATAGTGTGGCAGTTAAATACACTAAGTCCCCTACGTGCGAACCTTCAAGTTGAGAACTTTCAAAGATGTGGACCTGAGTTCACATGTCCAGTCACGTAAGTTAGTTCACGTGTCTGGGGTACATTGTCACGTGCGTGCATCCTCTACAAGTGTTTGTGCTTTTGTGTTCTTTACTGTACAGCACTGTATAGAGTGCAGTAGCACAGTGTCTTTATTTCAAGCCCAGGATGTCCGGAAGCAAGAGTAAAAGCAGCGGTGATACAGCTGGTACTGCTAAAAGCGCAAAGAGAGACAAGAGGAAGAAGGAGTAACTGAAGAACCGAAGAGATTCACGACACAGGCAATAGCAAGGGGATTTTCTTTATCTGAGGAGGCACTGTTAGTTTTTGAGGCACAGGATCCGAACGTAGAACAGTACGCGAAGGTCGCAGCAGCCATTCAGAACGCAATCCAGTGCTACCTTTATCTATGACGAGAAAAAAAGAGCTACTACCCAGACATCAGTGGATTATTTTTTCAAGAGGGTAGATAGAATTGAATCCAGCAAGGAACCAGAACCTAAGCCATCAACGTCAGGCGTGAGTGAAATTACAGCTTGCCCTCTGTCTCCTATTGTTGACGATCCTTCAGCTCTACCACCTCCCACCTCCTCTCCCTCCCCCAGTCAGTAACTTTTCTTGCCTGTTCGCTCGGTGCCAGCCCAGCCCGTATATGCCAGCTGTTGTACCGAACTACTGTACTTTTCAAGGTACTATACTGTAAGATTAAAAATGTTTTCTTTATTTTTGTGTTTGCTTTTTATGTATTACTTGTGTGAAAAGTATTATAAACCTATTACAGTACAGTACTATATAACCGGTTGTGTTAGTTGGGTACCTGGGCTAACTTTGTTGGACTTACAAACAAATTGGACTTATAAGCACGCTCTCAGAATGGAACTCGTTCATATGTAGGGGACTTACTGTAAGACATAATGTGTCTCATGCCTGCAACTCAAGATGCTATTAACTATGTCTCTGATGTGGGACAATCAGATTATTTCATTTTTAAACCACTAGACCATGCTGAAATGAATATCTTTGTGCATAATGCCTGTCACACATTTCAGATTATTTTCTTACCTTGGAATTCCAGAATTAAAATGTAGAAATATTTTCATGGCTCTTGTTACACATGCCAGATGGATTTCTTATCCATACCATTTTGTGGTTACTTGGCTGGTAAGGGTTAGAATCAAGATTGGTGCTCAGAGTGTACTATATTTTGCTACCTTTCACTCTGTTTCCCTCTCTTGTTGGCTGGGCCAGTAAATGATTCATGAGGCCATCTACTGAATAATAAATGACCTCATTCATAGTTTCTGTGCATCAGGCATCTGGGAGTGGCTTACCTGGGTGGTTCTGGCTCAGAATCTCTCAAGAGGTTGCAATCACCTTGATTGAGGCTGGACTTGAGGCTGGAGAACTATCTTCCAAACTCACTCATGTGGTTGTTGACAGGGGGCTTCAGTCCCTCACCATGGAGACCTGTCCATAGGCTACCTGCTTGTCTTCACATATGGCAGCTGGCTTCCCCCAGAGCAAGTGATCAAAGGGAGAGAGCCTGAGACCCAAGACACAGCTTTTTGTAACCTAACCTTGGAAGTAACACACCATCATTTCTGCTGTATTCTGTGGGTCACAGCTTGACCTTGGGCATCTTGGAGGCTGGCTACCACAAGAGTGGACTGTGGGCTCACACCTGTATCTTCTTTATGTCTCTCTGCTCTTATTCCTTAGTCACATTCTGCCTGGCTTTGTAACTGCACTCTGACATCATCAGACATTTAAGTACCCACTATGTGTAAGGCACTGTGCTAGTTGCTTTCACAGATACATTTAACCCTCACAGCAATCAGTGTGATCTGAATATTCCTACTCCATCTTGCAGAGAGGAAAACAGATGCACAGAGAGGTAAAGTAATTTGCCAAAGAAAGATCATTTGGTGAGTTAGAATCAGAGTTGAGATTCGTACTCAGGACTGTGGCTGCAGAATTCAGTTCTTTCTACCACACATGGGGTCTTTGGGGCATGTACTTAGCTTCTCTTAGTACAATTTTAGCTCTTGGAAGCACTAAGAGGTAATATTCAGGGAACAATTGCCAAGCTTCTCCTCCTTTGACTGGACACCACTAAAACCTGGTCAGTGAGAACAGAGTGAGGAGAACAGACAGTACCCCCAATCTGTTCATGGCTGAAGGAGTCATCTCCAGCAAGATGTCCAACGCCAACACCAAAGTGTCATTGGGAGAAAATTCCAGCTTTTCATGTGTGCTTTATTGATCTCTGAAATCTCTTAGTTCCTGTATTTTCTTTTGTGTGTGTGGGGGATGGTTTTAATTACCTGTGATTACCTGTGTTAAAGGTTGTCTTGTACCAGCTGCTCAGATTTAGAGAGGCATCTCAGTCATTTCAGAGTCAGGTAGGGTTTCCAGGGCTTCTCTGCCTGTCATTTTTGATAGGATTTTCTCATTCCCTTCTACCGGATTTCTAAGAATTTTCTTTTAAATTTTTGTAGTCTTTCTGAGAGAGCTACAAAAGGAAAGGGTTATTGTTATTATTATTATTTTGCTAATTTAAAAAAAGTAGAGGAGTGTCGTGGCCACGAGAATGAACCTTTTAGAGCTCTAACTTCAGGGAGTGCAACTCACCGAAAACTCCACCTGCTCCATCTGTGTCCACCACTGTGTATGTGCCAAGGCTGTCCTCCACGTGGGCTGCGCCCAGCCAATAGCTGGTCACAGCAGGGGTCTAAAGCAGTCCCATTCCTGCAAGAAGTGGGACTCCTCTAATGAGCAATTTTGGCTCAAGGACTCCTGTGGTAGGCAGAATAATGACCACCCAAAGATTTCCACATCCTGATCTCAGGAACCTGTGAATACATCACCTCACATGGAAAAAGGGGATTAAGACTGCAGATGACATTAAGGTTGCTAATCAGCTGATCTTGAAATGGGGAGCATAGTGGGGATTACCCAGGCAAGCCCAGTTGAGTTACGTGTCTTGTTAAAAGTGGAGAAATTTCCCAGTTGTGGTCAAAGAGAGGTGCAAAGATGGAGGAAGGGTCAGAGAAATGGGACATGAAAAAGACTTGACCTTCTGTTGCTGGCTTTGAAGATGGAGGAAGGGACCATGAGTCAAGGAATGCAGGTGGTCTCTAGTGTTTGGAAAAGGAAAAGAAATAGCTTCTCCTCTGCCGAAAGGAACGCAGCACTGTCAACACCTTGATTTTATCCTAATGAGAACTGTGTCAGCTTTATGACCTAAAGAATTGTAATAGAATCAATTTGTATTGTTTTAAGGTGTTAAGTTTGAGGTGATTTGTTACAGCAGCAATGGAAAACTAACACAATTCCCTGTCAACTTTGCTGAGACTTTTTTGAGCTGTGCTATAGTCTAAGGCTCTTCTTACCCAGCCCTCTTTCCTTCCCTCTGTTCTGCATGGAAGGTCAGACCAGCTCTCCCAGCCTCCTCCAGCTCCTTCCCCAATTTCCGTTATAGATGTTTTCCCAGTAAATATCTTGCATGTTTAATACCATTTTAGCATCTGCTTCTCTGAAGACCTAAACTAATAGGAGTGATAAAAAAGTGATAATAAAGTCTTAAAGTAAGTTCTAGATCTATGCTGTCCAGTGTGATAACCACTAACAACAAGTTGCTATTGAAATGTGGCCAGTGCAAAGTAAGGAAATGAATTTTTAATGCTAGTTAATTTAAAATTTAAAAAGGATACTCAATTCAGTTATTAGAAAACTTTTAACTATGGAAAATTGGGGCATATGAATCTATTTTTTAAAACTCTACATTTTATGAATTCAAAACACAGATCAAGTCTTTTTGATGAAAATTTAGAATCTGAATTGAGATGTGCTTTAAGTGTAACATACACACTGGATTTCAAAGACTTAGAATGAAAAAGGGATGTGAAGCTATTTTGCTAACACATTTTTATATTTGATTATATGTTCAAATGATAATTTTTTAGATATGTTGGGTTACATAAAATGTATTATTAATGTCAATTTATTCAGTTTCTTTTACTTTTTAAAGTGCAAATGCTAGAAAAAAATGACACGTTACTTACATAATATGGACAGCTCTATTCTAGATACTGTAAGTATGCAAGATACCTAACATTTATCGAGTGGTTATCCTGTGCCTAGCATATTGCAGAATGCTTTCCATGGATTATTTATTTATACCTCAAAATAACCTTGTTTTATAGAAATGTAAGGAAATTTACAAGAAATGGAAAATTATGTAACTTGCCCACAGTCATTCAATTATAAGTACAGCAGGTGAAAAATATTTATATCTAAGATGTTCAGAGGCAGGCTGGGCACTGAGAACCAAATTATCTGAGCAAAAGTAGAAGAAAGTTGGCATGCTTAAGCCAGACTCTTGGAGACATAAGAACTCCTTTGAAATATTTCAGCAACTGTCATGGGGGTGAGGAAATAAAGTTATTCCAAATGACTTCAGAGGGAGGAGGTTGATGACTACCAAATTGGTATCTCCTGCCAAAATTTTTCTTCTGAGCTCCAACGTTGTAAATCTAACTGCTTTCTGGACTCATCCATCTGCATGTCTCCTAGGCATTTCAAACTTAACATGGCCAAAGCTTGCTATGGTTTCTTGTCCTCAAAACTTATTCCATCATTTGGCTTTCCAGACTCAGTAAACTGCCTCAACATCAATGTAATTTCTGATGATAAGACATGAGCTCTTTCTCCTCCCCTTTGCTCTGAATTGGTCACTCCCAACTCCTTGTGTGTTGAAAAATCATACCTCGTTCATTTCTGTTCTGTATTGGTTATCTATGGCTGTGCAACAATTCACTTTGAAACTTAGTAGCTCAAAATAATGAACACCTAGTAGCTCATTTTCGGTGGGAGAGGGATCCAGGAGCAGCTGAGCTGGGTCCTCTGGCTTGGGGTCTCCCACGACACTTCAGTCAGAGAGTCAGCTGGTATTCTTCACTGGAGGAAAATTCACTTCCAAGGTTGGAAGTTCACTTCCAAGTTCACTTCCAAGTTCACTTCCAAGTTTACTGGTGAGATTCAGTTCCTTGCTGGGTGTTGGCTGGAGGCAGTCCTTGCCCTGTGGGTCTCTCCGTTAGGGCAGCTAATATGGTACCTGCCTTCCATCAGAGTGAGTGAGTGAAGGCAAGGAAGATGGAAGAGGAAGTCTTTATAACCTAACCTTGGAAGTGACATTTCATCACTTTTGCCTTAGTATTTATTTATTTATATTAAAAATTTTTTATAGGAGTATAATTGATTTACAATGTTGTATTAGTTTCAGGTGTACAGTGTATTTTTTAGAAATGAGTCACTGGGTCCAGGACGCATTCAAGTTGGGGGATCACATGAACACCAGGCACCTAGGATCCTTCTGTGCATCTTAGAAGCTGCTGGCAACAATGTTCCAACAAGGGCTGTGACCTCTGTGCTGTTGGTCACTGCCATTCTCACAGCCATAATATCTTGGCTGTTTCCTCCTCTCCAGCTCTGCTGCCCCTGTCCTGGTTCATTGTGATCTTTCACCTGGACAAGTCACAAGTTTCCCAGCTCGTTTTCCTGCCACTGTCTTTCTTCTCCTACCCGTGTCATATGTCTGGCCTTGCGGATGAGGCAAGAATGGGTGGTGGTGGTGGGGTGAGCAGTAGATTTGCTTTTGGACCCATCCATTAGGGTAAGAGGAGCACTGGCCTGTTGTCAGAGTGGTTAAGGTCCAGGTAAATAATGGGCCCAGAGATGGCTTCTGGGATGATCAAGGGGAGGACTGGCCAGAGCAAGGAGAGTCCAACTTTTTGTCTGAGGAACCTAAGGACTCTGGCTCCTGTTTCAAAGAAAGGCCAAAATGCAGGCCTCTAAATATGGATGCTTAGTAGGTGAGGAGCTCAGGCTGGTGAATGTGGGACCCGAAGCTCCATTCAGAATGCCATTCATGTGACTGTGGCCTGGAACCAGGACTGGGCATCCTGGCAGGCTGCCAGTGACCACTGAGTGACCACTCCATTCACTCCAGCCTCGTGAGCCACTGGTTTCAGTATCACTTCCATGATTTCTAATTGCACAGAGAGAAGCTGTGCACTGGGAGCTGGGTTCCCCAAAAGCCTCCTTAGTGGCTATGAGAAAGGAGCTTCTCTTCGAGATTAGACGATACCTTCACAATTTAAAGGACTTGCCCTGTTTTCTTTTTTCTTTTTAAAGCACAAGATAATGAAGAGAATGCAGGCAGCTCTAAGTCTGGATCTCAGCTCTGCCTGATTAGCTGTGTTGTACCCTTTGGAAGTTACTTAACCTCTCTGAGCCTCGACTTCTTGGTCTGTAAAGTGGGCCTAGCAAGGCTTACCTCATGAATAAATAGAAGAAAATAGTCACAGATACAGCACAATGCCTGTCCCACAGTAGGAACTCAAACCAAATTGTTTGGGTCACATCCCCTGGGGGAGGGTCCCACCGTTAAGGTGGTTTCTTCACCTACACAAGTGTTGTGGGTCTGATCCAGGTCTTCAGCAATGAGGAGCAGGAATCTGGAAGGAAAAGCCACTGTCTATTCTTCATAGGTGTCTTTGGAGCAGCACACAGTGTGACTAACAGCTGATGTTTATTCCAAGCACATTTCTTAGATTAACTCAATCGTCACAACAACACCAGGAGTTAGAAAATGTTATTCTCGTCCCACTTGACACATAAGGAAACTGAAATGCAGAGGTGCTGAGTGAGTTACTCAATGTCCCTCAGCTATTGTGGCCCTGGAATCCGTGTTGATTGTGACAGACCACTGCTTCTCAGCAGCACTAACTCTGGGTACCCCTTATTCCACCATTGGTTTAGATACTCAACAAATCCCTCTGTTTTCTTTATAAAGTCAAACGGCTCTTCCAGCCCCACCTGGTCGAGGTGGGTTATCCTTTTCTTTTTGGCCATGCCATGTGGCATGTGGGATCTTACTTCCCCGACCAACCAGGGATTGAACACATGCCCCCTGCAGTGGAAGCGTGGAGTCTTAACCACTGGACCACCAGGGAAGTCTCCCTTTCTTTATATAAGGTCAAGAGTCTGTAACTTAGTGTACACACAACCAGGTAAGCTGATTTCTTGCCAGATTCCATATCAACAGGACTTGCTCCTATCTGAGGGTGCCACATTTATTCCAGCATAATGCATGGCCCTGCTTAGATCCTCAATAACTGTTGACTTAATTTGTTAATTACTTTAACATTGAACATTTACTATGTGCCAGGTAACGTGGTGATATTCAGCTGTGGACAACGAGACCCCTATCCTTTCTAGGTGCTGGGAGATGCTGAAAGTCTAGTTGAAAGACTGATGTTTCAGGAAGGCAGATTTTGATTTGATGCAATGAAAATTTTTCTACCTCTCAGAGCTTTGCTGTGGGGCTGTGACATTCCTATGGAAGGGGTGAGTTTCCTGTCCTCAGAGCTGTTCAAACAAAGCCAGCATGGCCACTTGGTGGGGATGTTGTAGAGGACATAAAATATCGGAGGGGTACTTGCAAGGGAAGATTTTTAAGGTCCTTTCTAATCGCTGGGAATTAACATTTAAGAGAAATATGAATGCAACAAACATGATATAAACACAAGACAGGACCTTCTTAAAGCCTGTGACTGCAAGTCAGTGTGAGGAAAAGTGGGTGATCCTTGGATTTCCAAAAGCAGGCGTGTACAGGCACTGCTGACCTAGGATAGAGGTGGAGCTGCAGTTCACATTTGAAGTGACCTCCTGCAGCTGTAGAAATCACTCTTTGGAATACACAAAGGACACGTTGCAGGCGTGCTGTCATTTTGCGGCATCGCTAGGGAAATCAGCGTCCCAGGGATGGCTGTTACCTGCCACTTGGACAGGAAATGTTGCACACCGAGCCTTGTTTTTCTGCTGCAAGAATTACTGTTCAGAGGCAGTGGCAAGGAAATCAATACAGAGGTACTAAACCCTCAATGAATGGCGGCAAAAGGCTGACCATGTTGCCTAAAACAGCTTTTTCTCAAAGCTGATTGTCTGGGGGGAGGGTGTCAACAAGAATTGATAGAGTTCCTAGGAGGTGTGGTGTCCAGGGTGCCACTACCCAGGGTGGAGAGAAGCAGCTGCCATGGGTTCATGTCCTGTTTAGTAGCCGAGTCATTGGGTCTGTTTTTGAGGGGCTTGGGGGTCAGTTGTTGGGCCGAATGCTACCACTCCTCCCTCTTCCCCTGCTCCCGGGTCCTCTGGCAAAGGATCAATAGCTGGATGAGAAACAAAGTCCCGGTTTTAAAGATGATTGAGTGGGTGCCCGGCATCCCAAGTCAAAGTCCTCTGGGAGGAGTGGAGTTGGAAAAGGTTGGCCTGGCCACTAGGCTTAACTAGGTTTCCTGTTTCCTAGTCAATGTGCTTAAATCTGAGTTTGTTTTTACCAAACAAACCTACAACTCTGTAGAGAGAATGAACAACTTGGCAGGAGGGAGGGCACATTACCCATCAGTAAGACGCGGCCCAGTAAAAGTCACAGCCCGATTGATCCCATCAGCCATGTGTCTCCCAAGGGATCTGAGAGCCGTAGGTAGCGATTTCCTTCCTTAAGGCCTGGGGAGAAACTTGAGAAGTTGTGGAAAAAGATGTTTCCCACTGAGCCATGTACTTGTCTGACTTTCCATTTCTCTGTCTATCAAGTGGGCACAAAATTTCTACCCTATCTCCCAGACTGGGTCGTTGTGAGAATCAAATGAAATCACCACCGTGGAAGTGCTTGGTAGCAGAATTGTCTATTTGCAACCTGAGGGAGGATGCCCAAGTGATAGAAAGAAAACAAAACAGGGAACTGGCACGTTTGGACCACTTACTACGTTTTCAATACTGTAGAAGACTACAGAATCTCCTCAAATCCTCACAGCATCTCTGCAGGCAGGTATTCGCACTCTTATATACAAAAGAGGAAACTGTGGTAGGATGGTCAACCATCCTGGTTTGCCCAGGAAGAGGGATCTCCTGGGACATAGACTTTCAGTGCCAGACCTTGGAAAGTTTCAGGCAAGTGAACATGAGTTGTCACGCCCAACTTAAGTCCAAGGCTGAACAATTTTCCCAGACCTCCACAGCTGTTCGGTAGCAGGGTCTCGAGCAGAATGCAGGTCAGTTACCCTAGTTCTCATGTTCTTTCCTGCACCTCTTTCTTCGTAAACTCTAGCTGTTGACAAAAGGTGGACATATGAGTGGATTGCGTGCCAAGGAGCTGCAATAATCATTGTGATGGGGTTTAACAAGAGACAGAGGCTTTGCGAGAAAGGTGTGTTCTTTGCTATGGTGCTCGAGATTTCAATCTTTGATGGTTCTCTCTCTAATGATTTTCTTAAGAGTATACCTACATTGGATATGGGCATAGAGAAAGCTCTGTTATCAGTCAGGTGGTACATTGGCTGGCATCTTTAGAAGGGTTGTTTTCTCTTGTTCAGTGGCAGGGACAGCTTGTTATAAAGGTATGTTTGTGGGCTGTGTCATCAGGTCCCCTGATTCAGTATGTCCTAGGTTAAATAACCCCTTCCCTCATTTCTCCTGGAACTATTGCAACAGTACATGTAACAGCCGTCTTCCCTGCAAAACATCCCTCAGTGACTTTCCATCATCTCCTGAATCAACTCAGGGTCTTCAGCCTGGCTGACAAGGTCCTCCAGAAGCTGGCCCCAAGGTCCCATATGACCTCATCTCCTGCCATGCTTGGCCTGGACCCCAGCAGCCCCGACTGGTGTGTAATCTGGTTCACTGTGCCCTCGCTGCCTCCTACTGTCCCCCTTGCTTCCGTGATTCCTCCCCCGACATCTTCATGCAATCACTTCCTCCTGCTCTTATTTCAAGATTCAGTTTGGGCAACTGCTTCTCCAGGAAGCTGCCCCTGGCTCGCCCCCTAACCCCCACCCACTTTAGGTGGCCTCCTTCAATACTGTGTGAATAACTCATCAGGGTCTGCATTTCCCACTGGACTATGAGTCCCTGGCGGGCAAGGGCTGGATCTCTTCTCCTATCATAATACTCCATAGGTGCTTGTTGAAACAGACCAGACCAGGATGGGGATAGGGGGTGCTGTTTACTTGGTGTGGGCTCTGTGAGCTCCCATAAACGTGATTGATGGTGATTATGCATACTCTGAGGACAATAGATTGTGGGACGAGGAACTCAGCTATATTGCAAGCATCAGCTTCAATTGCTGTGGTGAAAAGAGATTAGGGAATAGCAAACTGACAACCTGGCTTATTCTAAGGGCTAAATTAGGAACAAGGTTGGTATATGCTGGTGGGAAAAAGAACGCTTCTGAGAAGGGGTGTATTTGAGAGGGAAACATGGGGGTGTGTATATGGTGCAGCTGAAAGTTAAAGTCAGAGGACTTTGGGTTCAGAAATTAACTCATGCCAGAGAGGCCACTTGGCAGAACTAAACTCTCTTTTATAGCACCTTCTTTCAGTTTTTAAGTATAATAATTTCGTCAATTCCGTAACAGCAAGAACTTGTTGATTGCCACTGTATCATTATTGCCTGGCATGTAGTAGCTCAATAAATTTTTGTTTTATAAATGAGTGACCACTGTAAAAACTGCTTTCTGCCTCTACTTTTTTTTTTTTTTTTTTTTCAGTGCGCGGGCCCCTCACTGTCGTGGCCTCTCCCGTTGCGGAGCACAGGCTCCGGATGCGCAGGCTCAGCGGCCATGGCTCACGGGCCCAGCCGCTCCGCGGCATGTGGGATCTTCCCGGACCGGGGCACGAACCCGTGTCCCCTGCATCGGCAGGCATACTCTCAACCACTGCGCCACTAGGGAAGCCCGTGCCTCTACTTTTCACAGCTGCTTTCCCTCTACTCCACCCTTATCCTTTAAGCCAGTCTGCTGTCCTCCATCCGATAGCCTCGCTGGTCCGGGAGAGTGAACCCCAGTTTCTGTGCACCCCATCTTCCCTATCTTTGTTTGCTCTAGAACTGCTTGGGCTGTGGTCCGTCTCTGGGGTGAGGACCTGGATGCTGCCTCTGGCCCCAGATCCTGGGTTTTATATCTGTGTTGCTTGACATCTAGACCTTGGCTTGCCCATGTCCATGGGCTTGGTCTGCCCCTGTGCTCCTAGAGCGCATCGTTCTGGCTACAGCACTGCGGAAACTGTCATCTCTGTTGGCTTTTTGGTGGGTCCTTGGGCAGTTCAGCCCCAGCCCTGGTGAGAAGAAGATGATACCTTCTTGTAATGGCTGACCCAGCGCCCCTCCCCAGAATACCTTCCATTTATGGCTGCCGCCTACCACCACATTTAAGATGTTAGAGTGGGCTGGACTCAGACCCGCTGCTTCCCTGGGGCCTAATATGGCCCTCCTCTTTATCTGAAGGTTAAAAAGCTCCACATTTATACAAGTATTGAATTTTTCAGTACAATATTAGCATAAAAAACAGACACATAGATCAAAAGAACAAAGCAGAGAACCCAGAAATATACCCACATATATAGGGTCAGCTAATTTTTGACAAAGGCTCTAAGAACACACAGTGGAGGAAGGGACAGTTTCTTCAGTAAATGCTTCTGGCAAAACTAGATGCACATGCAAAGAATGAAATTGGACCCTTATGTTACACCATAAAAAAAATCAACTCAAAATGGATTAAAGACTTGAACGTAAGACCTGAAACTGTAAAACTCCTAGAAGAAAACATATGGGAAAAGCTCTTTGACATTGGTCTTGGCAATGATTTTTTGGGTCTGACACCAAAAGCAAAAGCAACAAAAGCAAAAATAAACAAGTGGGACTACATCAAACTAAAAATATTTCTGAACATACAAAAAAAAATCAACAAAATGAAAGGGCAACCTACAAAATGGCAATAAATATTTGTAAACCATATATCTGAAAAGGGATTAATATTTGAAATATACAAGGAATTTTTACAACTCAATAACAAAAAACCAAATAACCCAATTTTGGGCAAAAGACCTAAATATATATTTTTCCAAAGAAGACATACAAATGGCCAACAGAAAAGATGTTCAACATCACTAATTATCAGGGAAATGCAAATCAAAACCACAGTGAGACATCATCTCACACTTGTTAAGATACCTATTATCAAAAGGATAAGAAATAACAAGTGTTGGTGAGGATGTGAAGAAAAGGGAACCCTTGTGCACTGGTGGTGGGAATGTAAACCGGTGCAGCCACTATGGGAAATAGTATGGAGGTTCTTCAACAAATTGGAAATAGAACTACCATACGATCCAGCAATTCCATTTCTAGGTGTATATCCAGAGGAAATGAGATCACTGTCTTGAAGAGATATCTGCACTCCCATGTTCATTGCAGCATTATTCACAATAGCCAAGATATGGAAACACCCTAATATGTTCATTGGTAAATGAATGGATAAAGAAAATGTGGTCTCTATACACAATGGAATATTATTCAACCACAAAAAATAAGGAAATCCTTACGTTTGCAACCACATGGATGAACCTGAAGGTATTATGCTAGGTGACATAAGCTCGACAGAGAAAGAAAAATACTACATGGTATCAAATACATGTAGAATCTAAAAGAAAAGTCAAAGTCATGGAAACAGAGAGTGAAATGGTGGTTGCCAGGGTGGGGAATAGAGGAAATCGGGAGACGTTGACCAAAGCGTATAAACTTTCAGTTATGAGTGAATTCTGAGGATCTAAAGTACAGCATGGTAACTATAGTTAATAATATTGCATTGTGTACTTGCAGTGTGCTAAAAGAGTAGATCTTAAGTGTTCTCACACCAAAAAAAGCAACTATGTGAGGTGATGGATGTATTAATTAACTCGACTGTGGGTATCATTTCACAATGTATACGTATGTCAAATCTTCACACTGTCCACTTTAGATATATTACAGTTTTATTTGTCAGTTATACCTTAATAAAGCGGGAAAAAGTCTTGGGTTTTGTTTTAAAAGAGCCACAGAAATTAGGCTTCTGGAGGTCTTCCAAGGAAACAATCACCTGTGGTTAGGCTGGATCAGAAGTGCCCATTCTGGAGGAATTATAGTCACAATGAATGCTCTGTGTGTGCATGTGTGTGTGAGTCTGCATGTGTGTGGTGTACATGATATGTAAATCCGTGTGTGGGTGTATATATGATGTGTATACCTGTGTGTAGCATGGATGTGTGGTGTGTACACAGTGTGCATACACATGTGGTATGTGTGCATGGTGTGTACACACGTGTGGGTTGTGTACATGGTGCATATACATGTGTGTGCACATGGCATGCATATGCATGTGTATATACATCTGTGGTGTGTATGTGTGGGATATACATGGTATGTATATGTGTGTGGTGTGTGTAGACATTGGTGCATGTGTAGGTATGTGGTATGCATAGTGTGTATATGTGTGTGTACATGTTTATGGGGGGTGTGGGTGCTTATGGTGTATATACACTCAAGCGTGTGCATGAGGTATATACATGGTGCATATACACATTTGTGGGTCCTGATGTCCAGGGAGGGTGGAGACAAGTGCTGCTCAGGGCCATTTGAGCAGGAAATGACCTGAAGGGCACCCATGAGCCAAGGTCTGTGGTCAAGGAGCTGCGTGGAGCCTCAAAATGCAGAAGCTCGAAGCAGAGCCATAGTGGGAAGTCAGGAGAGAGAGCAGGAGACCTGTTAGACATGGCCCAGTACAAGGTCACGGGAAAAGGGGTGCTGGCATTTCCCTTTCCATAGCTAAGCAGTCTGTGTCAGCTGGCTTAGAGGGAAGCCCCTGGGAAGAAAACTTGGGGTGCGTGCCTTTGTTGGTCATTATTTTTATTTATTTATTTATTTTTTACATCTTTATTGGAGTATAATTGCTTTACAATGGTGTGTTAGTTTCTGCTTTATAACAAAGTGAATCAGTTATATATATACATATGTTCCCATATCTCTTCCCTCTCGCGTCTCCCTCCCTCCCATCCTCCCTATCCCACCCCTCTAGGTGGTCACAAAGCACCGAGCTGATCTCTCTGTGCTATGTGGCTGCTTCCCTCTAGCTATCTGTTTTACGTTTGGTAGTGTATATATGTCCATGCCACTCTCTCCCTTTGTCCCAGCTTACCCTTCCCCCTCCCCATATCCTCAAGTCCATTCTCTAGTAGGTCTGTATCTTTATTCCCGTCATACCCCAGGTTCTTCCTGACATTTTTTTTTCTTAAATTCCATATATATGTGTTAGCATATGGTATTTGTCTTTCTCTTTCTGCCTTACTTCACTCTGTATGACAGACTCTAGGTCCATCCACCTCATTACAAATAGCTCAATTTCGTTTCTTTTTATGGCTGAGTAATATTCCATTGTATATATGTGCCACATCTTCTTTATCCATTCATCCAATGATGGACACTTAGGTTGTTTCCATCTCCTGAATATTGTAAATAGAGCTGCAATGAACATTTTGGTACATGACTCTTTTTGAATTATGGTTTTCTCAGGGTATATGACCAGTAGTGGGATTGCTGGGTCATATGGTAGTTCTATTTGTAGTTTTTTAAGGAACCTCCATACTGTTCTCCATAGCGGCTGTATCAATTTACATTCCCACCAGCAGTGCAAGAGGGTTCCCTTTTCTCCACACCCTCTCCAGCATTTATTGTTTGTAGATTTTTTGATGATGGCCATTCTGACTGGTGTGAGATGATATTTCATTGTAGTTTTGATTTGCATTTCTCTAATGATTAATGATGTTGAGCATTCTTTCATGTGTTTGTTGGCAGTCTGTATATCTTCTTTGGACAAATGTCTATTTAGGTCTTCTACCCACTTTTGGATTGGGTTGTTTGTTTTTTTGTTATTGAGCTGCATGAGCTACTTGTAAATTTTGGAGATTAATCCTTTGTCAGTAGCTTCATTTGCAAATATTTTCTCCCATTCTGAGGGTTGTCTTTTGGTCTTGTTTATGGTTTCCTTTGCTGTGCAAAAGCTTTGAAGTTTCATTTGGTCCCATTTGTTTATTTTTATTTTTATTTCCATTTCTCTAGGAGATGGGTCAAAAAGGATCTTGCTGTGATTTATGTCATAGAGTGTTCTGCCTATGTTTTCCTCTAAGAGTTTGATAGTTTCTGGCCTTACATTTAGGTCTTTAATCCATTTTGAGTTTATTTTTCTGTATGGTGTTAGGGAGTGATCTAATCTCATACTTTTACATGTACCTGTCCAGTTTTCCCAGCACCACTTATTGAAGAGGCTGTCCTTTCTCCACTGTACATTTCTGCCTCCTTTATCAAAGATAAGGTGACCATGTCATGGGTTTATCTCTGGGCTTTCTATCCTGTTCCATTGATTTATCTTTCTGTTTTTTTTTTTTTGTGGTACGTGGGCCTCTCACTGTTGTGGCCTCTCCCATTGTGGAGCACAGGCTGTGGACGCACAGGCTCAGTGGCCATGGCCCACGGGCCTAGCCGCTCCGTGGCATGTGGGATCCTCCTGGACCGGGGCACGAACCCGCGTCCCCTGCATCGGCAGGCAGACCCCCAACCACTGCGCCACCGGCGAAGCCCTATCTTTCTGTTTTTGTGCCAGTACCGTGCTGTCTTGATTACTGTAGCTTTGTAGTATAGTCTGAAGTCAGGGAGCCTGATTCCTCCAGCTCTGTTTTTCATTCTCAAGATTGCTTTGGCTATTCGGGGTCTTTTGTGTTTCCATACAAATTGTGAAATTTTTTGTTCTAGTTCTGTGAAAAATGCCAGTGGTAGTTTGATAGGGATTACATTGAATCTGTAGATTGCTTTGGGTAGTAGAGTCATTTTCACAGTGTAGATTTGACAAGCATTTTTAGCATTTGTGCAGGTGGAATACCTTGCATGAGGTGCTGATGATACTGAGACAAATCATATGGGGTTCCTGGCATCACAGAAAAGAAATATGAGGAATGAGGTGTCAGGGGTGCCACGGGGGTGGGGGGAAGAGGAAGGGGACAAGGGAAGGAGTGAGGGGGAGGGCAGGAGGGAGAAGCAGATTTCTAGGGCCA
Source organism: Monodon monoceros (assembly GCF_005190385.1). Classification (NCBI taxonomy): domain Eukaryota; kingdom Metazoa; phylum Chordata; class Mammalia; order Artiodactyla; family Monodontidae; genus Monodon; species Monodon monoceros. The sequence continues at coordinate 17,855,331 of NW_021703769.1, read as the reverse complement.
GGAGAGGCACACAGGACAGAGGCTGCCCCCCTACTTGCAGTGAGAAAAGTTCACTGGAACTGAATGCCCGTGTGTGATTGGTTCGAAGTCTCCTCCTTTAAAATATTTACTGTATCTTTGAGTGTTTATTAAAATAAAGTGAAGCTGGAATCCTTCCTGAGTCTGCGGGCTTCCCATCTCCCTTCTTACTCATCTTGCCCCCCTGCACCCCAGAGACCCAGACACCTAAATCTGGCCCCTCCAGCCCCTGCCATCCTGCCATCCAACCTCCCCCCAAATCCCCCCTCTGGGGGAGGTTTAGGAGGTCATTAGGGAGACAACAGCCTCCTCTCCTCTCCCCACAGTGCAGTTTCTGAGTTTTTGCTGTGTTAGCAGATTTGATGGATGGTGGCAAATGCTTAAGGATAAGGTATTGTAATCAGGAGAGTGTCTCCTCCCTCCCTCCTTCCTCCTCTGTCCCTGGATCTGGTGCTCACCGTTTTCTGTAGTGTCAGCAGATGGATGGATGGCTTTCGCTAATGCTTTGCTGGAGTTGTAGAACGTGTAGCAGGAGAAACCCTGCAGGCTCACCAGAAAAAGAGGAACAGGAATAGCTCAGGGACGTGGAGAAACTGAGCCGGGAAAGGGGACCAGTGTATATTAGAGTGCACTGGACATTCCTGCTGCAACCCTGCCTGCAGGGCTCACTCAGACACCAAGTTGTTGCTAGTGTGCCTGGTGGTCTGGTCTCTGTTACTCGACCTCCCAAGTTGGACAATTGCAACAGGCTTTTATCTGGTGTGCTCAGTCCAGTCTAGAACCCCTCTATACTTCCATCCAGCACTATTGGGGCTGTATTGATCAGCCATATTGATCTCCTCATGCACAAGCCCCCTTTAGAGTGCTCCCTCACTCTCATACCTTCCATGGCTCCCCACTGCCCATCAAATCTTGTGCAAACCCCACAGATCCTTGACCAGACTGGAACTTCTTTACCATGTGTTTGTGGTTAAACCCCTTAAACTCTCTGAACTTCATTTTCCTTGGTCACAAAATTACAATTACCTATTGGGAGGATAAACTGTGATCAGGCAGGTTAAAACACTTTGTTAGCTGAAATATAAGGCCTGTGTCAAGAGCCCAAGTCGGGGAAGTAGCTAATGGGAGCAGCTGTCCCCAGTGGTCAGCAAGGCTGGGAAGGTGAGAGAGGACCAAGGATGCAGAAGGCAGGAGCCTTCCTCCTACTCCAGTCGGCTCGCCTAGGGTGTCAATTTCTCCCTCCCCAGCCGGTTGGGGGCTCAGCTCTCCATTACACGTCCTCACATACATTTCTCAGCTCTGCCACGTCGAGGTGCCCACTCCCATCTCAGATCCTGGCTGTCACCCAAACATACAACACCCAGTGAGGATAAGACCTCCCAGTGTGGCCGTGAGGATTGTGCACTAGACAGCAATAGCACGATGCCGGGCACACAGTGCAGGCTCAGTATATGTTGACAACACCAAAAGACAAAGTCATATGTGTACCAAAGAAAGAAGGGCTTATGCACCCATCTGTTTCAGAGGTTTCCTCACTCATCAGAATTTACAGAAAACACCATCCGTTCATCTCTTGCAGGCATTAACTGGGGATGTGGAAAGAGCTTAGATTAACTTGTTAAATCCATCAAAATGGTATTTGTTAAAATGGGCTTTTATGTGTTGACCACATAAATATTCATCACTTCATGGCCATGCCCAAGCACATACCACTGCTTCTGTTTGCCCCCCGACGTTGTCAGCAGAAAACATCACGTGACAGCAAAATGGAGCATGCGTTATTTACCCAACGCTGTGGTGGGACACGTCAGAGCTGGACTCTGCCAAGAAAGGGCTTTTCTTGCAGGCAGCAAGCAGCTGTTACTGCCTTCCCCGCCATCCTCCGCAGAGCGACTCACGGCCTATTTTCCCCGCCACTCCCAAGCGCGCAGAGTGCTGGCTTCATCCATCAAACTCATGTCCTTTTTTTCAGGAGAAAGAAATCGATAGAAATTGATTTGAAAATGTCAAACTTTATCAACTGCCAACTGTCACTCCAAGACAGATATCTTCTGCATGGTGTAAATGTTTGATTTCACCAAGATTCTTTTCTTGGCTGACAGTCTGGGGTGTCAAGCCACGAATCAACCCTCACATATTCTCTGGGGGCCGATTAGAAAGGGAGGTGGTATAGCGCAGTGGCTAAATGTGGCTAAATCAGGGGCCAGACTGCTTTAATTGCTGTGTGACATTGGGAAGAGTATTTAACTTCCCTGAAACTCAGAAATCTCATCTTACACCTTAGGATCATAGTTGGATACATATCATATGGTTGTGAGAATTAAATGATAACCCGTGTAAACCACTTATAAAATGTGGAGACTATTGTAAGTGCATAATAAATATTAACCACTTGTTATTATTTGTATGCCACTTTGCTAGGCATTGAGGAGTTTAAATAAGGCTTGTTGGGGGAGGTGAGACATACGCAAGGCAAGCAGGGCAACCAATCCATGGAAGGATGACAGAGCCTGGAGTCTGAAGTCCCGGGTTTGAATTTCAGCCACTCATTAGCTCCATGATTTTGAGCGGTTTCCCTAGAAAACAGTTTAACCTGTAAAATGGGGATGAAAATCACAGTGATTGACAAGCAAGCTTGTTACATATTTCTAGTTACACAACCACTTTGAGACTAGAAATGCACAGTGCATGGGTTAGTGATTTTATGATAGCCCCGAAAAGGTCATTTTGTGATATTGAGTGATAAATGCTAAATGCCAAATGTGTAGGACAGAGAAAGGTTCAGTGTCAAGAGAGACATTTGGGGCAGAGATTGTCATAAAGGGTCTTCCAGAATGGGTGGGGTTGAAATGGGTTTTGCCAGGTCAAGTCCAAAGAAGACTGCCTGGAACATACTGGGCTGAGTTATCACGAACACAAGTATAAGCTTAGTAGAGGCCTTGATGCAGTAACGAGGAATTCTGGCATGATTTTCTACACTTTGGGAAGAATCTAGATTATTAATGTCAGGTGTGTCATCTGATCTGGGGGTCAGTAACTACTTGGCTTCTGCAGGGAGCGTGGCTGAAATGTGACAAGAGTCAGGTCAGGGACACAGGCAGGGGCTCATCCAGTTGGCCAGGTGAGAAATGACGATGACCAGGGCGAAGGCGTTAGCAGTGGCAATGGAGAAACACGGACAGATGCGAGGTCTTTTTGGAGGTAGAGCTATCAGGACTTGCTGATTTAGTCATTCAGTTCATTAATTCAAGTGTTCTCGGCTCTGGGGATGTAGCAGCATGCAAAAGAAGCAAAAATGTGCTTATGCTGCTGAAGTACTGGTGGGAGGGGAAAAGCAGGGGAAGGAGAAGGCAGGAGGAGGATAATTCCCAGGTTTCCTGCCTGAGGGGATGGTGTGCAGCTATTTGCTTCCTAATGTGAATTTGAGGAACCTAGTCACAAACTGCTGGGATGCACTGGCTTGCCTTGACTACCACTTCCTCCTTTCCTTTAAGAGGCCTCTTCTAGGTGTCTCGTGCTTTCTATGTCGCAGTTTCTATGTCCTAGTGACGGGGGCTAGCGGGACTAATGGGAGTGACTTCTTGTGGCTGTGTTAATGCGCTCAAAGGTCCTTCTTAACAGAGTCTCTCCACTCAGCTTGTAGGGCCCCATCAGCTTGTCCAATGCACATCCAGGGGGGTATGGATGGTTCTCCCTCCATTGTTACATTCTGCAAGGTGCTGTTCAAGACCAGTTCGCCTCCTTGCCCTTTTGCAGCCACGGGAGGCCTCATATTGTTACTGAATTGGTGGACCGGACCCACGCTGGGGTCCTGGCCCTGGGTTGAACCCCCTTGTCTCGGCCAGGGAGGTTCTTTTTCCGATCCAATTCACTCAGTCAATAATGAAACTGATGCTGAGACTGGAACAGCACAAGCTTTATTCAATGGCCAAAGAATGGAGACGTGGGAACCTAGTTCACGAATCAACTTCTCAACACAATTCAGGCAGAGACACCAAATACACAGGAGGGTCGAGGGAAAAGGGAGGGAATTAGAAAGAGCGGGAGGAATATTCATGTGTTATCTAAGAACAGGAGTGTGGTTTGGACCTGAAGCAACTCTCCTTTTCAGTCCCTGTATGGGCTTTTCTGGTTGTTGTCATGGCAATCGTCAACTGTCATGGCGCTGGTGGGTGTGTCATTTAACATGCTAATGTATTACAATGAGCATATAATGAGGCTCAAGGTCTACTGGAAGTCAGATCTTCTGCCATCTTGGGCCTAGTTGGTTCTCACCAGTTCCTGTTTTTTTCTCTTTTCAGCTTCCTTCTGATACTCAGATAAGAGTACTTGGTTTTTATTCCGGGGGGGGCAGGTGCCCTACCTTGGGTAGCATGTGGCAGCTTCCAGGTTGAATCTGATTTGAAGAAGGTCTCACCTGGACAGGTGATCCAGTTTCCATGTCCCTTTCCGTAGTCTGTAATCCAAACACTTCCTTCTGCATTTTACTATATAACCATGTCTTGCCGACCAGACAACTTTGGACACACCAAACTAAGAGGGGATGAAATTCTAGAAGAAGAGCCCAGCAGAAAGCAAGGTGTGGAGGTGGGAAGTTTCAGGCGGAATTTGGCCAATGATGACAGTCCATCCCAAGTCGATGCTTGGGATGCCTTCGGGAGACGGCAAGTGCTTTTTTGAGTGTCTGTCGCCAACGGGTGAGCCACCTTCACCTCCCTGATGGGTGAATACGGGGAAGAAGCCTCTTAGAATTTTAAACGATCCCAGTGAACATAATTTCCGCAATTACCGATGTTCAGTAATTATGCTAATGCTGATTCACAAAGAGCTGTTATTTGCTCAGCGTGTTCTGTGCACATTATCTCCTTACCTGACTGTTTTTGCACAGCAGTTATGGTTTGCTTGTCATGTTAAGGGATGTTTGCATCTTTGAGCTTGTCAAGGCACTAGAAGGAGAGCTAAAGTTCTGGTCCACCCCATCAGAAGATTTTCTGGTGGGCTTCTTAATTAGAAGGGAAGGAAAGGGGAACAAGTGAAAAGGCAGCAGGAAAGGGAACCTCCGTTTGACTGAAGGGGAGATTATAGTTCAGAGGTGAAGAAAGGGGCACAGGGACAATCACGGTAGAGATCTGTAACCTTATCTTTCTGATTCCAGGTATGGCCTCTGGTAATTAGGAAAGTTGAGAGGCTGCCTGGTCTCCCCGTTCTGTAACAGTGACAGTGCTTTGCTTGGCTTGAACTGGCCAAGTCCCATTTTTAGTCTCTGCTTCGAGTTGTAAGAGCACTTAGAGACCATCTAAGACATTAATTCTGAAAGTGTGGTCTCTTGGCCAGCAGCATCGGCATCACCTGAGAATTTGTTAGAAAATGCAAATTCTGATGAAAAAGAATATATATATATATATATATATATATATATATATATATAAAACTGAATCACTTTGGTGTGATGTACAGAAGAAATTAACACATTGTAAATCAACTGTACTTCAATTAAATAAAATTTAAAAATTATTTATTTATTTTTGGCTGCGTTGGGTCTTTGTTGCTGCGTGCGGGCTTTCTCTAGTTGTGGCGAGTGGGGGCTGCTCTTCGTTGTGGTGCGCGGTGGCTTCTCTTGTTGCAGAGCATGGGCTCTAGGTGCATGGGCTTCAGTAGTTGTGGTATGCGGGCTCAGTAGTTGTAGCTCTAGGGCTCTAGAGCACAGGTTTAGTAGTTATGGTGCACGGGCTTAGTTGCCCTGCGGCATGTGGGATCTTCCTCGACCAGGGCTCAAACCTGCGTCCCCTGCATTGGCAGGCGGATTGTTAACCACTGTGCCACCAGGGAAGTCCAATAAAATAAAATTTAAAAAATGCGAATTTTGGTGCTCCACCCAGACGTATTGCATCAGAAACGCTTGGGGTTTCTGTGTTTTAACCAGCAATCCATCTTCGAACAGGCCCTCCAGGTGAGTCTGATGCGTGTTGAAGTTTGAGAATTACATTCTAGGTCCTTGATACTTAAAGTATGGACCACAGATCAGCAAGCAGCATGAACCACATCTGCAAGCTTGTTAATAAGGTGACATCTCAGGCCACACCCAGACCTACCCAGTCAGAGCCTGTATTTGAACAAGATCCCTAGGTGATTTGCATACACACTAAAGCTTGAGTATCACTTATTCGAGTCCAAATGTCCCCATTTCCTGTTGACAAGAGGCAAAATGACTTGGTGGATGTCCCACCAATTACCAACAGAACTAGACTGCTATTATTCTTACTAATTCAGGGTTATTTGGTTTTTTGTTGTTGAGTTGTATGAGCCGTTTGCACATGTTGGAAATTAAGCCCTTGTCAGTTGCTTTGTTTGCAAATATTTTCTCTCAGGCTGAAGGTTGTCTTTTTGTTTTGTTTATGGTTTCCTTCGCTGTGCAAAAGCTTGTAAGTTTGATTAGGTCCCATTTGTTTATTTTTACTTTTATTTTTATTGCTTTTGGAGACTGACCTAAGAAAACATTGGTATGATTTATGTCAGAGAATGTTTTGCCTGTGTTCTCTTCTAGGAGTTTTATGGTGTCATGTCTTATATTTAAGTCTTTAAGCCATTAAAAAATTGTTTGTTTTTGTCTGCATTGGGTCTTCATTGCTGTGGGTGGGCTTCCTCTAGTTGTGGTGATTGGGGCTACTCTTCATTGCGGTGCACGGGCTTCTCATTGTGGTGGCTTCTTGTTGCGGAGCACGGGCTCTAGGTGTGTGGACTTCAGTAGTTGTGGCACATAGGCTCAGTAGTTGTGGCACATGGGCTCAGTAGTTGTGGCTCACAGGCTCTAGAGCACAGGCTAGTAGTTGTGGCACACGGGCTTAGTTGCTCTGTGGCATGTGGGATCTTCCTGGACCAGGGCTCGAACCTGTGTCCCCTGCATTGGCAGGTGGATTCTTAACCACTGCCCCACCAGGGAAGTCCCATGCCATTTTGAGTTTATTTTTGTGTATAGTGTGAGGGAGTTTTCTAACTTCATTGGTTTACATGCATATTCCTACTCATTTTAATAACTGACATTTATTGTGTGCTAACTGCGGTCATTCTCTTGGAGTGTCTATCGCCTACCTCACTGTTAATATGCTCTAAAGAGGGCTTTCTATGTGCCCAGAGTTGCTCCCTCGATTTTTCCATTTAATTTTCACCATATCCCTTTGAGGTATTAGGTTGACCAAAAAGTTCGTTTGGGTTTTTGGTAAGACGTTATGGAAAAACCCAAACAAACTTTTCAGCCAACCCAAAAAATACATGAGAAATCCTCTTTTTAGAACGATCCTCTGGCTAGATAATTGAAAATATCAACTACGGCAGGAAATCATACAAAATATACACCCCCCCTAAACATTTAATTTCAGCCTAAACATGTAAATGTATGTACATTCATCAGTCTATAGATGTGGCGGGTCAATGTCTTTTCCTTGAGTCCAGTCTTTTTTTTTTTCTTTCTGACTTTAAGTTTCCATATCTTTTATGATACCTGGTTTGGCTTTCTTTAGAGTGAGAAAGTTTAGGGAGAGAAGAAATCTTAGGACAGAACCCTTCTAGAATTCTATTTTTCTCAAACTCCTAATTCTATAGAACTTTTAAAAAAGTGATTTGCCTTGTGCAAAGTATTCAGACTTCAATTCAGACACATTGAAATATATGATAAAGTCTGTGATTATAGTAACAAGTATAACTGGTATACGCTGGCTTAGAACCAACGCAAAAGTAAACAACTCAGCTATCAGAAGCGGATGCGAATGGGTACATGACAGAGCAGTGCACTACCCCTGAACGGGGACCCGCCTCAAAGTCGCATTGCCAAGAGCTGCAATGCCGACCCAGGCAGTTAGAGTCCAGAGCCCCCATGACACTCCCTTGATTGTGTTTTTTAGGTAAAAAAAAAAAAAAAAAAAAAAAGGGGGCTTCCCTGGTGGTGCAGTGGTTGAGAATCTGCCTGCCAATGCAGGGGACATGGGTTCGAGCCCTGGTCTGGGAGGATCCCACATGCCGTGGAGCAACTAGGCCTGTGAGCCACAACTACTGAGCCTGCGCATCTGGAGCTTGTACTCCGCAAGAAGAGAGGCCGCGACAGTGAGAGGCCCGTGCACTGCGATGAAGAGTGGCCCCTGCTCGCTGCAACTAGAGAAAGCCCTTGCACAGAAACGAAGACCCAACACAGCCAAAAATAAATAAATAAATAAAAATTAAAAAAAAAGGTTATGAAGAACCTAGGGGCAGGATGGGAATAAAGTCACAGATCTACTAGAGAATGGACTTGAGGACACGGGGAGGGGGAAGGGTCAGCTGGGACGAAGTGAGAGAGTGGCATGGACATATATACACTACCAAATGTAAAACAGATAGCTGGTGGGAAGCAGCCGCATAGCACAGGGAGATCAGCTGGGTGCTTTGTGACCACCTAGAGGGGTGGGATAGGGAGGGTGGGAGGGAGACGCAAGAGGGAGGAGATATGGGGATATATGTATATGTATAGATGATTCACTTTGTTATAAAGCAGAAACTAGTGTACCATTCTAAAGCAATTATACTCCAATAAAGATGTTTAAAAAAATTAGATAATCGGTCACTTTATCTTGGCAAACTATAAATACGTCTCCAAATACGCTCTTCTTCCTGCACTCCCCCTGAATCTGTACTTAACTTTGGCAGTAGAACTTGGTGTTCTTGAGAGACCAGGCTAAATGTCTAAGCATTGTCGGGAGGAAGGAATTTTTCTTTACCTGTCTAGGTTCTTCCAGCTGGTTGAAGAATTAAATTGACATGAGACAGGGTAACAGGAGAAAATCAAGCAAAGTTTGATGACATGTATACATGGGAGAGACCCAGAAAAACTGAGTAACTCACCAAAATGGCCAAAACCCTTGCCTTAAATACCATCTTCAGCTAAAGACAAAAGAGGATGCTGAGAACGCTGGTTTGGGACTTCAGAGAGCAGGAAGGCAATTCACACGAAGATGGAAAAGCAAGTGTTTGTTAAACAGATGTTTGCTGGACCCTGCAGAGAAGGTGGGCTACAGAGAGGAATTTTGACAAACAGACTTTGCTGGGTTCCTCCCTGTCTACACACCTGGTTCATACTATAGTTATCTCTGGTGATATCACCCTTCCTGGAATAGGTCCTCTGTCTACATTCTTTTAGGCAGTTAGGGGGAAGGTAAAGTTTCTTCCTGAGTCTTTTGGGCCTTGATTGTTTTCAGATCAAAATAATTTGCATGCCAGGGAGACATTTTGGGGTGACAAATTTTGCTCCCCTGCACCATTAATATTCTCTGGCAAAACACCATCAGTGCACTGTCTCACGGCAGAGGACCAGTTAATGGAGAAAATAACAGCAGAAGGGGGAATTAATTAGACTGAGATTTTAGTTGAACCACTTGAAAAAGTGTCCATGCATGGCATGTATTCCCTCCTCAAGCCGTGTCCCCATAAGACCCCATACATACCTTTTATTATGTAAAGTGTTATACAACCGATGAAATTCTTTATCCTATGATCCTGGTTCGGGTATTATTTTTCTGCCTCATCTCTTTCTATTTGACTTGTTGCAAATTACTGAACTTGTATGACCTATCTGTAAAATGAGGATGAGAATGGTACCTCTCTACCTATTAGGGTTGCAGACAGGTGTTAATAGAAAATACTTAGTATAAAACCTGGCACTAGTAAATGCCAATAAGTAGTTGCTATTTTTGTTGTTTTTCCAATCCCTCTTCCCTAGGGACATGGTGAAAGGCTTAATTAGATATAGCTAAGGGCAAACATTCTGTCAGACTTCTCTTGGTCTTGTTTTATAATCCTAGCTCAGTGCCTAGAACACAGTAAATGCTTGATAAATATTTGTGGAAAATTGAATAAATGAATCTTCGGTTAGTGTTCTTCACTGTTCTCTTTCTGCATCCAATTATGGTCTCTATAATAAGCATTGTTTCCCAATATCGGAACCTTTCGTACTTCTGTTGTTTCAAAGAGTTCTCAGTCTCTCCATCCGCAGGTGCCTATAGTCTCCGTATATTCAGTACAGACTTTTTTCTTTCTTTTTTTTTTTTTTTTACCAGACATCTTTATTGGAGTATAAATGCTTTACAATGTTGTTAGTTTCTGCTGTACAACAAAGTGAATCAGCTATATGTATACATATATCCCCATATTCCCTCCCTCTTGAGCCTCCCTCCCACCCTCCTTATCCCATCCCTCTAGGTTGTCACAAAGCACTGACCTGATCTCCCTGTGCTATGCAGCAGCTTCCCACTAGCCATCCATTTTGCATTTGGTAGTGTATACACGTCAGTGCCACTCTCTCAGTTCATCTCAGCTCCCCCCCCCCCCCCCCCCGTGCCCTCAAGTCTGTTCTCTACGTCTGCCTCTTTATTCCTATCCTGCCCCTAGGTTCATCAGTACCGCTTTTTAAAATTCCATACATATGTGTTAGCATACGGTACTTGTTTTTCTCTTTCTAACTTACTTCACTCTGTATGACAGATTCTGGGTCCATCCACCTCACTACAAATAACTTAATTTGGTCCTTTCTATGGCTGAGTAGTATTCCATTATATATATGTGCCACATCTTCTTTATCCAGTCATCTGCTGATGGACATTTAGGTTGCTTCCATGTCCTGGCTATTGTAAATAGTGCTGCAGTGAACATTGTGGTACATGACTCTTTTTGAATTATGGTTTTCTCAGGGTATATGCCCAGTAGTGGGATTGCTGGGTCCTGTGGTAGTTCTATTTTTAGTTTTATAAGGAACCTCCATACTGTTCTCCATAGTGGCTGTATCAATATACATTCCCACCAACAGTGCAGGAGGGTACCCTTTTCTCTACACCCTCTCCAGCATTTATTGTTTGTAGGTATTTTGATGATGGCCATTCTGACTGGTGTGAGGTGATACCTCATTGTGGTTTTGATTTGCATTTCTTTAATGATTAGTGATGTTGAGCATCTTTTCATGCATTTGTTGGCCATCTGTATGTCTTCTTTGGAGAAATGTCTATTTAGGTCTTATGCCCATTTTTGGATTGGATTGTTTGTTTTTTTGATATTGAGCTGCATGAGCTGCCTGTAAATTTTGGAGATTAATCCTTTGTCAGTTGCTTCATTTGCAAATATTTTCTCCCATTCTGAGGGTTGTCTTTTCATCTTGTTTATGGTTTCCCTTGCTGTGCAAAAGCTTTTAAGTTTCATTAGGTCCCATATGTTTATTTTTGTTTTTATTTCCCTTACCCTAGGAAGTGGGTCAAAAAGGATCGTGCTGTGATTTATGTCCTAGAGTGTTCTGCCTGTGTTTTCCTCTAAGAGTTTGATGGTGTCTGGCCTTACATTTAGGTCTTTAATCCATTTTGAGTTTATTTTTGTGTATGGTGTTAGGGTGTGTTCTAATTTCATTCTTTTACATGTGCCTGTCCAGTTTTCCCAGCACCACTTATTGAAGAGGCTGTCTTTTCTCCATTGTATATTCTTGCCTCCTTTATCAAAGATAAAGTGACCATATGTGCATGGGTTTATCTCTGGGCTTTCTATCTTGTTCCATTGGTCTATATTTCTTTTTTTTTGTGCCAGTACCATACTGTCTTGATTACTGAAGCTCTGTAGTATAGTCTGAAGTCAGGGCGGCTGAATCCTCCAGCTCCTTTTTTCATTCTCAAGATTGCTTTGGCTATTCAAGGTCTTTTGTGTTTCTATACAAATTGTAAAATTTCTTGTTCTAGTTCTGTGAAAAATGCCATTGGTAATTTGATAGGAATTGCACTGAACCTGTAGATTGCTTTGGGTAGTATAGTCATTTTCACAATGTTGATTCTTCCAGTCCAGGAACATGGTATATCTCTTCATCTGTTTATGTTATCTTTGATTTCTTTCATCAGTGTTTTCTGAATATAGGTCTTTTGCTTCCTTAGGTAGGTTTATTCCTAGGTATTTTATTCTTTTTGTGATGCTAAGTGGGATTGTTTCCTTAATTTCTCTTTCTGATCTTTTGTTGTTAGTGTATAGGAATGTAAGAGATTTTTGTGCATTAATTTTGTATTCTGCAACCTTACAAAATTCATTGATTAGTTCTAGTAGTTTTCTGGTGGCATCTTTAGGATTTTCTAGGTATAGTATCATGTCATTGGCAAACAGTGACACTTTTACTTCTTCTTTTCCAATTTGTATTCCTTTATTTCTTTTTCTTCTCTGATCACTGTGGCTAGGAATTCCGATACTATGTTGAATAATAGTGGCAAGAGTGGACATCCTTGTCTTGTTCCTGATCTTCGAGGAAATGGTTTCAGTTTTTCACCACTGAAAATGATGTTTGCTCTAAATGATATATGGCTTTTATTATGTTGAGGTAGGTTCCCTCTATGCCCACTTTCTAGAGGGTTTTATCATAAATGGGTGTTGAATTTTGTCAAAATCTTTTTATGTGTCTCTTGAGATGATCATATGGATTTTATTCTTTAATTTATTAGTATGGTGTATCACATTGATTGTTTTGCGTATACTGAAGAATCCTTGCATCCCTGGGATAAATCCCACTTGATCATAGTGTATGATCCTTTTAATGTGTTGTTGGATTCTGTTTGCTAGTATTTTGTTGAGGATTTTTGCGTCTGTTCATCAGTGATATTGGTCTATAATTTTCTTTTTTTGTGATATCTTTTTCTGGTTTTGGTATCAGGGTGATGGTGGCCTCGTAGAACGAGTTTGGGAGTGTTTCTCCCTCTGCAATTCTTTGGAAGATTTTGAGAAAGATAGATGTGAACTCTTCTCTAAATGTTTGATAGAATTTGCCTGTGAAGCCATCTGGTCCTGGATTTTTGTTTGTTGGAAGATTTTTAATTACAGTTTCAATTTCATTACCTGTGATTGGTCTGTTTATATCTTCTGTTTCTTCCTGGTTCAGTCTTGGAACATTGTGCTTGTCTACGAATTTGTCCATTTCTTCCAGGTTGTCCATTTTATTGGCATATAGTTGCTTGTAGTAATCTCTAATGATCTTTTATATTTCTGCTGTGTTGGTTGTAATGTCTCCTTTTTCATATCTAATTTTATTGATTTGTGTCGTCTCTTTTTTTCTTGATGAGTCTGGCTAAAGATTTATCAATTTTGTTTATCTTCTCAAAGCACCAGCTTTTAGTTTTATTGATCTTTGCTGTTATTTTCTTTGTTTCTATTTCATTTATATCTGCTCTGATCTTTATGATTTCTTTACTTCTACTAATTTTGGGTTTTCTTTCTTCTACTTTTTCTAGTTGCTTTAGGTGTAAGGTTGCATTGTTTGAGATTTTTCTTGTTTCTTGAGGTGAGGTTAAATTGCTATGAACTTACCTCTTAGAACTGCTTTTGCAGCATCCCATAGGTTTTGGATCGTTGTGTTTTCATTGTCATTTGTTCTTAGGTATTTTTTTATTTCCTTTTTGATTTCTTTAGTGACCTCTTGGTTATTTAGCAGTGCACTGTTTATCCTCCATTTATTTGTGTTTTATTACTGTGTTTTTTTTCATGTAGTTGATTTCTAATATCATAGCGTTGTGGTTAGAAAAGATACTTCATATGATTTCAATTTTCTTAAATTTTCCAATTTTTGATTTGTGACTGAAAATGTGACCTATTCTGGAGAACGTTCTCTGTGCCCTTGAGAGGAAAGTGTATTCTTCTGCTTTCGGGTGGAATGTCCTAAAAATATCAATTAAATCTATTTGGTCTTTTGTGTCATTTAAAGCTTGTGTTTCCTTATTTATTTTCTGTCTGGATGATCTGTCTGTTGGTGTAAGTGGGGTGTTAACGTCCCCCTCTATTATTGTGTTACTGTCAGTTTCTCCCTTTATGGCTGTTAGCATTTGCCTTATGTATTGAGATGCTCCTATGTTGGGTGGATAAATATTTACAATTGTTATATCTTCTTCTTGGATTGATCCCTTGATCTTTATGTAGTGTCCTTCTTTGTCTCTTATAATGGTCTTTATTTTCAAGTCTATTTTGTCTAATATGAGAATTGCTACCCCAGCTTTCTTTTGATTTCCATTTGCATGGAATATCTTTTTCCATCCCCTCACTTTCAGTCTGTATGTGTCCCTAGGTCTGAAGTGGGTCTCTTGTAGACAGCGTGTATACGGGTCTTGTTTTTGTATCCATTCAGCCAGTCTGTGTCTCTTGGTTGGAGCATTTAATCCATTTACATTTAAGGTAGTTATTGATATGTATGTTCCTATTACCATTTTCTTAATTGTTTTGGGTTTATTATTGTAGGTCTTTTCCTTCTCTTGTGTTTCTTGCCTAGAGAAGTTCCTTTAGCATTTGTTGTAAAGCTGGTTTTGGGGTGCTGAATTCTCTTAGCTTTTGCTTGTCTGTAAAGGTTTTAATTTCTCCTTCAAATCTGAATGAGATCCTTGCTGGGTAGAGTAATCTTGGTTGTAGTTTTTTTCCCTTTCATCACTTTAAATATGTCCTGCCACTCCCTTCTGGCTTGCCGAGTTTCTGCTGAAAGATCAACGGTTAACCTTATGCAGATTCCCTTGTATGTTATTTGTTGCTCTTCCCTTGCTGCTTGTAATATTTTTTCTTTGTATTTAATTTTTGATAGTTTGATTAATATGTGTTTCAGCGTGTTTCTCTTTGAGTTTATCCTGTATGGGACTCTCTGCACCTCCTGGACTTGGGTGGCTATTTCCTTTCCCATGTTAGGGAAGTTTTCAACTATAATCTCTTCAAATATTTTCTCAGACCCTTTCTTTTTCTCTTCTTGTTCTGGAACCCCTATAATTCAAATGTTGGTGCATTTAATGGCGTCCCAGAGGTCTCTGAGACTGTCCTCAATTCTTTTCATTCTGCTCTTCAGTAGCGATTTCCACTATTTTATCTTCCAGGTCACTTATCCGTTCTTCTGCCTCAGTTATTCTCCTATTGATTCCTTCCAGAGTATTTTTAAATTCAGTTATTTTGTTGTTCATCACTGTTTGTTTGCTCTTTAGCTCTTCTAGATCCTTGTTAAATGTTTCTTGTATTTTCTCCATTCTGTTTCTGACAATCTGGATCATCTTTACTATCATTAATTTGAATTGTTTTTCAGGTAGGTTGCCTATTTCATCTTCATTTATTTGGTCTTATAGGTTTTTACCTTGCTCCTTTGTCTGTAACATACTTTTTTGTCATTTAATTTTTTTTTTTTTTTTTTTTTTTTATGAGAGGGGCTGTATTCCTGCCTTACTGGTTGTTTGGCCTGAGGCGGTCAGCACTGGAGTTTGCAGGCAGTTGGATAGAGCTGGGTCTTGGTGCTGAGATGAGGACCTCTATGAGGCCTCACTCTGATTAATATTCCTTGGGGTCTGAGGTTGTCTGTTAGTCCGGTGGTTTGGACTCGGAGCTCCCATGACAGAAGCTCAAGCCCAACCTCCATCCTGTGAACAAAGATCCCTCAAGCCATGTGGTGTAGCAAAAAAAAAAAAAAAAGAGCAATACAATAACAAAGAATAAAAAACAAAATAAAATTAGATTAAAAATATATTAGGAAAAATAAAAATATAATTGAAACAACTGCAACAAGGTAAAATAAAACCACAACAGAAAAAAAAAAAAGCTTGGCTATGGTGGGGTGGAGTTTAGGCAGGTGTGGAACTTGGGGGGTGGTTAGGGTGGGGCAGGGCCTAGGCTCAGGACCCACACAGCCGGAAAAGGCCTTGGGGGTGGGGCCTAGGTGGGGTGAAGTTCAAGCCTGGGGTGGGGCCTCTGCTTAGGACCTGCGCGGGAGAGGCGGCACCTCCATAGGAGGGCCTCCATAGTGTGGAGTTCTGGAATTTGGAGGTATGGCCCTGGGTGAGGGTGTGTGGGTGGGGTTTATGCCCAGCATGTTTGGAGGGGTCTCAGAGGAGCTCTCCGAGTGTAGAGGTAGGGCCCTGGGTGGGGGTGTAGGGGCAGGGCTTGGGCTCTGCCCAGCAGGAGGGAGGCTCCCCGGGCAGAGGATTAGGCCTGGGAGCCCAGGAGGCTCCCCGGTGCCTAAGTGGACAGGGAAAGTGCTGGCTGGGTTCCCTTCTGTTCCTCCGTGCTCCCCCCCCCGCCACGGTCTCCCCCAGGGTCTCCCCATCCCTGCTGGACCCCTAACTGGGGGTGGGTCCCACTGGGTGTAGGAACTCTTCCCCTTCCCCAGCCAACCCTCAGGGGTGCCGATCCTGTAGGTCCAGCCTTTACTTTTGCTCCACCTTCCCTCCTTCCCACTCCCTCAGGACCTGAGCAGCTGGAGAGGGCCTTGGTTAGCAGAGGATCAGGCCTGGGATTTCAGCAGGCTCCTGGGGGCCCAAGTGGGCAGGGAAGCTGGCCACACTCCCTTTTGATCCTCTGTCCTCCCAGTGGTCCCCCAATTTCCCCTTTCGGGAGTGGGATCCCTTCCCTTCCCCCAGCCACCCCTCAGGGGTGCCAGTCCCATCCTGCCTCCACTTCTCCTCCCCCCTCACTCCCCCCCACACCCCATGTCCTACCAGGTCGCTGGGGGTTCCTCCTGACACCTTAGGTGTCCATGGTCCCCCACCAGTGCCTGGTAGGTGTCCTAGTTGTGCGGAGACGCGAATTCTCTGTCCTCCTAGTATGCCATCTCGACTCCGCCCCCAGACTTTTTTCTGAATTATGTTTCAAAGTGATCTTGTGTTGCTCTAATAGTCTCAGGAAATTACCTACAAACAACAGCTTGCAGAAATGGCGAAGAGCTCATACCATTTGCGGCTCTGCTTTGCTTCTTGGCTCTGAGTGTCCTGAGATCTGAAGCTATGTCTCTTGGCTGCCTCTGAGTCCCACTGTGGTTTTACAGTACCCGGCTTTTGGACAGAAATGGTTAACTTCTAGATTTGTCCTTGAATGAGAAAGTCTCAGCTCCCAGTGCAAGAGCCTTCATGATATCATAGAAGTAATGGACATGTGATGGTTGGAGAAGGTAGAAGAAAGCCATGGAGCAGGTCATTTGCAGAGCAGTCCTGGGTCAAATGAAGGAAGCTGAAGCAGAGTGCCATAATGCCTTGGAAGTATGTTCTTGTGTTTTGATGGACTTTTAACCTGGAACTGCCTGGGAGAGGACTGGATAATGGAACTCAGGTTAGGTAAATGCGTGGGTAAATATGTAAGGTTAGGTAAATATGTAAGGATCGTCTGCAGCGCTTCTTATGTTAGGTGTTCGTGCCAAGTGCCTTCCAAGTGCCTCCCCATCCCTCAGATCTCCTCTTCATCCTCCTCCAGAGCTCTTTTTCCAGAACTCTGACCCTTAAGGATCACGTCAGCAGGTTCCCGTGCCCTCTGGCATCAGGCAGGTCAACCTCATCAATGGGGAGCTCTTGGCAGGAGATTGGAAGTCAGGAGGGAGGGTATTTATTTCCCCTGTGGAACGGCTACAGGCTGGTTGTGCCTCTCCACTGAAGGTCAGTGTTCTCGAGGTGGCCTCATTTATGCCTAACTCTTCTTCAAGTTCTGGTATCTGTTCACTCTCCTTATCATCTTGAGCCTGGAAAGGATAACACCCAGACTGTTACTCATGCCGGATACAGCAATCTCCTTTGTAGTTTCCCTACAGCCTGCCCACACCTGTGTAATTGGTCCCTTTATTAAACCCTCCTGGAATTCTCCCAGTTTGAGTGTTGACTACTTCCTGCCGGGAGCCTGACTTGCAGTCTCAAGTTGCTCTCCTCCTGCGGGAAGATAGTGGTACGTGGGAGGGAGGAATCAGTAAGAGGTAAAAAGAGTCCAGTTGGGTTGGTAAGGGCGGTGGTTTCGTCGGCAAGCAATAGGAAGCTAATTTAAGCAGAAAAGGAATTATTGGTGGGATAGATGGGATAGAAAGAATTTGGGAGGCTGAGAACCAGGCAGACATCTGGGCAGCAGGGAGCATAGTTACGTTTCGATTAAGACATGGTTAATTGTTCCCGCTGCCCTGGGCCCTGTTGCTATGAATGCTTTCTCAACTGTATCTGCATCTTTGCATCACTCCCTCAGGGTTCAGAACCCCAGGTGAGAGCATCTGCTTAGCTGATACTGGGTCACATACAGCATCCTGCCTAGTTCTGGGAAGTGGGAAGAGAAGTTTAAGCTTCTTTTTTCTCCCAGCTTATTCCGTTTCAGGCTAGAAACCTGAAACAGACAAAGAGGTGCTCCATGGTTGGCTTCTTGCCTTCCTTCTCCCCAACCCCCTCACCAGTAGCCACCTCCGGCTCCTTCAGGACTGGGACTGGGGGAGAGTAGAAGATGTTTGGTGCAGGATATGTCTTACTTGACTGGTGTTATCGCGACCTGGTGATACTATGGCCTATTGGGCAGGCTTGGCAGGTGTTCAAAGTTGAATCTTACTCTCCTTGACTGGTTCTTTCTTCCTTCTGGCTGGCCCTTCCCCTTCCAGCCATTCTTGGGAGAAATCCAAAATGACTACAATATGGTAGCCAACAAGGGCTGCTTAAAACTTTTTTTTCTCTCAGCCTTTGTAGAAGGCCAGAGAGGGTTAAATTCTAACAACCTCATGGAGCAGGTCATTTGCAAAGTTGGTTGGTCTTAGTGGAGGCAAGTCAGCTGGTTTGAAGTTGCAGGCTGGCTGCAGAGCTGTTGCTGATAAACACCCAGAGGCTGCCCTCTGGGTACCCCTACACAGTGGCTGGGCTTGGGTTCACAAAGATCACCCCAGAAACCTGTCCAAGCTCCTGGATGTAAGCCAAGACACAGGGAGCCCAGAAGAAGAAAGAAAATGTTGTTTTCAGGATAGGTTTTCTCCCATAAAGGCTTCTCAGAAGATGAGGAGTTCTTGCTAATTCTTACCTTTCCTAGAAGAACAAAGCCTTCTCATGATATGATGTTTAACACATAAATTTCCACTGGGTCAAGACCGATTGTGCCTTGGTCTGGCTAAACTGATCATGTTTTATTATATGGTTGGTGAACTCTCATTGTGTTTTAGAAGCTTCATTTGCCATTTTGAATTAGCAAGTTTTCTTTGCTGTGTATCAGCCCATGTACTCAAGGCTGTTAATCTCAAATCTTTTTCTCAGTAAAAAACCTGGGTAAATGTAAACAGGTGAATGCTACAGCTTACATCAAACCAGAACCAAAAGTTGAGGACTTGGCTCCGGCTTGCCATTAAGATCCTAATCCCACATGATGGTTGTTTGTTGATTGACTATTTATTTATTTATTTATTTCTGAGCTGTAAAAGGGCAAGACACAAGGTTTGGTAGAAGGATGCAGATGAGAAAGGCTTCATAAGGTCATTCCTATCATCTCTAAGGAACAAATTCAGAGTCTCAATTCTCCGTGATGCTAAATTTTAGGAGCGATTTCCAAGATGTTGAAGGAGGATGAATATGTGAACTATTGATTTTATTATGCAAACAGAGCTTGGAATCATGTTAGTTTTGGACAGTTTGGGGGCCTCTGTTAATTGGGCAGGATTTTTCATTTTCCATCTAGTCATTTGGGGTCACAGATTATGTGGATATAAGAAGTCAAAGAAATTCCTTGCATTTGAAACAAAAGTTGTATCTCCTCTCAAATTCTTATTATCTTCACCATCATCACATCACTGTCATCATCTATAATATCTTCATAAATCTTTATGCACATCCTTTATTGTTTTCTTTGGATTAACTTTTAGGTAAAAATATGTGAACTTTTTTTTTCAGTTGGAGTACATTTATTTATTTTTCACAAAGTACCTTACTTACACTGATTATGTGTGGGGTTGGAAACATGTGCAGGAATGAGTTTTAATAATTTTTCCTTTTTTTGAAATGGATTCTCTTTAATTAATTAATTGAAATATAGTTGACTTACAACATTATATTCATTTCGGGTGTACAGCATAGTGATTCGATATTTTTATAGATTATGCGTTATGGAAAGTTACTACAATTATATTGACTATATTCCCTGTGCTGTACATTACATCCCTGTGACTTATTTATTTTATAACTAGTAATTTTTTACTTTTTGGTCTCCTTCACATATTTCACCCATTCCCCATCCCCTTCCCTCTGGCAACCACTAGTTCTCTGTATATGTGAGTCTGTTTCTGTTTTGTTATACTTGTTCATCTGTTTTGTTTTTTTAGATTTCACATATAAGTGAAAACATACAGTGATTTTCTTTCTATGTCTGACATTTCACTTAGCATAGAGTTCACTTAGAACTCCAGGTTCATCCATGTTGTCAAAAATGGCAAGATTTCTTTCTTTTTTATTGTTGAGTAATATTCCATTGTATATATATATATATATATATACCACATCTTTTTTCATTCCTCTGTCAGTGAACACTTGGGTTACTTCCATATCTTGGCTCCTGTAAATAATGCTGCAATGAACATTGGGGTACATATATCTTTTTGAATTAGTTTTTGTTTTCTTCACATAAATACCCAGGAGTGGAATTGCTGAAACATATGGTAGTTCTATTTTTAATTTTTTGAGGAATCTCCATACTGTTTTCCATAGTGGCTGTACCAGTTTACATTTACGCCAACAGTGCACAAGGGTTACCTTTTCTCTACATCTTCACCAACACTTATTTGTTGTCTTCTTGATAATAGCCATTCTGACAGATGTGAGGTAATATCTCATTGTGGTTTTGATCTGCATTTCCCTGATAATTAACGATGTTGAGCATCTTTTTCAGGTGCCCGTTGGCCACCTATACATCTTCTTTGGAAAAATGCCTATTCAGTTCCTCTGCCCATTTTTTAATTGGATTGTTTGTTTTTTGATATTGAGTTTTATGAGTTCTTTAAGTATTTTAGATATTAATCCCTTATTAGACATACCATTTGAAATATATTCTCCCATTCAGTAGCTTGCCTGTTTGTTTTGTTGATGATTTCCTTTGCTGTGCAAAAGCTTTTTAGTTTGCTTAGATCCCATTTGTTTATTTTTCCTTTGTTGCCCTTGCCTGAGGAGACAGATCCAGCAAAATATTTCTAAGACCAATGTCAAAGAATGTACTGCCCATGGTTTCTTCTAGGAGTTTTGTAGTTTCAGGTCTTAACATTTAAGTCTTTAATCCATTTAATTTATTTCTGTATATGGTGTTTTGATGTTTTCTCCATGAAAGTCCGACTTGTTCCTAATTAAAATTTTTCTTAGATAACTCATATTTTTGTTGTAATTGTTAATGAGGTTACTTCCTCTCTTTTTTCTTAAAGGTTATCTCTTATATGTGGGAAGCTACTTGTGTTTTATATTTATTTGCAACCACCGAATTTAATGGACTGTTTTATTAGTTCTGATAATTTAAAGTTGATTCTCTTGGGTTTTCTAAGTAGTAATTGGCATCAGTTTCAATAACTATAAATTTGTGTGTAATTTTCAATATTCTTCTTTCTTCCTTCTCTCCCCCGTCCCCACTTCTCTCTTTCCCTCTCTCTCTTCTTCCTTTTCTCTCTCTTTTCCTTGCATTACCAACTTCTAGGGTAATGTTAAATAATGATAAACACTGTATTGTGTTCCTGAATAGAAATAGCTCTCACATTTTTTCATCTTTTAAATTTAAAATATATTTGATAATATTCATTAGTTATTTTGCAACTATATGAATATGTGAAATTTACCAAAAGTTTTCATTTTTTCTTCTATTTTTGCCATGCAGCTCTGTTAACTTGTAAAAATCCAGAAGGTAGTCTTTTACTTTATTTTTCTGCACTCTGGAAGAGTTTATGTATTATGATAATTACCTGCTCTTTGAAAATTTAAAAGAACTAGCCTGTAAAACTGCTTGGGTTTTGCTTCTGAAATGGAGATAATGCATTCTAATGGCATAATAGCTTTCCCTTTTCCAGAAAGGACTCCAATGTACATTGGTGGGCTTCCATCAGCTGTGGAAATTCTATGGGAGTCTGCTCCCCTGGATACAGCTGATTGAGTTTTTTTCTAGGCTTTTTGATTTGGAAGGCGAGGACTAAGAGGAGTCCCCTTTTGATTGTGGGAGCCTTGGAATGAGGAATCAGGAATTACAGCTGAACTGGATTCTTGCCGTGAGGGACAGAATGAATCCAACACTTTGAGAAAAACACAATGAGAACGATTGTGAGAATATTGGCAACAAGAGTATCTGGTTCTGGATATTCCTGAGAGCTCTAAGGAGTGTCTCTTATTCCTGTAGTTACATGGGTTGCCCCATTATCCTCCCAATAAATCCCTTTGTACCAAAGTGAATATGAATTGGATTTCTGATACTTCTAATCATGAATCTAGGTGCTCTCTCTTTTAAAAAAAATATTTCTTACATGATTTAATGGTTTGCTAGAGTTTTCCAGCTTCCCAAAGATTATTAGGAAATATATATTTAGGAAAATATAAATTACAAAATTTATTAATTATTGACAAATTCAAATCTGTTAGCATAGACTTATACATAATGCTTTGTTATAAGTAAAAAGGAGTGTACTCATTATTGTGAGAAATCCCATATCCATTTCCCAATTTCTTTTTACAGTCTTTTCTGGTATAAAACAATCATACTACTAGAAACACTGCATTTCAAAGCTTATATTATGGAAAAAAAATTGTCTTACTGTGACAAGAGAGGGTTTCAGATCCACAATAAGTAATTTTTCCTGCAGAAATGTCAATAATAAAGGTTTACTTATTTAAAAAATTTTTGCAGGTATATCTTGTATTATGGTATATACAAACTAAAATTTTATACACAGGTATATGGCAAACTAAAAATGAAATGTTGATTTATCAAAACTGGCAGAAACAGCCCCAAATGTCTCCTTATTTGCCCTCATATTTCACATGCAGGAGCCTCCCATTTTCCTTGAGTCATCTTTGAACTTGACCTTACACTTTTGTTTGCAGCGCAGTTTGCAAGAGTCAACCATAAGAAAAAGAACCATAAGATGTGAGGATAAATAAACATGTATTCTTATGATCATATTCAACCACTCAAGCAAGACCACTGGGCCTTTCTATTTTCAGATGACAGCTTATCTAATTCTGAACTGGTAATGGTACTCATAATGTGCATCAGTTAGGTTTTGTTGCATAACAAACTACCTTAAAATGCCTTGCCTTGGGGTCAACATGATTTTGTGATTTGGCAATTTGGGCTGGGTTCAGCAGGGAGGTTCTTCTGTCTTGGCTGAGCAGCCAGCTGCCAGGCCAGCTGGGGGCTGGTTGATTAGGAGGTGACCTCAGTTCAGATGGCTTATCTCTCCACCATGTGCCCTCTCGGAGTGGCACTTGTTCACATGATGATGGCAGGGCTTGGAGAGAGTAAGATGGAGTATGTAAAGTTTCTTGAGTCATAGGCTTAGAACTACATGAGGTCATATTCTATTGATCAAAGTAGACTCTATCTCTTGGTGACAGGGAGTAAAAAAGTCACATTGCAGAGGGCATGGCTATACTGTGGGGTAGAGAATTCTGGACATTTTTATAATCTACCACATAATGCAAATTGTGTTATTGTACTTTGTAATACAACCTATAGCCCTAAGTAATTAACTGGTTACATCCTGTTTATGATGAAAAACTAACCCTGAAAGGAATATATATATATATATATATATATATATATATATAATTCATTTATTATATATTATATGTACATATATATAACAATATCTATTCATTCCTTGACTTAATAGTAAGAAGTGCATTTGTTTTCCTTATTATGTTTCACAAAAAAAGTAAAATTTTTGGATTTGTAAATCAATTCTAGTTTTTACTTTCTCAGTGATTAATTTTTGTTTGTATTTTTACTGACATATGTGCTGGACATATAGTAGGCATTCAGGAGATTAATGTTGAATACGTTCTTGCCTGGTTAAGGTTTGAATTTTAGTTTTAGTAAATATTTTCTATTCCTTATTGTTTAATAGTAAAACATTGAATAATATGAATTTTCCCTTGAGTACAGCTTTGGCCCATATGAAATTTTTTAAAGTTTATTTTTATTTCCAGTTTTCATTTTTGTAGTGTGATGATTCATCATAAGGGAAACATCTAAGAATCTACCACCCAGATCAAGAAATAGATCACTCCTGGCACTCCAGAATTTGCCTTTGTGCCTCTAATCAACAGTTGCTCCTTTCCCCCCACGAAAGTAGCCACTAACTGATGTTCGTGTTCATTACCTCCTTGCTTTTCTTTTAATATTACCAACTACACATATACGTAAACTGTATAGTTTAGTTTCACCTGTTTCTTGAACTTTATATAAATGGAATAATGCAGTTTATTCTTGTCTGTCTGTCTTATTTGGCTTCATATTATCTTTGTGAGATTCACTTATGATAATGTGCCTTTAGTTTACTCATTTTAATTGTGATTTATTCATTGGATAAATATAATACAAATTGTTTATTATATGAATATACCACCATTTATTTGTTCATTTGGCTGCAAATTAGTAGTTTTGGTTAATGAATCACTCCAGCTTTGGGGTTGATGATTTGATAATGAATAAATGGTAAAATGGGGTTAGATGGTTTGTTTCCAGGTCTTGCCTTGTATGAATAATGTTGTTACAAACATTCTTCTATATGTTGCCTCATATGCATATATGAGCATGCATTGCTGGGAGTAAAATTGCTGGGTTAGAGGCTTTGAGTATCTTTAACTTTCATGCCAAGTTGTCTCAAAGTGGCCATACATATATGTACTTTTACCAGCAGTGTAAGAGGGTTTTCAATGCATGCATTCATGCCAACACCTTGGCATGGTCAGACTTTTTATGTTTAGTGCTCCAGGGGGTGTGCAGTGGTATCTCATTGTTATTCTAATTTGTGTCTCTCTGATGACCAATAAGATTGAGAATTCTTTTACTTTTGTAGGACCCATTTGGATTTTCTCACTTATAAAGTACCAATTCAAGTTTCCTGCCCATTTTTCTATGAAGCCAATTGTCTTTTTCTTACTGATTTATAGGAGTTTTAAAAATATTCTGGATATTAGTTCTTTGTTGGTTATAAGTTTTGCTGTAACTTCTTTGAATTTCCCTTTCTATGATCTTAATGGTATTTTTTATAAATATAGTTCTTAATTGTAATGTAGTCCAACTTACCGTAGTTTTTCCTATTTGGTTCACAGTTTCTACATAAGGTTTAAGAAACATTTCTCTACTTTGAGAGGCTCTCTTGCATTTTACTTTTCAGTCTTACTGATTTTTGCTCTTAACTTTCTTGTTTTCCTCCTCGTACTGTTTTCAAGTTTAATTTGCTCTTCCTTTCTAAACTTTCTGAGATTAAATTTCTTGCTCATTGATTTTCAGTGTGTAATTTTCCCCCCTAATATACACATGGCTTTAGTTATATCCTTTAAATTTTGGTATATTTTCATTATGATTTAATTAAAAATATTTTCTCATTTGCTTAGAGATTTCTTCTGTGGCCCATGGGTTGTTTAGAAGCAGATTTCTATTATTAAATTTACAAACATATGGGCATTTTCTTCCTATTATTTGTTCTTGATTTCAAGCTTAATTTCACTGTAGTCAGAGACCTTAATTTGCTGATTTAAATCCTTCAAAATTTGCTGACTCTTGCTTTAGTCCAGGATATGGTCAATTTTGTTCTACGTGTCCTTGAACTTAAGCCTGTGTCTTATGATCTTCCAGGAGAATACAGGCTAAGACATTCCAGTGGAATCTTCATTATGAAGCCTAGACTTTATCAATATATATAAGCAATCTTTACTGTCTTGTTTAATATGTTTTTGTGCCTTGACTTTATCTAATGTGAATGTTGCACTTATACTTTTATTATATTTTTTATTTTTTGGCCTGTGGACCGCAGATTGGGGCTTTTTAAAAAAATTTAATTTTATCTATTTTTTTATACAGCATGTTCTTATTAGTCATTTTATACATATTAGTGAATATATGTCAATCCCAATCTCCCAATTCATCCCACCATCACCTCCCTGCCACTTTCCCCCCTTGGTGTCCATACGTTTGTTCTCTACATCTGTGTCTCAATTTCTGCCCTGCAAACTGGTTCATCTGTACCATTTTTCTAGTTTCCACATATATGCGTTAATATCCAATATTTGTTTTTCTCTTTCTGACTTACTTCACTCTGTATGACAGTCTCTAGATCCATCCACGTCTCTACAGATGACCCAATGTCGTTCCTTTTTATGGGTGAGTAATATTCCATTGTATGCATGTACTACATCTTCTTTATCCATTCGTCTGTCGATGGGCATTTAGGTTGCTTCCATGTCCTGGCTATTGTAAATAGTGCTGCAATGAACATTGGGGTGCATGTGTATTTTTGAATTATAGTTTTCTCTGGGTATATGCCCAGTAGTGAGATTGCTGGGTCATATGGTAATTCTATTTTTAGTTTTTTAAGGAACCTCCATACTCTTCTCCACAGTGGCTGTATCAATTTACAATCCCACCAACAGTGCAATAGGGTTCCCTTTTCTCCACACCCTCTCCGGCATTTGTTGTAGTAGATTTTCTGATGATGCCCATTCTAACTGGTGTGAGGTGATACCTCATTGTAGTTTTGATTTGCATTTTGCTAATAATTAGTGATGTTGAGCAGCTTTTCATGTGCTTCTTGGCCATCTGTATGTCTTCTTTGGGGAAATGTCTGTTTAGGTCTTCTGCCCATTTTTGGATTGGGTTGTTTGTTTTTTTGATATTGAGCTGCATGAGCTGTTTATATATTTTGGAGATTAATCCTTTGTCTGTTGATTTGTTTGCAAATATTTTCTCCCATTCTGAGGGTTGTCTTTCATCTTGTTTGTAGTTTCCTTTGCTGTGCAAAAGCTTTTAAGTTTCATTAGGTCCCATTTGTTTATTTTTGTTTTTATTTCCATTACTCTAGGAGGTGGACCAAAAGTGATCTTGCTGTGGTTTATGTCAAAGAGTGTTCTTCCTTTGTTTTCCTAAGAGTTTTATAGTGTCTGGTCTTAGATTTAGGTCTCTAATCCATTTTGAGTTTATTTTTGTGTATGGTGTTAGGGAGTGTTCTAATTTCATTCTTTTACATGTAGAGGTCCAGTTTTCCCAGCACCACTTACTGAAGAGACTGTCTTTTCTCCATTGTATATCCTTGCCTCCTTTGTCATAGATTAGTTGACCATAGGTGCGTACTGGATGTACAGCCAGTCTGTGTCTTTTGGTTGGAGCATTTAATCCATTCACATTTAAGGTAATTATTGGTATGTATTTTCCTATGACCATTTTCTTAATTGTTTTGGGGTCTTTTTATAGGTCATTTTCTTCTCTTGTGTCTCCCACTTAGAGAAGTTCCTTTAGCATTTGTTGTAGAGCTGGTACTGTGGTGCTGAATTCTCTTAGCTTTTGCTTGTCTGTAAAGCATTTGATTTCTCCATCGAATCTGAATGAGATCCTTGCCAGGTAGAGTAATCTTGGTTGTAGTTTTTTCCCTTTATCACTTTAACTCCCTTCTGGCTTGTAGAATTTCTGCTGAGAAATCAGCTGTTAACCTTATGGGAGTTCCCTTGTATGTTATTTGTTGTTTTTCCCTTGCTGCTTTCAGTAATTTTTCTTTGTCTTTAATTTTTGTCAGTTTGATTACTATGTGTCTCAGCGTGTTTCTCCTTAGGTTTATCCTGTATGGGACTCTCTGTGCTTTGTGGACTTGCATGGCTATTTCCTTTCCCATGTTAGGGAAGTTTTCGACTGTAATCTCTTCAAATATTTTCTCGGGTCCATTCTCTCTCTCTTCTCCTTCTGGGACCCCTATAATGCGAATGTTGTTATGTTTAATGTTGTCCCAGAGGTCTCATAGGCTGTTTTCATTTCTTTTCATTCTTTTTTCTTTTATCTGTTCCACAGCAGTGAATTCCACCATTCTGTCTTCCAGGTCACCTATCCGTTCTTCTGCCTCAGTTATTCTGCTATTGATTCCTTCTAGTGTATTTTTCATTTCAGTTATTGTATTGTTCATCTATGTTTGTTTGTTCTTTAATTCTTCTAAGTCTTTGTTAAACATTTCTTGCATCTTCTCGATCTTTGCCTCCATTCTTTTTCTGAGGTCCTGGATCATCTTCACTCTCATTATTCTGAATTCTTTTTCTGGAAGGATGCCTATCTCCACTTCATTTACTTGTTTTTCTGGGGTTTTGTCTTTTTCCTTTATCTGGTACATAGCCCTCTGCATTTTTTTCTTGCTGTATTTCTATGAATGTTGTTTTTGTTCCACAGGCTGCAGGATTGTAGTTCTTCTTGCTTCTGCTGTCTGCCCTCTGGTGGATGAGGCTATCTCCAGCTTGGGGCTTTTTAATGAAGGTTTTCTGATCTGCTAGTGTTGGAGGGTCTCCTGCAGAGGAGGGGGGTGGCTGTGTCTCACCATGAGGGCAAGGACACTGGCAGCAGAAGTTCTGGGAAGTACTCCTTGGCATGAGCCCTCTCAGAGTCCGCCATTAGCCCCACCGAAGAGCCCGGGTAGCTGCACTTATACTTTTAAAATTAGCATTTGCCTAATATACATTTGCCCTTTTTATGTTTGATATTAAAAAAAGACACTTCATTTCTGTCTCTTGAAAACTCTTGACTCACTTTGTTATACAGCAGAAACTAACACAACATTGTAAAGCAGTTATACTCCAATAAGATGTTAAATAAAAAAATAAAATAAAAAAGAAAACTCTGTAATAGGATTTTGATTTTGACAATCTGGGAATTTTTATCTTTTAATAGTGGAATTTGACATATTGGTGTTTACTGTTCAAACCATGTGATATTACTTCTTTAGCTTTGGTTTATGCTTTTAATTTTTATGTCTCATTATTGATTTTCTTTCTACTTTTTTTTTTTACTATAGAACTATATCTACATTTTAAAAATGCTATTTTGGGGCTTCCCTGGTGGCGCAGTGGTTGAGAGTCCGCCTGCCAATGCAGGGAACACGGGTTCATGCCCCAGTCCAAGAAGATCCCACATGCCGTGGAGCGGCTGGGCCCGTGAGCCATGGCTGCTGAGCCTGCACGTCCAGAGCCTGTGCTCCGCAATGGGAGAGGCCACAACAGTGAGAGGCCCGCGTACCGCAAAAAAAAAAAAAAGTTATTTGGAAGATGCATTTTAATTAGAGTGGTGGTTTTTATTAAATTTTCAAAAGCATAAAAATAATTTTATTTATTTTATTTTTGGCTGCATTGGGTCTTCATTGCTGCTCATGGGCTTTCTCTAGTTGTGGCGAGCAGGGGCTACTCTTCGTGCCTATGTGCGGGCTTCTCATTGTGGTGTCTTCTCTTGTTGCGGAGCATGGATTCTAGGCACATGGGCTTCACTAGTTGTTGTGCACAGGCTCAGTAGCTGTGGTGTGCCGGCTCTAGGGGGCAGGCTCCATAGTTGTGGCACATGGGCTGAGTTGCTTTGCGGCATGTGGGATCTTCCTGTACCAGGGCTCGAACCATGTCCCCTGCATTGTCAGGCGGACTCCTAATCACTGTGCCACCAGGGAAACCCCTCAAAAGCATTTTTTAACTGGTGGTTTTCTAGTTTTGATACCCAAATATGGAATTGTGTTTTTGAGTATTGTCTACTTGATATACAATTTGAGCATATTTTTATTCTCTTATCCGCAGCTTCTTGGATTTTATTAACATAATCTAGTGTCTTACATATGCTTATTCACTTTTAGGAATAATTTTTGACATTTGCATTGTTTATAAACTGATTTGCAAGAACCATTTAGACATTTCTCTTTTATAACTGATTGCAAAACTTACCATTGTCTTTTTTTTTAACGTCTTTATTGGAGTATAATTACTTTACAATGTTGTGTTAGTTTCTGCTGTATAACAAAGTGAATCAGCTGTGTGTATATACATATCCTCATATCCCTTCCCTCGTGCATCTCCCTCCCACCCTCCCTATCCCACCCCTCTAGGTGGTCACAAAGCACTGAACTGATCTCCTTGTGCTACGCAGCTACTTACCACTAGCTAGCTATTTTACATTTGGTAGTGTATATATGTTAATGTTACTCTCTCACTTCGTCCCAGCTTACCCTTCCCCCTCCCCATGTCCTCAAGTCCATTCTTTATGTCTGCCCTTTTATTCCTGTCCTGCCCCTAGGTTCATCAGAACCATTTTTGTTTTAGATTCCATATATATGATTAGCGTATGGTATTTGTTTTTCTCTTTCTGACTTACTTTACTCTGTATGACAGATTCTAGGTCCATCCACCTTGCTACAAATAACTCAATTTTGTTCTTTTTTTTATGGCTGAGTAATATTACATTGTATATATGTGCCACATCTTCTTATTTCCAGTCATCTGTTGATGGACATTTAGATTGCTTCCATATCCTGGATATTGTAAATAGTGCTGCAATGAGCATTGTGGTACATGACTCTTTTTGAATTATGGTTTTCTCAGAGTATATGCCCAGTAGTGGGATTGCAGGGTCATAATGTAGTTCTATTTTTAGTTTTATAAGGAACCTCCATACTGTTCTCCATAGTGGCTGTATCAATTTACATTCCCACCAAGAGTACAAGAGGGTTCCCTTTTCTCCACACCCTCCCCAGCATTTACTGTTTGTAGATTTTTTGATGATGGCCATTCTGACCGGTGTGAGGTGACACCTCATTGTGGTTTTGATTTGCATTTCTCTAATGATTAGTGATGTTGAGCATCCTTTCATGTGTTTGTTGGCAATCTGTATATCTTCCTTGGAGAAATGTCTATTTAGAGACATGGAGAAATGTCTTCTGTCCATTTTTGGATTGGGTTGTTTGTTTATCTGATATTGAGATGCATGAGCTGCTTGTATGTTTTGGAGATTAATCCTCTGTCAGTTGCTTCATTTGCAAATATTTTCTCCCATTCTGAGGGTTGTCTTTTTGTCTTTTTTATG
This sequence comes from Monodon monoceros, assembly GCF_005190385.1. Lineage (NCBI taxonomy): Eukaryota > Metazoa > Chordata > Mammalia > Artiodactyla > Monodontidae > Monodon > Monodon monoceros. Next base: position 17,824,500 of record NW_021703769.1, on the reverse strand, counting down.
GTTTCCTTTGCTGTGCAAAGGCTTTTAAGTTTCAGTAGGTCCCATTTGTTCATTTTTGTTTTTATTGCCATTTCTGTAGAGGTGGGTCAAAAAGGATCTTGCTGTGATTTATGTCCTAGAGTGTTCTGCCTATGTTTTCCTCTAAGAGTTTGATATTTTCTGGCCTTACATTTAGGTCTTTAATCCATTTTGAGTTTATTTTTGTGTATGGTGTTAGGGAGTGTTCTAATTTTATTCTTTTACATGTAGCTGTCCATTTTTCCCAGCACCACTTATCGAAGAGGCTGTCTCTCCTCCATTGTATATTATTGCCTCCTTTATCAAAGATAAGGTGACCATATGTGCATGGGTTTATCTCTGGGCTTTCTGTCCTGTTCCATTGATCTATATTTCTGTTTTCGTGCCAGTACCATACTGTCTTGATTACTGTCGCTTTGTAGTATAGTCTGAAGTCAGGGAGCCTGAATCCTCCAGTGCCATTTTTCTTTCTCAAGATTGCTTTGGCTATTCAGGGTCTTTTGTGTTTCCATACAAATTGTGCAATTTTTTGTTCTAGTTCAGTGAAGAATGCCATTGGTAGTTTGATAGGAATTGCACTGAATCTCTAGATTGCCCTGGGTAGTATAGTAATTTTCACAATGTTGATTCTTCCAATCCAAGAGCATGGTTTATCTCTCCATCTGTTTGTATCATCTTTAATTTCTTTTATCAGTGTCTCACAGTTTTCTGCCCACAGGTCTTTTGTCTCCTTAGGTAGGTTTATTGCTAGGTATTTTATTCTTTTTATTGCAGTGGTAAATGGGAGTGTCCTTAATTTCTCTTTCAGATATTTCATCATTAGGTTACAGGAATGCAAGAGATTTCTGTGCATTAATTTTGTATCTGGCTACTCTACCAAATTCATTGATTAGTTCTAGTAGTTTTCTGGTACCATCTTGAGGATTCTCTGTGTATAGTATGTGATCTGCAAACAGTGACAGTTTTACTACTTCTTTTCCAATTTGGGTTCCTTTTATTTCTTTTTCTTCTCTGCTGGCTGTGGCTAAAAGCTCCAAAAGTATGTTGAATAATAGTGGTGAGAGTGGGCAACCTTGTCTTGTTCCTGATCTTAGTGGAAATGGTTTCAGTTCTTCACCATTGAGAACGATGCTGGCTGTGGATTTGTCATATATGGCCTTTATTATGTTGAGGAAAGTTCCTTCTATGCCTGCTTTCTGGAGGGTTTTTATCATAAATGGATGTTGAATTTTGTCGAAAGCTTTCTCTGCATCTTTTGAGATGATCGTATGGTTTTTCTCCTTCAGTTTGTTAATATGGTGTATATATTGATTGATTTACGTTTATTGAGGAATCCTTGCATTCCTGGGATAAACCCCACTTGATCATGGTGTATGATCCTTTTAATCTGCTGTTGGATTCTGTTTGCTAGTATTTTGTTGAGGATTTTTGCATCTATGTTCATCAGTGATATTGCCTGTTGTTTTCTTTATTTTGTGACGTCTTTGTCTGGTTTTGGTATCAGGATGATGGTGGCCTCGTAGAATGAGTTTGGGAGTGTTCCTCCCTCTGCTATATTTTGGAAGAGTTTGAGAAGGATGGGTGTTAGGTCTTCTCTAAATGTTTGATAGAATTCGCCTGTGAAGCCATCTGGTCCTGGGCTTTTGTTTGTTGGAGGATTTTTAATCACAGTCTCAATTTCAGTGCTTGTGATTGGTCTGTTCATATTTTCTATTTCTTCCTGGTTCAGTCTCAGAAGGTTGTGCATTTCTAAGAATTTGTCCCTTTCTTCCAGGTTGTCCATTTTATTGGCATAGAGTTGCCTGTAGTAATCTCTCATGATCCTTTGTATTTCTGCAGTGTCTGTTGTTACTTCTCCTTTTTCCTTTCTAATTCTATTGATTTGAGTCTTCTCCCTTTTTTTCTTGATGAGTCCGGCTAATGGTTTATCAATTTTGTTTATCTTCTCAAAGAACCAGGTTATGGTTGTATTGATCTTTGCTGTCGTGTCCTTCTTTACTTTTTCATTTATTTCTGATCTGATTGCCTGCCCTTCTTTCCTTCTGCTGACTTCGGGGTTTTTTTGTTCTTCTTTCTCTAATTGCTTTAGGTGTAAGGTTAGGTTGTTTATTTGAGATGTTTTTTGTTTCTTAAGGTAGGATTGTATTGCTATAAACTTCTCTCTTAGAACTGCTTTTGCTGCATCCCATAGGTTTTGGGTAATCATGTTTTCATTGTCATTTGTTTCTAGGTATTTTTTGACTTTCTCTTTGATTTCTTCAGTGATCTCTTGGTTATTTTGTAGCATATTGTTTAGCCTCCATGTGTTTGTATTTTTTACAGATTTTTTCCTGTAATTGATATCTAGTCTCATATCATTGTTGTCAGAAAAGATACTTGATACAATTTCAATATTCTTAAATTTACCAAGGCTTGATTTGTGACCCAAGATATGATCTATCCTGGAGAATGTTCCATGAGCACCTGTGAATAAAGTGTATTCTGTTGTTTTTGGATGGAATGTTCCATAAATATCAATTAAGTCCATCTTGTTGAATGTGTCATTTAAAGCTTCTTTTTCCATATTTGTTTTCGTTTTTGATGATCTGTCCATTGGTGAAAGTGGGGTGTTAAAGTCCCCTACTATTATTGTGTTACTGTCAATTTCCCCTTTTATGGCTGTTAGCATTTGCCTTATGTATTGAGGTGCTCCTATGTTGGGTACATAAATATTTACAATTGTTTTATCTTCGTCTTGGATTGATCCCTTGATCATCATGTAGTGTCCTTCTTTGTCTCTTGTAATAGTCTTTATTTTAAAGTCTATTTGGTCCGACATGAGAATTGCTACTCCAGTCTGATTCAACCTGCAGATAAGGATCAAATTTGGGGCTACCTACTTAACAAGGCTATGATGAATCATTCTTGATACATGCTGAGTTGGATATTGTTAATGAGTAATTTGAAGGCGAGTCATATAGAGAGTGCTTGCGGGCTCCAGGGAGTCTGGTTTGGAGAGGTGTAAATGCAGGAAGGACGAGCACCTCCATGCCCTTTGGGGAGCTCGACTTCAGGAGATGGCTGTGCTCGATGTCTTCTACGATGCAGGTGAGGCGGGTGCCCCCTTTCGTCCCCACCCCACTCCTCCCAGCTTTCCTTATCTTTGTATACACTGTGGTACCATTGTCCTTCGATACTTTGATTTCCCCAAAGTTCAGCTGTTAATTTTATATCATGTCCTGACGAGTTGATGTTCATTTCAGATATTTTTGTTTTTTGTTTGTTTTAATTTCAGAAGCATATAAGTTGGCACATGTTGTAAGTGCTTGGTTGAGAATGTTGTCCTCTTGCCTCTATATAAAAAAGGACAGCTTTTCGGGGTCTAAAATTCTTGGGTCACAAACTTCTAAACTGTGTCTAGGTATTCGTTTTTTTAATCAACTAACTTTTGAGAGCAGATGTCAGAAATATATATGTCCTTATAGTCTTCTTCAGATTATTTATCTAGTTTGGAAAAGCATTCTGCTCGTTTTTCTTATTATTGCTTCTGTTCTGTTCTGTCTTGAACATGAATAAGTTATCTGGATGTTGCATTTTCATTTTCTGTCCTCCATTTCTCTTATCTTCTTTCTTACAGTTTTTGTCACTGTCTTTTTCTCCTAAATCTTGTGAAAGCTTCTATTATATATATATGTGTGTGTGTGTGTGTATGTGTGTGTATATATATATTTAAAATTCTGCAACAGTGAATTTCTCTTCTTCACCAGAAATTTTGTCGTGTTTTCCTCCATGGATTAAAATTTTTGTTACTGAGTTTTTACTTTTTCTTTACCCAGCGTTGTAATATTCTATGCTTGCTTGTTCCAGGAAAAAACTACACAGAAAAAACCTGTTTAGAATGAGGCAGAATAAGGTCTTTTCAGAGCTAAAGTCTTTTCGGAGTTTCTTCTGCTATCTCCCAGATGGACCACTCCTTGTTTGGAGAGATAATTTCAAACTCTATGCATTCAGTATGGTTCTATCCTGGTACCTGTGAAAAAAATCCATGGAATTTTCTAGCATTTATTCACTTAACAAATATTTATGGAATACCTGTTAGTTCTGGGCACTGTTTTAGGCACTTGGGATCCATCCATGAATGAATAGATGGACAGTCCTACTCTCTAAAAAATTTTTTTTAATTTCCTTGTTTGTTTTTAATAGTGGTAAAATATACACAACATTTACCATATTAATCATTTAAAAAACTGAGTGTACCTCCTATGTCTCTGATGGGGCTGCACTGCGTTTTGTCTCTGTACCTCTGTGTCCCATCCTCCTTCGCCTGCATCTCTCACCTTTATGACTTATCACCTCCCAAAGACCTTACTTCCAAGTACTGTCCCACTGGGAATTAGGCTTTGACATGAATCTCGGGGGAACACAACATTTAGTCCCTAACAAGAAACAGCTTCAATGCAATGATTGTGTTTGTCTCATTCACAATTGCACCTTTGATGTTTGTCATGGTGCTTGGCTCCAAGTGGACTCTGAGTCACTCAAATGAGTGAGTAGAAGCTGGTAGCTAACACATACAGTGTTTGTATCATGCTGTTGTTATAATCTCATTAAATGAGAGTGAACGAATGAGTGAATATGCATAGTGTAAACTGTTCTCCTAATTTCAGATGAGGTCAGTATATCAGAAAGCCTTCCCACACTGTAACGCACCTACTAGGCACTCAATAAATAGAACCCTTGCTATGACATCAGCTTATTTTGTTGAGCTTGACAGCACTGTTGAAAAAACCATCTGAGACTCTCTGAGCAGCAGAAGAAATTTCCTATTGCCTGTCATTGGGATTCTGAGTGAAAGAGGGCAGATTTGGTTTAGCCTCTTCTCCATGTCTCATTCCGTGGTTTGCTCCAGTTTTTCTCTGACCTATAACACTATCTGATAGAAGATTCTCAGGGCCTGATCATTTTCCAATGTTTATTTGCCTCTCTGCTCGCTAAGCTGTTCATGCCTATTTATCACCCGAACTAAAGAACAGGGCTGGCTCGCCAGTAAATAGCTGACACGTAAGGTTGGGTAATGAGAAAATTAGAACTTCATGGCTCTGATGCAAGCTTAGAGCTCCCTGTAATAGCTTGGAGCTCGCAGCAGCTTCTGAGAGGAAGGGAGACCTGATTCTAAGAAGAAATACGATAATTGGAGGCCGGGGGGAGGCCAGCCGGCTTTGGCCAAATAGAAAATTACCTTCGGTTGCTCTTTTACTGTAATTTAGCAACTCCAATTATCACAAGGTGATAAAGTGTCTGACTGTGTTGTATAACACCTTTCCTTGTAAGTGAACAAACCCATTAAAGGAGCTTGAATGAAATCATTATCCTTATAATGCCTAATTAGAGTTGACTCGACTCCCATGATCAGTGTAGGGCTAGTGAAATACAAGGAATCGGAGAATAGACCAATTACTACAATATGTGAAGACTCCTCCAGGCTGCTTCAGGTTTAGGGCAGGGACTGGGTGTTTCCATGGGGCAGAGACACACGTAAATCAGAAAGCAGCTTCTCCGGGAGGGAGGCAGTGCATCTAGACTCTGGAGCCGATTGTTCTTCAAGCAATAAGTCTGATTCTAAGCTTTCTGGTTGCCATGGCAGATGAAGAAACAAAAAAGTGCATAACGCTCACTTCTTGACAATAGGCAGTGCACATATTTATCCACTGAAATGGCATTTTTTTTTTTTGCAACTTAATTCAAATAGAAATGAATCACTTGGATTCTGGTAGCTTCTTTCTTCTTCCTTTCATTTATTCTCTCCCTAATCCTTCTCCTGTCCTCCCTCCTTCTCTTTAACCCATAGAAATAGAGGTTGGTTGAAAATGGCTTTGACATCAGCAAACCTGTTCTTCCACTTTCTCTTTTGAGCCTCAGTTTCCCCATCTATGAAAATGGTGATAATCTCCCTCTAGTATGGCTGCTTATGTAATAAGTGCTCATTCAACATATTTATACTGGGTGCTTACTCTGTGCAGATCTGTGCTGTGTCCCGGATGTTGAGCATAATATGACATAGGTCTCCTTAAGGATCGTTGTAGAAAGACTGTGGAAGTGCTTCATTTGTTCAATAAATAGCTCTTGCTAACAACCATATTGTTTTTCAAAATAGGCCGGCTGATTTAATCAGCTAATTTCGTAGACAAGGCCAGAAATGCTCACCAGAAGGTCTTAGGAGAACTTTGCTGTGAATTGTCACATGGAGGCTCACAAATCTGTGAGACAGGCATTATTTTGTGCATTTTACAGGTGAGAAAGCTGAGGCCGAGGGGTTAATTGGCAATGAATCTGAATTAGCAGCAGCATATGGGAAGTTCAGAATCTTCCTATTTTCTCAAATAGGTGGATGCATATGATTTTCATAATTATTATGCATAGAAGAAATCACTAAGGAAGTTTTATTCACATTTCTTGAACCAGTACGGTGTTGCTGGCAGTGCATGACTAGGTGATCTAAGCTTTCTAAGCTTCATTTCTCTCACGTGTGAACTAAAGATCCTAGCTTGAGCTGACTCAGAAGTGCGCAATCCTTGTGGTTTTGTTTCTAAAGACAGTACCTAAGGTGAAAAGGGAGTGTAGTCGAAATTTCTCCCTTGAAAAATCCCACATCCCTTAAATTACCCACAAAGTCCAACATACATAGTTTTCTTTTTAATTATATAATGTAAAAATTCATAACATAGGGGCTTCCCTGGTGGCGCAGTGGTTGGGGGTCCGCCTGCTGATGCAGGGGACACAGGTTTGTGCCCCGGTCTGGGGGGATCCTGCGTGATGCGGATCCTCCGTGGGCCATGGCCGCTGAGCCTGTGCGTCCGGAACCTGTGCTCCGCAACAGGAGAGGCCACAGCAGTGAGAGGCCTGCGTACCGCAAAAAAAAAAAAAAAAAAATTCATAACATAGGCAATTCATAGGCAGTCACATGCAGGATATGAGTTAATATGCAGTCTGTAAGTTTGTAGTACTGTGTTCATAAATGTTCTTTCTTTTTAAAAGGTTAAACTATGTGAAATTGCCAATATTTGAACATTTTAATCTGTAAAAATGGCAATTTCATGTTATTCAACCTAGTAAGTTGCTATTTTTCTCTTTTGCTTTTATACGGCATTAATGTTTTTATTTTATTTATTTATTTAATGTTTTTATATATGGAACTTGAACCTCAAAAGATGGCTGTGAAGGTATGTTTTTAGGGGTGATGGAAATATTTTAAAATCAGATTTTGGTGATGGTTGCATAACTCTACAGAAATCATTAAATTGTATGTTTAGAATGAGTGCATTTTGTGGTATGTAAATTATATCACAGTAGAGGTGTTAAAAGGGATGAAAGCGCTTGCTTAGGACAGGCACGTGGTGGGGTTTGGTATATGATGTTTCCCACTGTTCCTTCTGATGGGGTGTCTCACAGCATCCCTGTTAGATGGATAAGGACAAGGCTCAGAGAGGTGCGGTGACCGGGCCAAGGTCACACAGAGGGTACGTAGCAAAGTTTGGATGGAAACACCATCTGGGGCCCCAGGCTGGTTCCATTTCTCTCCCCTTCCACTTGGCGGAGTGGGATTGCCTTCCCACTCTTTCTGGCTCTGAATGTTCTGAACAGCCCCAGAGTGGGAAGGCTATGGAAAATGGATTTACACAACTGCGTCCCTGGGCAGCCCACTTTGGAAATCATTTGAGACCTGTAATTGACCATGACGACACAAATATTAGAACCTGAAAATCACAAACATGCTGGGTTATTAATGGTGAAATTGTAGTTTCCCGTCAGCCTGCTGCTTTCCGACTTCTCATTTTTGCTTTTCAGGGTTGGAGCTCAGCAAATCTCCCTGATACACGGCCCCCTCCTTTGCCTGGGTGGGCGTGGGCTCCCAGGTTCCACTGCTGGGGGTGGCGGGGAGCGGCAAGAGCTCCGGTCTCCAGCGGGGTGAGCCAGTAAAAGGAGGAGAGACGAGCCCCAATTTACCCCATCTCGTTACTCCTCTTCCCTTTGAAGCTGTGCATCTATCTGATCTGAGCAGCCCCAAGGTTCTGCACTCACTCGGCCTTACAAGAGGCCTCCAGGAACCCCAGTTTCCTCTCTGAACTCATCACCCTCCCTCTGACCTCGTGCCCTCCTCTCCCTGACTACCCCAGTTTAACTGGAGCTGTTACACCAGCATAGTCCTGCTTCCAGGCCTCTGCGCTGGCTGTGCCCTCTACCTGGGATGCTCTTTCCCTAGACATCCTTGTGGCCAACTCCTTCAAACCTTCATCCAAATGTCACCTTCTAAATGACGTCCACCTTGACCACTGTATTTAAAACTGTGGCTTTCCCCATCACCCCAGGTGTCTTATCTCCTTACTCTGCTTTGTTTCTTGCACTGATCACCCTGCACAACAAAATACTGTATGATTTGCTTATCACATTGACTATTCATTGTCCTCTCTACTCACTAGGTTGGAAACTCCAAGAGGGCAGTGATTGTCAATTTGTTTATTAATATTAGAATTTTGTGTTTTTTTATTATTATTATTTTTTTTTGCGGTACGCGGGCCTCTCACTGTGTGGCCTCTCCCGTTGTGGAGCACAGGCTCTGGACGCACAGCCTCAGCGGCCATGGCTCACGGGCCTAGCTGCTCCGCGGCATGTGGGATCTTCCTGGACCGGGGCATGAACCCATGTCCCCTGCATCGGCAGGCGGACTCTCAACCACTGCGCCACCAGGGAAGCCCTGTGTTATGTTTTTAATAACAGCTTTATTGAGATATAAATCACATAGCACATAATTCACCTATGGAAAGTGTACAATACAATGTTTTTCAGTATGGTTTTAGAATTATGGAACCATTACCACAATCAATCTTAAAATGTTTTCACCACCCCGAAAAGAAACCCTGCAGACTTTACTAGTCACTCTTCATTCCCTCTACCACTCTCCCCCCGCCTACCACCAGCCCTGGGCAACCACTGATCTACTTTCTGACTCTATAAATTTGCCTCTGAACATTTCAGATCAATGGCATCTTACAAAATGTGCTCTTTTGGCTTCTTTTACTTAGTGTAATGTTTCCAAGGCTCACCCATGTTATAGCATGTATCAGAAGTTTATTCCTTTTTATTGCCAAATAATAATCCATTGTATGGATGTACCACGTTTTATTTATTTATTTATTCATTAGTTGTTAGACATTTGGGTTATTTCCACTTTTTGTCTATTATAACTAATGCTTCTATGAACATTCATGTATAAGTTTTTGTGTGTGCATGTGTTTTCAATTCTCTTGGATACACACACACACACACACACACACACACACACACACCCCTAGGAGTGGAATTGCTGGGTCATGTGTTAACTGTATACTTAACTTTTTCCACATTGTTGTCCAAATGGCTCTGCTGGTTTATAATCTCACCAGCAGTCGGTGAGGGTCGTGTTATGTGTTATAAAAGTTAAAAGTCTCGCTTAACAAAGGGATCATAATGTTGAAGCACGTGTCACCATGCCCCTTTAAAAGCCTTTTGAAGGTCCTAGCTCGTGACTACAGTCCTCTTCTCCCTTCTCTGTTTTGGGCCCCATCCCCTTGCTGAACCTCATGTCTTAGAGGGAGTCTTGGGTATTTTCAATTATAAAAGGAAGGTTGTGAGTTGGATGTGTTAAAAACTAGGGTGAGGTGATCCTGGCCTCTGGTGGGTGAGCACTTCTGTTTCCTTCCTTTTATTTGGTCCTTATAAATGACAACACCTGGTTGTAGATTCTGTCTGTGGTTTTCTTCTACAACATGTAGAACAGCACTGTATGTACAAATAGAACTTTGGCACGGAACAGGTGTGCAAGGAATATGTTCTGAGTGACTGGCGGAAGGAATCATGGCAGCTGTGCTCACATTCTTGGAGTGCCCTGAAGTCTACCTTCTTTCCCAAATCTGTGTTGCTCCTTTATAGTAGGGTGGAGCAAACCCTGTTGGTGCCTTGATCAAAGCCCCCCAGCCCACCCCGGGGGACACCTGGTAGAGTTTTGTTGGATGGTGGCAGCTTTGTCTCTTTCTGCCTGATGGGCAATCTCTGGTCACAGAGGGTATTTGGCCAGAATTTCTGAGGAGCCCAGGAGCAACTCATCCAATGCGGGGTGGGAGTTGGTGATAAATACCCCAGCTCCCCTGCCCATTGGTAGAAAACACCTCAGGTGTAATCGGAGTCTCCAGAGTCCCCCAGGTGCCCACAGTGGCGACCCACACCCCTTATTGGCCGTCTCCTCGTCCCTGTCTCATTTCCTCAGCCCTTTGGGGGGCATCCTGCTAGCGTGTTGCAAATAAACTACTTGTACCTGAATTCTTATCTCAGCGTCCATTCCTGGTGGAGCCCAACCCAAAGCGACTCTTGGGATTTCATGTCTATGGTCAGCAGGTGGCAGCTGCGGGGCAATGGGATTCCTGCCAGGCACCGGGCGACAAGTAGGGGTTTGACTTGAATTGGTCCCTCAGAGATTTCGAGTTGGGACTGATCAGCGATGACTGGTGTTTCCAGGATGCAGAAGCTGGAGGGGAGGATGCGTGGGCATTCGTGAGTACTTGGGAGGGGGTGAAGCATCCTGTGGGAGGGATGATCTGGGACTCTGAGAAAGAGCTGTGAAACTCCTGAGCTTTCTGTAAAGAGCATTTGACACCAGGGATGATGTAGCGTGCCCCTGGCCAGGACGGTGGCAGGAAGGTGCAGACACACGTGCTCAGACCCCTGTGAGTCATCCCTGGATGCAGGACCTGCTACGTAATTTGTGGGGCCCAGTGAAAGTAATAATGCAGGGCCCCTGGTTGAAAATTATTAAGCATCTCAAGATGGTGCCAGCAGAGCCTTAAACCAAACGTGGGACCGTTTTGTGCAAGAGGTCCTCTGAGACCTCACAGGTCATAGGCCCATGAAGTTGGCCCTGCCTAGATGCCTGAGCCTCCTTCAGGAGCTACATCTGTGTCCCTGATGTCTGCTTCAGAACAGCCCTAATCCGTGCTTTTCCAGGTCTCTGGTTTCCCCTCTTCTCTGCGCTGGGCATTCTGCCTTCCAATCACGCAGTGCCCAGCTCAGAGTGACTGTTGTAAAGCCCCCCTGTGACCCCTTCACCCCCATCTCAGAAGTATGTAAGGGCACCTACCCCACTGACTGGGGCTGTGGTCTTCAAATCATGATCAGCAGGCCCCCTCGGGGGCTCTGGGTGTTCCCCTGTGGGTGAGCGAGGTTGTTTGCTGCATCTTATCCCCATTTCAACCATAGCAAACTCATTTTTATCTGTTTTGCATATATATTGGATTTCCATATACGCTTCCATTTGAGGACATGTTTCTATTCATTAAAATAAAAATGGTTCTGGGGACTTCCCTGGTGGTCCAGTGGGTAAGACTCTGCGCTCCCAATGCAGGGGGCCTGGGTTCGATCCCTGGTCGGGGAACTAGATCCCACATGCCGCATGGCACAACTAAGAAATCTGCATGACGCAACTAAGAGGTCTGCGTGCCACAACTAAAAGATCCGCATGCCACAAATAAGACCCGGCGCAGCCAAATAAAATAAATAAATAATAAATAAGTAAATATTTAAAAAAGTCATTCTGGAAACTACTGGCCACGAAATTAAATCCAAGCTTCTTTGCTCAGTATTTAATATCAGTGATGCTCCGGCTCAGAGATTGGCGAACATCGGCTCACAGGCCAAAACCAGTTGACCGCTAGGAATAGTTTTTTACATTTTTAAATGGTCACATTTTAAATGGTTCCATAAATACCAAAATATAGCTTCAGTTTGGCCTCTTGCTCTGCAGAGCTTAAATATTTACTATCTGGCTCTTTAAGAAAAAGTTTACTGATCCCTGATGCAGCACCAACTTTTCTTTCCATGCTTCACTCCCAGGACTTGAGCCCAGTTACCCTACAGAGTCTGACGCAGTACCTTGCTCATAAGGGAAGCTCATCACATATAAAGCTAGGGTGACTGCATGTCCACTTTGTTGTGCTGTTATAATTTTTCATATTAATAGAGCCCTTTTCACTCTCCTAAGTGTCTTCTTTGGGTGGTAAATTATAGTTTACCGCCCAAATATAACTGACAATCGAATGCAATGGAAGATAAAAAAACCACCAGCAAATTTTGTGATGAGTAATATTATCTTTGATACTTAGGGCATCTCCTAAAGAGGTTCCAAATTCTGGGTGTTTGAGTTAATACCCAGAAATGACAAACATTAGAAAAAAGAATGGCCTTAAATATAATTACTATGCTTCTATTATGTATGTGATCGGTTTCTAGAACTAATGATTAGGCATCTTTGCTTGCCTAATTTTCTTAAAGGATTTAACCAACTTATCTGATTTTTAAAAGCAGCGTGAGCTGTGTCAACAGAAATCCATGTTGGGACACAAATGCAATTTCATGCTATGTATTGAGTATTTTTTAGAGAAAGGCTATACTTAGGGGATGGAGGATGGAATTGTCCTTTCATCAAATGTTCTAGGAAATGAACCACATTGCTACTTTTTGTGCCTGGAGCCCAGCATGGGTGTTTATCTGTAATGGGTCCAACTTTTAGAAGATACTGACTCCAAATGACCTGGATATTATTCAAATAAGTGCTCTTAAATTCCTTTAGTAACTAACCGACCATGAAGAATAACTCAATTTTGGACGAATGTAATTTTATCTATAAACAAGTGTGTACAGAAATCCTGAAGTGTAACGTGATTTAAAAAGTTGAGGTGCAGGCTTCCCTGGTGGCACAGTGGTTGAGAGTCCACCTGCCGATGCAGGGGACGCGGATTCGTGCCCCGGTCCGGGAAGATCCCACATGCTGCAGAGCGGCCGGGCCCGCGAGCCATGGCCGCTGAGCCTGCACATCCGGAGCCTGTGCTCCGCAACGGGAGAGGCCACAACAGTGAGGGGCCCGCGTACCGCAGAAAAAAAAAAAAAAAAAAGTTGAGGTGCAGAAGCAGGCTTTTTTTTTTTAAAAAAAAGATTATTTATTTATTTATATTTTTGGCTGCATTGTGTCTTAGTTGCAACATGCGGGATATTTCATTGTGGCACACAGGATCTTTCGTTGCAGCGTGTGGGCTCTTCGTTGTGGTGCGCTGGTTTCTTTCTAGTTGCGGCATGTGGCTTTTCTCTTCTCTAGTTGTGGCATGCAGGCTCCAGGGCGCGTGGGCTCTGTAGTTGTGGTGCGCGGGCTCTGTAGTTTGAGGCATGCGGGCTCTAGTTGAAGTGCGTGAGCTCAGTAGTTGTGGTGCAGGGGCTTAGTTGCCCCATGGCATGTGGGATCTTAGTTCCCTGACCAGGGATAGAACCCACATCCCCTGCATTGTAAGGCGGATTCTTTACCACTGGACCAACAGGGAAAGTCCCAGAAGCATACTTCTTAATGATATCCCTGACATACTGTTTTGTAAAATTCCTTCAGTCAAGAATCATATTTAGGGAGCATGTATGCTTTTTCAGACACTGAACTAGATGCTGGGGATGGTGCAAAGGATAACCCCACCCTTTCTCTGTCCTCGAGGGACCTAGTACAAAATTTAGAGTCAGTGCCCTGGCTGATATGGGCTCTGAAATCTTGAACAGGCTTATTGTTTATTGCTGTGATAAATGGCTTGAGGAAAAATAAGGCAGGGTTAAGAAATACAGAATGATGGCGATGGTGTTATTCATGCAGGGTGGTCTAGGAAGGTCTCTCTGGGGGATGACACCTGAGCAGACATGGGCAGGAAGTGAGTGCAGAAGGTCTTACCATCCTCATTCTTCATTCTTGGTTCATTGTGTTAATGTATCTGGTATATAAGGTCCTGAACTCCCTCGAAGAGCCTCAGATCTCCCCATATTAGAAGAGATGAGTTTTCTCTCAAGGCCCAAAAGAAAAGATTTCAAGAACTTCATGAGGTGTTTCAGCCCCGGTTAAATCTTTTGGTTTCCTTATGCTGTATTTACAGACAAGGTCCTCTCCTTCGAGTAAGTGAGAAAGAGGGCTTTGAGGACAGCCTCTGGGGACAGGTGTGGCAAAAAGGTGACAGTAGATTCTGGAATGTAGAGCCACCTGTATGTGATCCTGTTGAAATAAGGTAGCTGCTATGACCAACAGCTCACATTTTTTGAGTCGTTGTCTTGGTGCCAGGCGTGGCTTATGACCCTTCTGTTGCATTAGTTCCGTGAGTCCTCCCAACACGCCAGAGATGGGGAGAGGCAGGCTGGCAGCTGAGCAGAGCCCAGTAGGGTTTAGAAGGCAGAGGTGATAGAAATGGGCCACTGGGCTGTAAACTTCAGGAGGGCAGAGACTATCTGTCTCGCTCGTTATAGTTTCCTCAGGACTTAGCACTGTGCTTGGATATTCTCGATGCACAATACATGTTTGCTGAATGAATAAATAGCACTAGCAAAAGCACAGAGGCATGTGTGTCATATCCCATCTTTCTGGAGGCTGGAGTCTGGTCTCCCATCCTTGGTGGGGATATCAGAGTGGAGGAGGCATGGCATCTCAGGTGAATGAGAGAGTGTGTGTGAGACACAGTGGGAAAGGGATGCTAGGATCTGGAGCGGAGACAAAGTGATAAGCACACAGTGTCTTTCTCCTGGGACACAGAAGGCTCTATTTTCCAGGCTCCCTTGGGCTTAAGTTGGTACCCTGTGACAATTCTGACTGATAGAATAGTGGGAGCAACTTCAGGGCTGAGGCAGGTGGGAATGCATATGCCTCCCCGAGTCCTCCCTTCAACTTGAAACAGTAACACTGGAGACCACATATCAAGATGACAGAACTACAGGATGTAGCAGCCTGGATCTCTGAGTCATTGTATGGAAGAGGGCCACCTAGCCAGGACCAGACTTTTTATGATGGACAAATAAATCTTTGTTATATTAAGCCACTGAGATTTGGGGGTTTTATGATACTGTAGCATGTCGTATTCTATCCTGACTAATGCAGGACCAGATGGCCAGAGGCCTTGAATGTCAGGATAAGGGCTTTTTGCTCTTAAAGAGCAGTAAGTCCCATGTCTGTTGCCGCCCACATACTCAGCAGGCCTCCTACATACTTATCTTAGGTCTGTGGGTGTGGGGAAGCAGGAGAGCTCAAGGCTTCAATTGTAGGTGATTCAATGCCAAGAGAGTCTGGCTCTCTACGTCCATTCTAAAGATGAGAACCAGGCAGATTCCTGCTGAGAAGAGCCTTCTTTTCTCTTCTCCTCTGCTGACCCAGTGGTCTTTGTGGCTGTCCAAGAATGTTAGTTGGGCACCAGAAGTGGTCCTAGCAAGAAGGCATGATCAGAGAGACAATAATATCAGGCTGGGCTGGATGTAAAATTTATTCTGGGATGTAGAAAGCGGCTCAAACTGTGTGATTGCTGATAGAGAGGCATGCCTTACAGATCAACACACGAGGATGGATTAAAAAAATGGTTTTAATTCAATCTCCATTTTTAAAAAATAACAAGAGCATACTTTACATGAAACTATTCTGCACTTTGTTTTTCTGTTAATAGTCTTTTTTTAAATTTTATCTTTGGCTGCATTGGGTCTTCGTTGCTGCACGTGGGCTTTCTCTAGTTGAGGCGAGCGGGGGCTACTCTTCATTGCGGTGCGCGGGCTTCTCATGGCAGTGGCTTCTCGTTGTGGAGCATGGGCTCTGGGCGCGCGGGCTTCAGTAGTTGTGGCACGCGGGCTCAGTAATTGTGGCTCGCAGGCTCTAGAGTGCAGGCTCAGTAGTTGTGGCGCACGGGCTTAGTTGCTCCATGGCATGTGGGATCTTCACAGACCAGGGCTTGAATCCATGTCCCCTGCATTGGCAGGCGGATTCTTAACCACTTACCCACCAGGGAAGCCCTTTTTATTAATATTCTTAACCTGTAATATATCATGGACCTCCTTCCACCTCATTCTCTCTGTTTTTTTTTTTTTTTTTTTTTTTGCGGTACGTGGGCCTCTCACTGCTGTGGCCTCTCCCGCTTCGGAGCACAGGCTCCGGACACGCAGGCGCAGCGGCCATGGCTCACGGGCCCAGCCGCTCTGCGGCATGTGGGACCTTCCCGGACCGGGGCACAAACCCGTGTCCCCTGCATCGGCAGGCGGACTCCCAACCACTGCGCCACCAGGGAAGCCCCACCTCGTTCTCTTTAATGGATGCTTATTCTCTCATAGAATTGTGTACCGTCCTTTCTTAAGGCATTCTGCTATTGATGGACCATTTCTTTGTCTCTGATTTTCAGTGATACAAATAAGGCCACAACAGACATCCTTGTACACATCCCCTAGAACACATCCAAACATTTCTGTAGTGAAATGTCTGGGTCAGAGGGTACAAGCCTTTTTCAATTTGATAGGAACTACCAAATTGCTACCCTAAAGGGTTGTAATAATTTACACGCTGGAGAATGGTGATTTTTTTAATGGACTGATTCCCCCAAGAAACTCCGGTTTGGAGCCTCCAGATCTTTGGAACATGTGTCTGGCTCAAGTTGTTTTATTTAATCTGTGGCTCAGGTCCTTTGCAAGAAGCCAATCCAACCCGAAGGTACTCCCCTCCACAAAGCTCACATTTAAGCCCTGAAAAATGGGAGGACTTAATCCAGTCTCTATCAGATCTAAATCAGAACATTTTTCCCCTTCTGCCATTTTAAATTACCTCTCAGCTCAGCCCCAGACTGAGTAATTCAGAGTTAATGGGATATGAAAGTCATGGTCTGTGGCATGATTGCGGGTACCTAGCCAGAGGCAGGCAAGATTTATTCTCTTGGAACCCAACTAGGTTGGAAAGGGTGATAACTCATCAGGGCTATTGCGAGCTCCCCTTCTGCTGTGAGATTCATTCCAGTTTATCAGGACAATCATCTTCCCCTCTGAGGCCAGAGACAAGCAGCCAAATCTGGAGCCCCACTATGTGGTTAGAGGCAGAGAGGTCATTCTGAAATCTCTTCTCCTAGCCTTGTTTGGACTGGGGTGGGTGGGAGGCTTGTTACTTTCTAAGTGTAGTCCGGTGAAAAAACATCCGTCTGTGTTTACCCGAGATACAGGCTGGGGTTTTGTGCCGGTGAACACCGCTGGCCTGAGGCTTTCTCGTCTACCTGGGGATATCGTGCGAAAGAGGATTTGGCATCACATTCTGATTCATGTTGTCCTATGTACTGAATCCAGGGACACCCTTCTGTTCAGCTTGGTCATCCCACTGTCCACCGTCCGGCGTTTGCATCCTCTTGCATTGTCTTTCTGCTGGTGTCTGGCAACCATCCTTTCTGATTACATCATGCTGGTTTGCGGTCTTTTGCTAGACTTTGCCTTGACTGATCCCACTGCTGATCACAACATGATACAGAGCAGAAGTCAGAAACAGATCAATGTCAGTGGCATCCTAAAGGAGACACAGTGCTCACACAGACACACAGAATTACCTGAAATAGTAACTTCAAATGTCAAGTGCTAGCATTGACTGAACACTCGCTCAGGCTTGCACTAAACTGCCTTACAAGTGTTACCTCGTTTTAACCCTCAAATCATTGTGTGAAGTCAGCTGTAAAGATCGTTTTACAAATGAGGAAACTGAGGCATGGATGGGTCATTGTTGACTTGTCCAAGATCACAGAACTAGTAAGTGGCAGTGGGTGGTAGACTACAGAGCTCACGTTTGCTGTTTCCACGCCCATGTTTGCACACACATTCATATACACAAATCCATATGCATACAGACATGCACAGGCATAAACATTCAGATAAACACACACCCAAACTCACATGCAGTAAGGGAGAATGTTTGGCAAAGAATCGGTGACTGAGGCTTATGACTGTTAATGAGAACAAGAGCCCTGATTCCTAGCCACCTTGTCGTTTTTGTTTTTTTTTTAACATCTTTATTGGAGTATAATTGCGTTACAATGGTGTGTTAGTTTCTGCTTTATAACAAAGTGAATCAGTTATACATATACATATGTTCCCATATCTCTTCCCTCTTGTGTCTCCCTCCCTATCCCACCCCTCTAGGTGGTCACAAAGCACTGAGCTGGTCTCCCTGTGCTATGCGGCTGCTTCCCACTAGCTATCTATTTTACCTTTGGTAGTGTATATATGTCCATGCCACTCTCTCACTTTGTCCCAGCTTACCCTTCCCCCTCCCCATATCCTCAAGTCCATTCTCTACTAGGTCTGTATCTTTATTCCTGTCTTATCCCTAGGTTCTTCATGACATTTTTTTCCCTTAAATTCCATATATATGTGTTAGCATACGGTATTTGTCTTTCTCTTTCTGACTTAACTTCACTCGGTATGACAGACTCTAGGTCCATCCACCTCATTACAAATAGCTCAATTTCGTTTCTTTTTATGGCTGAGTAATATTCCATTGTATATATGTGCCACATCTTCTTTATCCATTCATCCGATGATGGACACTTAGGTTGTTTCCATCTCCTGGCTGTTGTAAACAGAGCTGCAATGAACATTTTGGTACATGACTCCTTTTGAATTATGGTTTTCTCAGGGTATATGCCCAGTAGTGGGATTGCTGGGTCATATGGAGTTCTATTTATAGTTTTTTAAGGAACCTCCATACTGTTCTCCATAGGGGCTGTACCAATTCATATTCCCACCAACAGTGGAAGAGGGTTCCCTTTGCTCCACACCCTCTCCAGCATTTATTGTTTCTAGATTTTTTTGATGATGGCCATTCTGACTGGTGTGAGATGATATCTCATTGTAGTTTTGATTTGCATTTCTCTAATGATTAATGATGTTGAGCATTCTTTCACGTGTCTGTTGGCAGTCTGTATATCCTTTTTGGAGAAATGTCTATTTAGGTCTTCTGCCCATTTTTGGATTGGGTTGTTTGTTTTTTTGTTATTGAGCTGCATGAGCTGCTTGTAAATTTTGGAGATTAATCCTTTGTCAGTTGCTTCATTTGCAAATATTTTCTCCCATTCGGAGGGTTGTCTTTTTGTCTCGTTTATGGTTTCCTTTGCTGTGCAAAAGCTTTGAAGTTTCATTTGGTCCCATTTGTTTATTTTTGTTTTTATTTCCGTTTCTCTAGGAGGTGGGTCAAAAAAGGATCTTGCTGTGATTTATGTCATAGAGTGTTCTGCCTGTGTTTTCCTCTAAGAGTTTGATAGTTTCTGGCCTTACATTTAGGTCTTTAATCAATTTTGAGCTTATTTTTGTGTATGGTGTTAGGGAGTGATCTAATCTCATACTTTTACATGTACCTGTCCAGTTTTCCCAGCACCACTTATTGAAGAGGCTGTCTTTTCTCCACTGTATATTCCTGCCTCCTTTATCAAAGATAAGGTGACCATATGTGCGTGGATTTATCTCTGGGCTTTCTATCCTGTTCCATTGATCTATCTTTCTGTTTTTGTGCTAGTACAATACTGTCTTGATTACTGTAGCTTTGTAGTATAGTCTGAAGTCAGGGAGCCTGATTCCTCCAGCTCCATTTTTCGTTCTCAAGATTGCGTTGGCTATTCGGGGTCTTTTGTGTCTCCATACAAATTGTGAACTTTTTTGTTCTAATTCTGTGAAAAATGCCAGTGGTAGTTTAATAGGGATTGCATTGAATCTGTAGATTGCTTTGGTAGTAGAGTCATTTTCACAATGTTGATTCTTCCAATCCAAGAACATGGTATATCTCTCCATCTATTTGTATCATCTTTAATTTCTTTCATCAGTGTCTTATAATTTTCTGCATACAGGTCTTTTGTCTCCTTAGGTAGTTTTGTTCCTAGATATTTTATTCTTTTTGTTGCAGTGGTAAATGGGAGTGTTTTCTTGATTTCACTTTCAGATTTTTCGTCATTAGTATATAGGAATGCCAGAGATTTTTGTGCATTAATTTTGTATCCTGCTACTTTACCAAATTCATTGATTAGCTCTAGTAGTTTTCTGGTAGCATCTTTAGGAGTCTCTGTGTATAGTATCATGTCATCTGAAAACAGTGACAGCTTTACTTCTTCTTTTCCGATTTGGATTCCTTTTATTTCCTTTTCTTCTCTGATTGCTGTGGCTAAAACTTCCAAAATGGTGTTAAATAAGATTGGTGAGAGTGGGCAGCCTTGTCTTGTTCCTGGTCTTAGTGGAAATGCTTTCAGTTTTTCACCATTGAGGACGATGTTGGCTGTGGGTTTGTCATATATGGCCTTTATTATGTTGAAGAAAGTTCCCTCTATGCCTACTTTCTGGAGGGTTTTTATCATAAATGGGTGTTGAATTTTGTCAAAAGCTTTCTCTGCATCTATTGAGATGACCATATGGTTTTTCTCCTTCAATTTGTTAATGTGGTGTATCACATTGATTGATTTGCGTATATTGAAGAATCCTTGCATTCCTGGAATAAACCCCACTTGATCATGGTGTATGATCCTTTTAATGTGCTGTTGGATTCTGTTTGCTAGTATTTTGTTGAGGTTTTTTGCATCTATGTTCATCTGTGATATTGGCCTGTAGTTTTCTTTCTTTGTGACATCCTTGTCTGGTTTTGGTATCAGGGTGATGGTGGCCTCGTAGAATGAGTTTGGGAGAGTTCATCCCTCTGCTATAGTTTGGAAGAGTTTGAGAAGGATAGGTGTTAGCTCTTCTCTAAATGTTTGATAGAATTCGCCTGTGAAGCCATCTGGTCCTGGGCTTTTGTTTGTTGGAAGATTTTTAATCACAGTTTCAATTTCAGTGCTTGTGATTGGTCTGTTCATATTTTCTATTTCTTCCTGGTTCAGTCTCAGAAGGTTGTGCATTTCTAAGAATTTGTCCCTTTCTTCCAGGTTGTCCATTTTATTGGCATAGAGTTGCTTGTAGTAATCTCTCATGATCCTTTGTATTTCTGCAGTGTCAGTTGTTACTTCTCGTTTTTCCTTTCTAATTCTATTGATTTGAGTCTTCTCCCTTTTTTTCTTGATGAGTCCGGCTAATGGTTTATCAATCTTGTTTATCTTCTCAAAGGACCAGCTTTTAGTTTTATTGATCTTTGCTATCGTTTCCTTCATTTCTTTTTCATTTATTTCTGATGTGATCTTTATGATTTCTTTCCTTGTGCTAACTTTGGGGTTTTTTGTTCTTCTTTCTGTAATTGCTTTAGGTGTAAGGTTAGGTTGTTTATTCGAGATGTTTCCTGTTTCTTAAGGTAGGATTGTATTGCTATAAACTTCCCTCTTAGAACTGCTTTCCCTGCATCCCATAGATTTTGGGTCATTGTGTCTCCATTGTCATTTGTTTCTAGGTATTTTTTGATATCCTCTTTGATTTCTTCAGTGATCACTTCGTTATTAAGTAGTGTATTGTTTAGCCTCCATGTGTTTGTATTTTTTACAGATTTTTTTCCTGTAACTGATATCTAGTCTCACACAGTTGTGGTCGGAAAAGATACTTGATACGATTTCAATTTTCTTAAATTTACCAAGGCTTGATTTGTGACCCAAGATGTGATCTATCCTGGAGAATGTTCCATGAGCACTCGAGAAAAATGTGTATTCTGTTGTTTTTGGATGGAATGTCCTATCAGTATCAATTAAGTCCATCTTGTTTAATGTATCATTTAAAGCTTGTGTTTCCTTATTTATTTTCATTTTGGATGACCTGTCCATTGGTGAAAGTGGGGTGTTAAAGTCCCCTACTATGATTGTGTTACTGTCGATTTCCCCTTTTATGGCTCTTAGTATTTGCCTTATGTATTGGGTTGCTCCTATGTTGGGGGCATAAGTATTTACAATTGTTATATCTTCTTCTTGGATTGATCCCTTGATCATTATTTAATGTCCTTCTTTGTCTCTTCTAATAGTCTTTATTTTAAAGCCTGTTTTGTCTGATACGAGAACTGCTACTCCAGCTTTCTTTTGGTTTCCATTTGCATGGAATATCTTTTTCCATCCCCTCACTTTCAATCTGTATGTGTCTCTAGGTCTGAAGTGGGTCTCTTGTAGACAGCATTTATATGGGTCTTGTTTTTGTATCCATTCAGCCAGTCTGTGTCTTTTGGTGGGAGCGTTTAATCCATTTACATTTAAGGTAATTATCGATATGTATGTTCCTATTACCATGTTCTTAATCGTTTCGGGTGTGTTATTATAGGTCTTTTTCTTCTCTTGTGTGTCTTGCCTAGAGAAGATCCTTTGGCATTTGTTGTAAAGCTGGTTTGGTGGTGCTGAACTCTCTCAGCTTTTGCTTGTCTGTAAAGGTTTTAATTTCTCCATCAAATCTGAATGAGATCCTTGCTGGGTAGAGTAATCTTGGTTGTGGGTTTTTCTGCTTCATCACTTTAAATATGTCCTGCCACTCCCTTCTTGCTTGCAGAGTTTCTGCTGAAAGATCAGCTGTTAATCTTATGGGGATTCCCTTGTACTTTAATTGTTCATTTTCCCTTTCTGCTTTTCATATTTTTTCTTTGTAATTAATTTTTGATAGTTTGATTAATATGTGTCTTGGCATGTTTCTCCTTGGATTTATCCTGTATGGGACTCTCTGTGCTTCCTGGACTTGATTAACTATTTCCTTTCCCATTTTAGGGAAGTTTTCAACTATAATCTCTTCAAATATTTTCTCAGACCCTTTCTTTTTCTCTTCTTCTTCTGGAACCCCTATAATTCGAATGTTGGTGCATTTAATGTTGTCCCAGTGGTCTCTGAGACTGTCCTCAGTTCTTTTCATTCTTTTTTCTTTATTCTGCTCTGCAGTAGTTATTTCCACTATTTTATCTTCCAGGTCACTTATCCATTCTTCTGCCTCAGTTATTCTGCTATTGATCCCTTCTAGAGTATTTTTAATTTCATTTATTTTGTTGTTCATCGTTGCTTGTTTCATCTTTAGTTCTTCTAAGTCCTTCTTAAATGTTTCTTGCATTTTCTCTATTCTATTTCCAAGATTTTGGATCATCTTTACTATCATTATTCTGAATTCTTTTTCAGGTAGACTGCCTATTTCCTCTTCATTTGTTAGGTCTGGAGGATTTTTATCTTACTCCTTCATCTGCTGTGTGTTTTTCTGTCTTCTCATTTTGCTTATCTTACTGTGTTTGGTGTCTCCTTTTTGCAGGCTGCAGGTTCATAGTTACCATTGTTTTTGGTGTCTGTCCCCAGTGGCTAAGTTTGGTTCAGTGGGTTGTGTAGGCTTCCTGGTGGAGGGGACTAGTGCCTGTGTTCTGGTGGATGAGGCTGGATCTTGTCTTTCTGGTGGGCAGGTCCATGTCTGGTGGTGTGTTTTGGGGTGTCTGTGGACTTATTATGATTTTAGGCAGCATCTCTGGTAATGGGTGGGGTTTTGTTCCTGTCTTGCTAGTTGTTTGGCATAGGGTGTTCAGCACTGTAGCTTGCTGGTCGTTGAGTGAAGCTGGGTGTTGGTGTTGAGATGGAGATCGCTGGGAGATTTTCACTGTTTGATATTACGTGGAGCTGGGAGGTCTCTTGTGGACCAGTGTCCTGAAGTTGGCTGTCCCACCTCAGAGGCACAGCACTGACTCCTGGCTGCAGCACCAAGAGCCTTTCATCCACATGGCTCAGAATAAAAGGGAGAAAATGTAGAAAGAAAGAAAGAAGATAAAAGAAAATAAAATAAAGTAAGGTAAAATAAAGTTATTAAAATAAAAATAAACAGCGGACAGATAGAACCCTAGGACAAATGGTGAAAGCAAAGCTATACAGACAAAACCTCATACAGAAGCATACACATGCACACTCACAAAAAGAGGAAAAGTGGATAAAATAATAAATCTTGCTCTCAAAGTCCACCTCCTCAATTTGGGATGATCCGTTGTCTATTCAGGTATTCCACAGATGCAGGGTACATCAAGTTGATTGTGGAGATTTAATCCGCTGCTCCTGAGGCTGCTGGGAGAGATTTCCCTTTCTCTTCTTTGTTCTCACAGCTCCTGGAGTTCAACTTTGGATTTGGCCCCGCCTCTGCGTGTAGGTCGCCGGAGGGCGTCTGTTCTTCACTCAGACAGGACGGGGTTAAAGGAGCAGCTGATTCCCGGGCTCTTGCTCACTCAGGCCGGGTTGGGGGGGGGAGGGAGGGGCACGCAGTGCGGGGCGGGCCTGCGGCGGCAGAGGCCGGTGTGACGTTGCAGCAGCCTGAGGTGCGCTGTGTGTTCTCCCGGGGAAGTTGTCCCTGGATCCCGTGACCCTGGCAGTGGCGGGCTGCACAGGCTCCCCGGAAGGGGGGTGTGGATAGTGACCTGTGCTCGCACACAGGCTTCTTGGTGGCGGCAGCAGCAGCCTTAGCGTCTCATGCCCGTCTCTGGGCTCCGCGCTTTTAGCCGCAGCTCGCGCCCGTCTCTGCAGCTCCTTTAAGCAGCGCTCTTAATCCCCTCTTCTTGCACACCAGGAAACAAAGAAGCAAGAAAAAGTCTCTTACTTCTTCGGCAGGTCCAGACTTTTCCAGGACTCCCTCCCGGCTAGCCGTGGTGCACTAGCCCCTTCAGGCTGTGTTCACGCCGTCAGTCCTCTCCCTGCGCTCCGACCGAAGCCGAGCCTCAGCTCCCAAACCCGCCCGCCCCGGCGGGTGAGCAGACAAGCCTCTCGGGCTGGTGAGTGCGGGTCAGCCCTGATCCTCTGTGTGGGAATCTCTCTGCTTTGCCCTCCGCAGCCCTGTGGCTGCACTCTCCTCGGCGGCTCCGAAGCTTCCCTCAGTCTCCACCCCCCAGTCTCTGCCCTTGAAGGGGCTTCCTAGTGTGTGGAAACCTTTCCTCCTTCACAGCTCCCTCCCACTGGTGCAGGTCCCGTCCCTATTCTTTTGTCTCTGTTAATTCTTTTTTCTTTTGCCCTACCCAGGTACGTGGGGGGTTTCTTGCCTTTTGGGAGGTCTGAGGTCTTCTGCCAGCATTCAGTAGGTGTTCTGTAGGAGTTGTTCCACGTGTAGATGTATTTCTGATGTATCTGTGACGAGGAAGGTGATCTTCGCGTCTTACTCTTCCGCCATCTTCCCCCTCTCTCCCAACACCTTGTCCTTGAATGAAGCCTCCTCACGTGGCTTACTGTAAAAAGTTAAATAGAAAAAAAAAAGGCATTGCTAGACTTGTTTGAATTTGGGATGTTACCTGGGGAAGGCTGGTGGTGGTATCTGCTGAGGCCACTCAGAATAAGCTCGACATGGTGTTTGGACGTGGGTCATACAAACTTGGGACCTGTTTGCTTCCATGTGAGGAGCAGGGCCATCCCTCAGGCAGACTCACAGTAACTGAGGTTAGGATACTGAACGATGACCCTGGTGTTAAAAACCGTTACAGGAGTTTTCTGTCTGGGGCCAGATTCACAGGAGAATGTACTGGAAAAGTCTGCTCTCAGTCTAGGGAAGACAGTCCTTGATGTTTGAGGGCACCAGGCTGAGATATGTCCATCGTACAGTAGGCTTGGTCTCGCTGGTGGGACTGGAAGTCTTTGCAAGTCTCCCTCTTCCAATCCACACCTGCTTCTTTTGCAGCCTTAACATGTCTGATTAGATTATAACTTGGACCCTCAGGTCCCGCAGGCATCTTGTTCTGCTCACGTGTGTTTTCTCAGTTCTTCTGATCCAGTTCCTATTAATTTTCTAGATTCGATTCACACAAGGAGATCTTGAGGGACGCTCTGTTCTGTAATCCCCAAGTGCTGAACACAGTCACTGTAGGAGATGCTGCTGATGTCCCTCACATGTCCCATCAGCCAGCCCTGGAGGTCACCTGTAGACCGTTTCCATGTAGTCTAAAGGCTGCCAGCAAATCCTCTGCCATGATATTCCTGGCTAAGGGAATATGTTTAGCCCTCAAACAGGGCAGGATGGCAGTGCTGAGGAATTAGTGCTCTGCGAGCAGTGCTGGACCCATGAGAGTGTAAAGGTGCCGGCTCCCTTGCTCCTTGGCGAAGCAGCTCTGATGCAGACACCACAGTCTCCGGGAGGGTCCCCAGTGGGACTGAGCCCCCGTTGCCCACAGAGGTGACCTGCACGCTTTATCAGCTGCCTCCCTTTCTCACTCTCCTCCACTCCCTCCTGGCGCTTCCTGAGATCACCTCCCAAATAAACTACTTACACCCAAATCTTTGTCTCAGGCTCTGCTTTTAAGGGAACCCAGGCTACAGAGCCACCTTCAGTCTTTCCCCTGGAACAGTTTCCATTGTTCTCTTGCTTATCATATGACCCAGCCTCACCTTCCTCTTATCTGAGGCCCCTTTTAACGACCTTTCAAAAGCACTCAATCCCAGAGTTAAGGGCACAAGCATTGAAGTCAGACAGATGTGAGGTGGAATCCTGGCTAGGTCACTTATTGATGACGTGACCCTGAGCAAATTACTCTCTGGACCTCATGAATCTTTTAAACAATGCAGATAAGGATGACCACTTTCAGGGCTGTCAGGAAGAATCAACGGGATGATGTATGCAAAGAGCTCAGTGCAGCACTTGGCAATTAGTAGGTGCTCAATAATGTCTGACAGGCCTTCCTCTCCCTCTGAACAGAGGCTGGTTTCTTTCAGCCGTTGGTGCCAGAAGATCTTGCTCCTCCTGACCGAAGGCTGATACTCAAGCCATGGCTGAGCCCTGTGTGGGGTTGGAGCAGTCAGGAAGGGCACTGGTGATATGGCAGGCCCGCCAAGCACATTCACTGACCATGCTTCTCTCTTCCTTTTTAAAAAGAATTAATTAATTTTTGGCTGCTTTGGGTCTTCGTTGCTGCACGCGGGCTTTCTCTAGTTGCAGCGAGCAGGGGCTGCTCTTCGTTGCGGTGTGCGGGCTTCTCATTGCGGTGGCTTCTCTTGCTGCGGAGCGTGGGCTCTAGCCTCATGGGCTTTGGTAGTTGTGGTGCACGGGCTTAGTTGCTCCGCGGCATGTGGGATCTTCCCAGACCAGGGCGGCTTGATCTTCTGATTGGGGCCACTTACTCTTTCCCAAAGAAGCCCTACCTTTTCTTAGATCTGCACTTTTGCTTGCCCAGTTCCATTTAGCTGGAATGCTTTTTCCTTCTCCATCCTCACCTGTCGAAATCCCACTTAAACTCTCATAGTGTGTATAAATTAAGAAGCACACCAGATTCATGTAGAGAGCCTCTTCAAAGCACACATATCTAGGAATTGCCCCCAGAGACTGATCCAGTACATCTGCCATGGAGTGTGGGCCTGCATATTTTGAGAAAACTTCTCAGTTTTGATGATAAACACACCCCTAAGGAAGAACCACTGGTATCGTCCATAGAGCCCAAGTGATGGAGTCAAACAGACTCAACTGCCTTGTGACATTGGGCAATCTACTGAGCTTCTCTGAGCCTCAATTTTCTCATCTGTAAAATGGGGACAATAATAATGCTTATCCCAAAGAGTCACTAGGAGGATGAAACGAGAGACTAGAGGTGGTGCTCAGGAAAAATTATATCTATATTCAAACATCCCTGATCCCCCACCCAGAAGCAGTCACTTCCTCCCATTTTCCCATCTTGCTGTCTGTACCTCTATTACCGCACTTAGCACAGCGGTCCTTCTATTAAAGTCTCGCAGTGTGTGAGTCACTCCCCGCTCCCACGCAGAACACGAGCAGCTGAGGGCTGGGGACACACAGGGATTGTGTATTATCTTCCATGTGCTCCTACGGTACCTGGCATGGTGTCTTGCATGGAGCCCATGCTCAATAAATTTTTGTTGATGTGAATATAAAACCATAAGAAACTAATGTATATGGTTATGTTAGGTACCTGCATAATGTGCTTTTGAACAGGCTTTTGATTAGTCTTAATGTACAGAAAACTGTTTCCTACTGACAGTGCATTTGGAAGTTGCCAGGAGGGCAATAAATATGCACATAAAATCCAGCTTTGCTCAGACCTGGACAGAATCTCTTTGGTTCCTGGGACTTCTGTGTGCCAGGCACCCACAGGGGCTGGGGCTGTCCCTGGGCTGCCTCCTTTTTTTAAAAAAAATTTTTATTTATTTATTTTTAATTTATCCTTGGCTGTGTTGTGTCTTCGTTGCTGCACGCGGGCTTTCTCCAGTTGCGGCGAGCAGGGGCTACTCTTCTTTACGGTGCGTGGGCTTCTCATTGCAGTGGCTTCTCTTGTTGCGGAGCACAGGCTCTAGGTGTGCAGGCTTCAGTAGTTGTGGCGCGTGGGCTCAGGAGTTGTGGCATGCGGGCTCAGCAGTTGTGGCTCTCAGGCTCTAGAGCAGAGGCTCAGTAGTTGTGGCACATGGGCTTAGTTGCTCCGTGGCATGTGGGATCTTCCCGGACCAGGGCTCAAACCCGTGTCCCCTGCATTGGCAGGCGGATTCTTAACCACTGTGCCGCCGGGGAAGCCCGCCAATTGATTTTTGACAAGGGTAAGAGGTGCATCAATGGAGAAGAAAATCATCTTTAACAAATGATGCTGAGACAGCTGATGTGCACATGCAAGAGAATGAGGTTGGACCACAAGCTCACACCATAGGAAAAAAATAACTCCAAATGGGTCAGTGACCTAAATTTAAGAACTGTGGGGAGAGGAGAATGGAGAAGAAACCGTTTAATGAGTAAGGGCTCTGGGGTGATGGAAGTATTCTGGGACTATAGGTAGAGGTGGTGGTTGCACAACACTGTGAGTGTTCTAAATGCCACTGAACTGTCCACTTTCAAAGGGTTAATTTCATGTTATGTGAATTTCACCTCACTAAATTATTATAACAACAACCAAACAGAAAATGCAGTGTGTGATTTGTGATCAGGTGTAAAAGGGACCCTCATACGTTGGAGCTGATTTCAACCTTGAGCTCCTCACTTCCAGAACTTTGGTCACATGACCCAAGAAAGAACCAGGAAACCAGGCAGCACACCGGGGGTAACTGGCACCAGAAAACTAGGTCATACAATGGCCTTGACTTTAGCCTGCTGTTTTCTGCTATAAACTTACTATACATTTACTTTTGGAAAATAAAATAAAATAAAAAGAATGCTCATGCGTCCTGTGTTTTTGCCCATGCCCTGGCCATGGTGAATCTTTTAAAAGCGTTAAAAAGGAGGTGGGGGGCTTCCCTGGTGGCGCAGTGGTTGGGAGTCTGCCTGCCGATGCAGGGGACACGTGCCCCAGTCCGAGAAGATCCCACATGCCGTGGAGCGGCTGGGCCCGTGAGCCATGGCCGCTGAGCCTGTGCATCCGGAGCCTGTGCCCTGCAATGGGAGAGGCCACAACAGTGAGAGGCCCACTTAAAAAAAAAAAAAAAAAGAAGAAGGTGGGGTAGGAGGGAACCATTAAGCCACCTGGGCAGCAGTATTCTAGGCAAAGGAACCAGAGCATGTGCAAAGGCCCTGAGGCAGGGGTATGTTTGGTGTGTTGGAGGTACCAAAGAGAGGCCATGGTGGTTGCAGCAGAGTGAAAGAGAGGGAGGGATCATGGTGGCCTGATTGAGCAGGGCCTCATGGGCCACAGTGAAGACCAGCATTTTCTTAGTGAAGAGGAAAGCGAGCCAAGGGTTGGAGCTGTAGAGTGACTTGATGTGACTTCACAATCTCATTTCATTTTTAACAGGACCTCTTGATGGAGGATAGAATGTGGATGATTATACAAGTGACTGATTGATTACAAGCATGGTAAGAGCTAGGAAGGAGAGTCCAGGTGCTTTGGGAATGCAAGACAGGAGACCCTGGGAGTTCGGAGATGACTCTAAGTAGATATGGTGCTGATAATACTCCCTGCCAGGGGATGCTTTGGGAGTCTTCCCCAAGTGGGGCATCTGAAGCATTCCGCTGGCTGTGAGTCTGAAGAGGGCTCACTGTGCTTATCCAGCCTCATGGGAGGAGGAGAGGGTGGGAGTCAGGCTGGCGAGGCTCAGGACACTGCAGGATCTGCCTACCTCACTGTCTTTCCTAAGATGTGTCAGGTACTCGAGGCCCCTGATGGCTCTAATTGAAATCCTCTCTGTCACTGAGATGTCAGGTGAGACAGCTCCTGTTCCTAAATGAAGCCCTGGCTGGAAGTTTGACAGCCCCAGCTGGGAGGCGATCCTGCTGCTTAATCCCCCAAGGACAGACAGAACTGGTCACACCCTCCATGGCATCTTGCATCTTCTGGCCTGGCCTGTGCATCCAGGAGACTCAGTGGTCACAGACCTTACAGATGAAACTTGTGTCTGATAACTGTCCCCCAAGCACCTCTGTATCAGTCGGGGTCAGTGGGAAGCAGACACATACTCCAACTAGGTTAACTCAAAGTGGGATTAATAAAAGGGCTATTTACAGCTGTGTGGACAAGGTGTAGGGAAATCGTAAGGGGTAGACCATTACCTGGGGCTAGTAACAGTGCTCCTTTCCCCAGGTCCAAAGGGAAGGGGTAGGAGGAAGTATCAGATACTGGAGGTGGGTGGAGGGAGTCATGGAGAGACAGCCGGGGCTCAGAAGCTGGGTCCCTTGGCTGAGAGACACAGCCAGACCTCGGCAAGTTTGCAGAGAGGCAGCTGGGGAGAATCAGTATCCTGAATGCACTCTCCTTCCTTCCTCTGATCCCCTGCCAGGACTCCATGCTGGTCAAGCCTGACCAGAGGACAAGGGAGCCTGTTGATGTGGTCCATACAGGTAGAGGAAGGATGGTGAGTGGAGCTGGAAGAAAAATGAGAGATGGCCATGTTCCTCTGGGGTAGTCCTGCCCTGGGCGCAGGGTCCAGAAATAGATCAGACACAGTCCTTGTCTCCAAGGACCTCTCAGTGACATGAGAGTGGGGCCACAGTGACATCCAGTAGGGTTAGTGCTGGGATAGAGGGATGAACAAATTGCACAGGCTTTCTGGTTGTGTGGACCATTAAACTGGGGAGGGGTGCAGAGGGGAGGGGTAAAGGGAGGGATGCTTGACTGCTCTCCCAAGTACACCCACAGTGGCATGTTTACAACATTTTTTAAGATGATGGGAGGATGTGAGAGTTTTCAGACTACACGGATAACAGCAACAACGCAGCCTCACAAGCTTCTTGTGGAGATTAAATAAGATCCTGCATGGATATAAAGCAGAAACTAACACACCATTGTAAAGCAATTATACCCCAATAAAGAGGTTAAAAAAAAAAAAAAAAAAAGATCCTGCGTGGAAACTGCCTAGCACGGTACTTGGCATGTTGCAGGGGAACTGCAAACGGTAGCCCCATCACCATCTTTGACCTTTCGGCCTCCTCAGGGTGGTCCGGTCAGCTCAACCAAGTTAGCAGCAAGGTAGGGGAGCCTCTGAAATCTCGGCCCAGTGACTCTGTGATTTGTGTGGCTACCATTTGTTTTCTAAATGAATTCTTTTTTTATTCTCCTTTATTTATTTTTAAAAATATTTAATTTATTTATTTGGTTGCATCGGGTCTTAGCTGTGGCACATGTGCTCCTTAGTTGTGGCATGTGAACTCTTAGTTGCGGCAGTGGGATCTACTTCCCTGACCAGGGATTGATCCTGGGCCCCCTGCATTGGGAGCGTGAGATCTTAACCACTGCACCACCAGGGAAGCCCCTGTGTGACTACCATTTGTTTATTTAGTGCTTGCTCTGTACCACACACTGTGCTAAACTCTTTACAAGTATTATCACAACTTTCATGGGGGGGGGAATATGTGGATAATATTATTTATTCATTTTTCTTCTTCTTGTGCCTCTTGTGATGGTTTAAAACCGTGCCTACAAATTCTTTGACACTCTTCCCATTGAGAGGTGGGGGTCTATGTCCCCTGCCCTTGAATCTGGGCTGTTCTTAGTAACTTATTTGTAACCAGTACAATGCAGTGGAATTGATGCCGCATAACCTTGGAGGATAAGTCAGAGAAAGCCATGCAGCTTCCACCTGGTCTCTTGGGACATGTAGCTGGGGGAAGCCAGGCATCACATGAGGAATCCAGCTACCCTGAGACGTCCATGCTGGGGAGGCCACGTGTGGGCACTTTGGTACAGCCCAGATGACTGCCAGCATTGTGTGCCAGCCATGTGAGGGAGCCGTCCTGGATGTCCAGCCCGGCTGGGCCTTCAGATGACTGCAGCCTCAGCTGCCACCTGACTGCAACCCCTGGAGAGAGTCCAGCTAAGCCCTCCCCGAACTCCTGACCAGTAAAGTCACAAGTGAAATAAAATGGCTGGTGTGGGCTGCTAAGTTTTGAAATAAAGTTTTATACACTGCTGGTAACTGGAACACCTCCCCACTCTTTCCGTTCCCCAGACTGACTTTATACCTGGCCATGTGATTGATTTTGGCTATTGGGATGTGAGTGGATCCCAACTAAAAGTTTGAAATGTGCTCAAGTGATTTGGCCAGCCCTCTTCCACTCCTGTGATGAATCACGGAAAGATCACGTCCCAGATACCTGCTTCCTTTCATCCTAAAATGAAAAAGACCTGAACTCAATCTACAGCCTGAAGCAGAGCTGCCCCAGATGACCTACGGCGCTGTGAGTGAGAAATAAATGCTTGTCGAGGTAAACCGCTGAGATTTGGGTGCTGTTTGTTAGCCCGGATCATCACAGTAATAGCTGACTAAGATAAGATTGGTGATAACGCTGTTACTCCCTTTCCCAGATGGTAAAACAAAGCATAAACAGATTAAATGAACTGCTCAGGGCATAGCTAGAAAGGAAGAGTCTGCAATTGTAACTCTTTTCACCATTGTCTCTGGAAAGTCACATACACGAATTTGTAATGAACGGACCCAAATGTGTATCCAGCCTCTCCGCTCAGTCCCTGCCTGGGCATCTGTGGTAACTTCAGTTCCTGGAGCAGCTGAGGACACTATAGGTGAATAAATAGCCACGGAAAACCTGTTTTCCAGCGTCTAAAGCCTCAACCATGAAACCTCAGCTGGGTGGTCTGTTATCCTTCCCGGAGCACAGAAGAGGTGGCCAAGTGGTTGGAAATATCTAAAAGCTCTGTAGCAGCCTAAACACAGAAGGAAAGCAGGCAGAAATCTCCTTCATTCTTCCTCCTCTGGTCTCAGAGGTAGGGCATTTTTAAAAGCGTTATGAATTTATACACATTTTGATGCATTCAGAGTTGGGGTAAAATCTGTTTGTGTCTGTGGCTGTGTTTGGGTGTGTGTGTGTGTTGCATCACAAAAGAACAATTGGGAGAAAGTGGCTAAAGAGGGGTTGTTAGCAGATACGGTGGCCACAGGGGTGGTGCCAGAGGCCTCTGCCCGGCTCGACGCCTGACTCGGCCCTCTCGTCTCGTGGCTGCGGTTCCACCATGGCTCCCAAAGGCGGCTCCAAGCAGCAGTCCGAGGAGGACCTGCTCCTGCAGGATTTCAGCCACAACCTCTTGGCCAAGTCCTTGGTGCACTTCTTCGGGAACGCCTTCATCGTGTCTGCCATCCCCATCTGGCTATATTGGCGAATATGGCATATGGATCTTACTCAGTCTGCTGTTCTGTATAGCGTGATGACCCTAGTAAGCACTCATTTGGTAGCCTTTGTATACAAAAACGTGAAATTTGTTCTCAAGCACAAAGTAGCACAGAAGAGGGAGGATGCTGTTTCCGAAGTAGTGACTCGAAAACTTTCTGAAGCTGGTAGTAGAAAGGTGTCTCGGAAGGAAAAAGATGAAAGAATCTTGTGGAGGAAGAATGACGCTGCTGATTATGCAGCTACAGCATTTTCCATCTTCTATAATAATAACACCCTATTTCTGGTCTTGGTCATCGTTGTTTCCTTCTTTATATTGAAGAGCTTCAACAACACAGTGAACTACATTTTGTCCATAAGTGCTTCCTCGGGCCTCATCACCCTCCTGTCTTCTGGCTCCAAGTAGACCACGTCAGCTTCCCCCCGGCTGCCCTGGCTTTGTATCTATGGGTGGCCTGTGGTATATGGAAAAGTAGCAGGGTGGTCAGGGTGGAAGACACACAAGCTGTTTTTATAAGTCAGGAGTTTGAGGGTTTGAAAAACCCAACAAAATGTAATTCAGTATTTGTTTATTGGCTCTTTTTTTTTTTTGGACAGATTATTGAAATTAAATGAATTGAAAGGGGGGAAAAAAAAAAGAAAGTGGCTGAAGAGACTGGGCTTTGGAGTCAGTCCTGGATTTAAATATGACAACCTCCATTGTGTGACCTTGGACAAGATTTGCAACCACTCTGAGTCTTAGTTCCTTTATCTTATAAGTAGGAGGCTGTAATATCTGAGTAAGGGATGGGATTGGCCTCCAATCCAATAATGTCTGTAAAGCACTTACCATCTTGTAGGGGCTCAATGAACACATATACCCTTTTCCCCTCTTGTCATCTCTTATGAATAGTGACTTACAAATTGTGGATTGTGGGACTTTATGAGGACTTTCTGTGAACTCTGCTGGCATCAGGGGAGCCACCCCCTTTAGGGATGAAGCAGGAGAGAGTTCCTTTGCTGACTAGGACCTGGGTCCTGCAGCTCTGACTCTGACTCTATAAGTCTACACATCCTCTGACTAAGCACCAAAAGTCATTGTGGTACAGAGAAGAAAGGGCTTAAACTAGGAGACATTTGAGCCTGGGTTGAAACCCTGTCTTTATTATTTATTAGCTGTGTAACCTGGATAATTAATTAAACTGTCTATGCCTTGTTTATTTTCTTCTATGTAAAATGAACGTAATTATCTGTATCCTGCTTCTCAGCATATTATCTGTGCTCAGCATGGTGCCAGCCACCTAGTAAATGTCATGAGGCTCAAACAGAGTAACACATGAGTAATTGCCCAGCACATAGTAGGTACTCACTTAACACTGGCTTCCCTGCTGGTACTGTTGGTATAATGGCAGGACTTTTTTTTTTTTTGGCCATGCCACGCGGCATGCTGGATCTTAGTTCCCTGACCAGGGATCGAACCCGGGCCCCCGGCAATGGAAGCATGGAGTACTAACCACTGAATCGCCAGGAAATTCCCAAGGCAGGACCTTTCAAGGCAGGGAGCTCAAGAAATTTTAACTGAATCTGAGTCATTGCTGTAATAGCGCTTTTAGAGCACTTTGGTTACATTTTGAGGAAGCTTGGGCTCTAGAGTCTGTAAGTGGGCATGTGCAGAGCCTGGCTCTGTCTGCCTTAAGAGACATGCCTGTCTCCTCTCTTTAGCGCCTCCTATCCCCATGCCTGCCTCAGCCTGAGGGTATTTACCTATGCTGTTCCTGTTGCTATGAGTGCAGGAGTCATCGTCATCTGTGTCAACGCCATTAACACCATTATCACCATCATCATTCTCATAATGACCATCAACAATATCATGACTATCACCATAATCACCACCACCACCACCAAACAGCACCATTTTAGTCATCATCACTGCAACCACAGTAACCATTACTGGCACTCCCACTGTTTATGAAGTCCTTGCTCTGTACTGTACTATCTACTGTAAATGCTTTGTCTTATTGAATCTTTATAACAAATCTCTAAGGTAATTGCTATCTCCATTTTGCAGTCAAGGCAACCAAGACATGCAAGGGTGAAATAATTTGCCCCCAGTTAACCATCGGTGGGGATATGATTCAAATCCAGATAATATTACTCCTAGGCTAACTTTCTTAGCTTGTAAGTAGAACTACTCCTTCTCTCCATCTTTTACCGGGTTAACCCACCCTTCAAATCTTGGCTCATATGTCCTATCCTCGGAAGTCTTCCTTGACTGCCTTCACCACCATTGTAAGCACACAGCGCTCCTTTTAAATATTCTTCACACTGTTTATCATGATTTGTAATTTCGCCTTTATTTGTATAGTTATTGGATTAATGGCTGTCTCCTCCAAGCTCCAGGAGGGCAGGGACAGTGGGCACTGTGTCTTCTTTTTGTGCTGTCTTATGCCCCGCATCCAGAGAGGTGCGGTTCAGACTCAGAAGTCTACCGTATTGTTGGGTGAATGAACCCTGCCTCTATCATTAGCCTCTCTGCGGTCCTGCTCCCTGGTTCTCTGGTCTTTCTAAGTCAGCTTCCTTTCTAACTCATCTTCTGCTGGGCAATCTGGGCTCTAGCTGAAGCAAGTGACATCCTCCTCCTTGGATGGATTATCACCATTATCTAGGTAGACTCCAAAACTTCTCCAAAATTGGCTCAGAAACAGGGGGTCATTGAGAGTGGACAAGTTGGGGGGTGAGGAGAATCAGGAAGCAGGGAGACCAGGCTGTTGTCATAAGAAAGACCTACCAAAGAGGCCATGGGTGGATGACCCTCAGTGCCAGTGGTGGCATTGGGGACCAGAGTCAGCAACAAAGCTAAAAACTGTCCTAAGGCAGAAATGGCTAGTCCTAGTGTCTGGATGGGTGTGGGATACCACCAGTTGCTCTAAGATGTCAACTTTGGAGGAAGAATACAGCATGGTGATATCTGCAGCCTTGATGGGCATCCCAGTCTTATCTCCCTGTGGACGATGGGCTCTTTTCTGTGTCTTGCTTGTGTATATTTCTTTCCTCTGCCTGCAGTGCCCTTTCCTGCCTGTTTCTACCTGGAAAACTCCTACTCACCTTCCAAGGCTCAGATTAAAGGACATTTTTGCAGACGTTGTTGCTGGCTCAGGGCTGCCACCACATCTTGGTCAGATCTATTCTAAACCATGTGCCACATTGAGTTGTCATCACGTGTTTATGTGCCCATTTGCACCATCACTATGAGTTCTTTGGGAGCAAGCTTGGTTACGTCCTTTTTCTTCCCCTTCATCTCAGATGTGTCCTCCCCTCCCCTCTCTTCCTTTTCCTCCCCCAATATCTATCCAACTCCTACAATGCTGTAATGTGACATGTTCTCTATTAATTATCAGAACAACAACAAAGGGAGACAGAGGGGTCAGGGGAGCAGGGGAGGGGGGCTCTGACTTGGCTAATGACAGCTTTAGCCGAGGTCAGGTCTTGCAGAAAGAGGAGCATGACGTCTTTAAGAGAGCCAACACCCCTTCCTTTCCACCTGGATCTCTTGACACCAACTATTTGGTTTCCTGACACACTTCGGTTCACCACGCCTGACTTTGAATTCAGATGTCCCATCACTTGTATGGAGTGAGCAGACCAGAAAGTGGGTGTAACGATAAAAGTGCCCCTGCGTGTGGGTTCCTTTTTCTTAACTGTGTTATTTATAGTGGAAACGAGAGGAGCAGTGGGCGGTGTGCAGCTGGCCTCCCACTCAGCCCTCTGCTGCAAACGCTTCCCGAGTGGGGGAATCTGGGAGGGGAGGGGGCTGGGTGCTGCACCCGCTCATCTGATGACATGATCACTTTAGTGCTGCAGCTCCGTTAGACTCTTGGCATTGAGCTTGGTGTTAGAAGTCGGGGTACCGCACGTAGTCTGGAAAAGGCCGCCAAATACCCCTGGGTTCTTTGACCATCTTGCCTCTTCAGACTCAGTGCTGGGACTGTAGGGACCTCACCACTGACCACCCAGCAATTTTCTCTTCTTCTGGTTCTTATCTCTTCTTGGTTAAGTCACTTAACCTCTCTTTGCCTCATTTTTTCTCACTGTCAAATGAGGATTGTGATAATACCTACCTCACAGCATTGTGGTGAGTATGACATGATGTAACGTATGGAAATTACTTAGAGCAGTGCCTATCACATAATAAGTGCTACATAAGGGTTAGCAACGCTGACTACCATTCCACTATTATTATTGCTGCTGTCATTTAAACGTTTTTGCATTGATTGGGTCCTGATCTTGTTCTTCCAATCAAGAAGATCTTGGCCAGCCTGGTACCTTTTCTTTGTTCAAGTTTTACCCCAGTGTCACCTTCTTGGAGAGGCCTTCCCTGACTCCCAAATCTAAAGTAGTAACCCCACCCTGCCACTCTCAAAACTCTTCATCTCATCATGACGTGCCATCTTTACAGCACCTGTCCTACTTCACGTTCTTTGCAGGGCCTGTGGGATCTTAGTTCCCTGACCAGGGATTGAACCTGCGCCCCCTGCATTGGAAGCACGGAGTCTTAACCACTGGACCGCCAGGGAAGTCCTATCACATTCTTATTCATGTACTTACTTATTGCGTCTCCCCATCCTGGAATGTAAGCACGCTTGCCTTCTTTACTACAGCCTCCCAGGCGCTCAGCACAGGACCCTGAACCTGGAGGATCTCAATAATTATTATTACTTGACTGTCTTCATTAGACACCTTCTGCCTTGTCCTGAACTTCTGTAAGCTTGGTTCCAACAGTTGAGCCTCCCAGGAGGGAGAAATTGAGACTGGGTGACATTGTTTTTTGATATTCACTGCACTCCTTCCCTTCCACCCCTTGGTGGAGCCTTTGTTGCAACTTTTCAGTGAGTGTGTCCTATTGTTGTTTTACTCTCCGGACCAGACTGGAAATACATCATACTGATGTGTGAGTGATTGATACAAAGTACCACCCTTCTCTCAAGAGATCAAACTTGACTTCATTCCATGCTCGCCCTCCTTACAAGGAAAGACGTGAGGATGGTGCAGGGCTAAGAGGTGATGGTGCTGACTCCACTTCCTCTAATTAGCTGTGATCCTGGACATGACACTTGACCTCTCTGAGCCCCGGTATCCTTATTTTTAAAATGTGCTGTTTCCCATGTGAGCTGGTTGTGAGTGTCAAATGTAATCTCTGTGTCTGAAAATGCTTGTCTTTTAGAAAATGCTCCCTGAGTAAGCTGTTATTGTTGTTTATCATAACAGAAAATAAGAGGAGTGACTGAAGTGAGTGACAAGTTGAATAGAAACTGGCAATGTGCCAGTGCCATCTTGGGGAATCCTTGTCCCCCGTTTCTTTTTTTTTTTTTTTTTTTCGGTACGCGGGCCTCTCACTGTTGTGGCCTCTCCCATTGCGGAGCACAGGCTCCGGACGCGCAGGCTCAGCGGCCATGGCTCACGGGCCCAGCCGCTCCGCGGCATGTGGGATCTTCCTGGACGGGGGCACGAACCTGTGTCCCCTGCATCGGCAGGCGGACTCTCAACCACTGCGCCACCAGGGAAGCCCTCCCCCGTCTCTTTATCACCACTGAAATCCTGGGCTGCCTGAGATACGATCCTAGAGCATCTGCTCTCCCCCAGCTCCGATCCTGCCCGTCTGCCCTCACTCTTAGTGTGGCTTTGACAAGGAGCCCCAGGTCTGACCAATTTAGGGAGACAAGACATGCAGAGATGAGTTCTGTGTAAAGTCTCAAAATCAAGTCTCCCTTCAGTCTCTTTCTAGGCACTGGGCCCCACCCGGCCTTTCTCTTGCCCTCATCATCCCTTCCTGAATCCCTGAGAAGCCTGAATTCCTTTTCTACTCCTTCCCCTTGCTACCTTGGTCCAGGCTTAGCTGCCTTGGTCTGAGCTCCTGTCTCCACCCCACCCTCCAACAACCAGCAGCTTCTCTAATCAAGCTGTGCCCCACCCCTAAGCTTCCACCTCCCCTCCCCACATCTAAAGCGTCTTCCTTTCTTGAGCAGCCACTGAGACTGTGGATGGGCGCAGGACAGACTAGGGGCATGGGTGTTCAAGCCATGCTCTCTGTGGCGAAGATAGTATTACCTGAGCTTGGGAGGGTGTGCGCCAGAGCCTGATCGCCTGGGTCCAGATCTGGCTCTGGTGCTGACTAGTTCTGTGACCTTGAACAAGTTTCATCTCCTCCTTGTGCCTCAGCTGATTCATCTGCAAAATGAAGATAATCATTGAACCCACCTCAGAAGGTTTTTATGAGGATTAAAATGGATTTATTCATGTAAAGCATCTAGAATGATACCTAGCAGAGAGTAAGTGCCTAGTGAATGTTGGCTTTTTTTTTTTCTTTTTTATCATTAATAAGGAGTCAACTGCTTCCTTATTGGCAAATTCCAGTCAAAGGTGACCTCAAATTTGAGATGGTTCCCCAGGTCAGGTCCCTTTCTCCCTAGACCATGCCTCTACCCTTAGAAGAACGTTCCCATGCAAAGTGTGTGTATGACGAGTTTCTGGCCCTAATTCTTTTCCCCTTCCTGTAACCATGTTCTTTGCCAGGTAGTTTTGCAGTTGCTCCCTAAAAGCAGATGCAGGTCCCCGCCCTTCGGGTTGACTTGCTCAGCTACATGACTTGTTTTAGCTCAAGGCAGTATGGGCAGAAGTGGACCACTTCATATTGTGTTGTCAGTGTTACTGAAAAAGGGCTCACTGCCCAACATGCATAGAAGCCAATACTATGGTACCAACTTTTGAGAAAAGAAAAAGCTTTATTGTGAGGTCAACTGGCAAGGAGACAGGAGGCACAGCTCAAACCTGTCTACCCAGCCTGTGATTCGGTCAAGTTTTTATGAGTTAGGGGAGGAGGGTTAGTGTGTGGAAGTGCTGGTGGGGCAGGTTTGTCTTGGAGGGCTTTGGAACTCAGCCGTATATGGTAAGGTGTGGTAAAGGAGCTTCAGCACCGGACCTTCCTGGACAGCGCTTCTGAATGAGTTCTGGTATTCAGGCTCCGATCATGTCCTGGTTGTTTGGTTCCATAGAGGGGAGGGATCTTGGTTCTGGGTATTATTTGATGTCATGACTTGTGGTTTTGTTCTGTTGTCTCTGAAGAACAACTCAGTATCTTGTTAGAAACAGGATAGGGCCAGCTTAGGCTAGTTCTGCAGTTACATGAGGACCCTTGGGTGTTTTTGCTTGCTCTCTCATGCCTCTGCCATCATCATGGAAAGACCCTGGCTCACCAGCTGGTCTGAGGAAGATGAGAGACACTGAAGACCATGTGGAACAGACCTGAATCTGATCTTCAGCCTACGGCTGCCTATTTATGCGAGTCCTAGCCCAGCCCAGCCAGGTCAAGATCAACCGAACCCCCAGCCAACCCAGAGATGCATGAGCAAAATAAATGCTTATTGTTGTACATGACTGAGATCTGTGGTTGTTGGTTAGACAGCAACAGCTGACAGATATTCCTGGTGAGTGGTGGGAAATTGCCCTGTTATTGTTGACGAGGCTTGGGCCCCCAAACCCAGAACAGGGAATGGCAGATGAGCTGGGCTGGACCATGTGGAACACCCGTTTGCCTTAAACTAGTTAAGTCGGATTGAAATAGGCTGTCACGGCTGCCAGTAGCTCCTTAGTCCTCACCTTGTTCCATCCAAATCTGAGCCTTTGGTCTCTGCACCTGGGTTGCCTGTAGGAAGTAAGCAGAAGAGACCAGGTGATGATCAGACAGGTTCTGCTGGAGCAAGTTCTGCCCAGCAGAGCACCTGCTCTACAAGAATGGGCTCTGGCTTGCTTTTGCTGCCCTGGCTACTCAGGTAGAAGAGAGAAAGGAGAGAAAAGACAACACACATCTTAGAGTGAGGTGACTCCTGCGCTAGAATGTGTGACCAGGTCAGTGCCTTAGAATGCAGCCCCATGCATTGAGATACCACCTTTCCCTGCAGGTGAGGTGGAGTCAGGGAGGAGAAGGGAGAGGTGGGATTCTGTATATTTACTGCCCTTCCTCATCACTCTTTCCCCATAACACACTTTATTTATCTATCTATTTTGCATAGTACTTGTCTTTACCTGAAATTATATATTTATTAGTTTATTTGCTTGTATCTATCTTCCATCACTAGAATGTGAGCAATATGAGGGATTTGTTTTCTCAGGGCTGCATACCCATTGCCTGAAATAATAGCTGGCACAGGGTAGATGATCAATAAATGTTTGCTGAATGAATGAACGAATTTATGCATCGGGCCCTGCTGTAGCATGTCAGCCTAGTCACTGTTTACTCCTTGCCCCTTTACCTTCTCCTAGCATGTCCTTGCCCGTACTTGCAGGAACTAGAAGATATTAACCAGGAGGCCCATTCTTTGACTCAGAAATTGCCCCAGTCTGAGATATATCTGGGATCTGGAACCTGCTCTCCATCTGCACCCCTGGACTCTATCTTGTTCAGTTTCAGGCCTAGACCACTTAGTACTACTGATCTGATTTGGACCCAGCCCTCTTCTGGACCTACTCCACTTTTGGTTTGGCTGTCTAGAGAGCTAACCCAGAGCACAGCATCTCTGCTCCCAGCCAGGTCCAGGACAAGGGCCCCGAGGCAGAGAAATGTCCGTCTTGCTCATCTGGTGGGGATATTGACAATCTCCTTCCTTATAGCAGGACCATGGATAGACCAATTGCAGAGATCCGTCAGCCTGTGTGATGATAATCCTTACAGTTTAGTCTCTTCAAAGTCTTTGCCAACTTATTTTTATTGGTTTTAGCTCATTCTGTTCCCATTTGCTCCTGTAGTGATCATGCAAATGCAGCAACTTCTGTGCAAATGGACTCTGTTTGCAAAGATGTCTGTCAAATGCCTGGAATGCTTTGTCTCACTGCTCTGGGAAGGACTGCTTGACTCCAGGGTTCAAAACAAAACCGAAAAATTTCCAGGTGGAGTGTTGGCTGAACTCCATGATTGCTAGCTGGGTGCTTTGTGACCACCTAGAGGGGTGGGATAGGGAGGGTGGGAGGGAGACGCAAGAGGGAGGGGATATGGGGACACACACACACACACACACACACACACAGCTGATTCACTGTTATAAAGCAGAAACTAACACACCATTGTAAAGCAATTATACTCCAATAAAGATGTTTAAAAAAAAGTTATAAAGAAAAAAAAAAGAAACGGG
The DNA here is from genome assembly GCF_005190385.1 of Monodon monoceros. Classification (NCBI taxonomy): domain Eukaryota; kingdom Metazoa; phylum Chordata; class Mammalia; order Artiodactyla; family Monodontidae; genus Monodon; species Monodon monoceros. The sequence continues at coordinate 17,782,057 of NW_021703769.1, read as the reverse complement.
GGTCACAGAAAGGATTTGTACCTGGGAGCCCCACAGGATCCTGCTTGGTTTCACCCATTTTACTGATGAGGAAACAGAGGCAAGAAGAGGTTCAGTCACGTGTTCTGGATCTCACAAGAGGTGAGAGGTGGAGCCAGGGTTTGAATCTGGGTCAAAACCTTTTCTTGCAACCACTACATTCTCTGAAGGCAGCCAGCATGCAGGAGGTGCAGGTATCAGGTGCTGTCGACAACGGAATCTTTAAGACAGTTGAAACCATAACCAGAGAGTGAGTTCTGAGCCCTGGCAAGGGGCACCTTGGCAGGCAGCTGTCATCTCAGGGGCTCTCCGTGACTGGGGATAGCATTACTTCACAGGTTTATCATGAAAATCAAGTGGCACAATGCATTTAAAGCCTTTAGCCCATAAACATTGGCACATAAACATTGGTTTACCTGGTTTTGCCTTTTTTCTCTTGAGCTCTCTCTGAATAACACATCCTTTGTGTTGGGTTCAGCCTCTTGTCCTTTTCTGGGACAGTGACTTTGGTCCTGCCCCACACATGGCAGACAGACTAGAGAGAGGAAGGGAATAGCTCCTGACTCCCCATGGCAGGAAAGGTGGTGAGGAATTCACAGGAGGGCAAAAAAAGACAGACTAGAGAGAGGAAGGGAATAGCTCTGACTCCCCATGGCAGGAAAGGTGGTGAGGAATTCACAGGAGGGCAAAAAAAGACCATCTGAGGGGTTGAAACAATAGCCATGGAGAAGGGTGAATAATGGCAGAAAGGAAATGAGAGGAGGGTGACAGTGCTGTCTTTATTTACAGCTCTGTTTTATCAGCCAGAAATGCTACAGACTGATATTCCCAGCTAGAGCAAGTTCCAGTGTAATGTCTTGGTCCAATGGCCAGATGTCCATGACTTCCACTAAAATGAATAAAGGAAGCTCCCCCCGGCCCCCCGCCACGCCCCTCTCAGCTTTTCACTGTTTCCAGCAGAGCTCTGTCCCCACAGCCCAAAGACATCTCTCCCCACCTGGAGTTAGGAGTGGACTGGATTGAAATTTGGCTGCATCGACTCCCAGCTCATGGGATCTTGGGAGGGTCTTGACCACTCTGAACATCATTTCCCTCATTCTCAAAATGAGGATAATTATAACTACTAATGAATGTGGTTGTGTGATGGTGGAAACAGGAGCAGGTGATGAATGTGAAAGATAACAAGCATAAAACAGAGCCTGAAAAGCATCCAACCTTCAGCCTCTGGTTATTTCTCACCATAGCAGAACAGGTGTCCCTTTTCATTTCAGGGGAAATCTGAACATTTTCTATCTTGTATTTCTTAAAACACATGAAAAACCCCTTGATTGTTTTTCATTATTATTATTATTTTTATCCTCCTTCAGTTTTAGGATGAGACATCTCTACCCTGTCTCTTCTCTCATCAGCACTGCATTTTCTGTTGAACTGTCCCTTTCAAGGATGCTCTCTGGTTCCTTGCCTCCTTCTCTCCACCCAGCCAAGCACCCAGAGTAAACGTCTGAATGAGGGGGATGAGGTTCAGGGTATGTTTATTCCGAGGACAGAATAAAAACTCTGTTTATTATAAGGACGCCTGTTTTATTTTATGCCTTTCTTTGTGCCCTTCTACTTTCTGTAGGAAACTTGTCCTTCACAAGGACTCTGACTTGGGACTTAGCCTTCATACTTGATATGAGAACAGATCAGATTTTAGGAGGGACTAGTGGTAACAAAAGGAAAGACCGCATGGGAGGACTAAGATGAATTTTTATCTATGACTTTCATTATTGACAACTTACTTTCCTTAATGTGCAATATGAAAAGAAAAGGGTCTTTACACACCTGAGCACTCACAGTTTTCAATAGCGACACATATCACTGCTTCATGGGTATGTGGTCTGATGTGTTCTTTTTTGCAAACGGGGATGAGTGGAGATGTTTCAAGCTTGCCCTCCAGTTTGGGTGTGACTCAGAAAGCTCTCTGGTCAGCAATCTGTCACGTTCTGTCAGCTTCATGTTTTAATTTTATTCATATTAAGCCTTTAAAGCTCAAAAACATAATTAGTTCCATTCTATTTCAATCACAATGATTCAAACCTGCTGATGGGATTCTTGGCCATCAGGTGGACGAGTCTTGCCCACCCCTGGCTGCCCGTTAAAATCACCTGTACAGCTTTGGAAAAACACAGAGGTCAGGGCCCCACTCCATAGGACTTTTATCCATTCCCTCTGTGGTGGGGCTTGGGAATCTGAATCCACAGCAGATTCTTATGTGCAGCCAAGATTTAGGACCATGGGGGTGGACATTGGAGGTATGAGTTGCTACTGCCTTACAATTTTATTGCTATTCCCCATGGAATAATTTCTATTTAACAAGACAATAAGGCAAGCTACACTTAAGGCAGCATTTAGCCAGTGGCTGATGTTGGTATCCAGAATATAGGAGACAAGAGACAGCTGGTCCAGGCACCTGTTTTTATCATCGCAAAGCAGTGTGACCTTGGGCAAGTCACTTCCCTTCTCTGGGCCTCAGCTTCCCAATCCTTAAAGTGGGAGGGTGGAATGATATCTTTTCCAAGTCTTCCAGGGTTGACACTGACCACTGCTGAGTCTCTACTGGAGAGACATTTTGCTGTTTGGTGGGGGAGTCCCGTCCTCTCCTGCCAGTCTTCTTTTTTTCTAAAAGGAAAACGTTATCAGTAGGAGGAGGGAGAGGAAGTATCTGGTGACATGGAGGAGTCTGGGCTGCAGAGTTAGCCCTGGGGTGACTCCAGAATTGACGACAGGCTCTCAGATAGGTGCTTGTTGTCTTTTGATGAATCTCAGACATCACCAAGAATCATCCTGGTTCTTACTGGATGCGAGCACTTGGAATTCCAGATGTGGGTAGAGTGGACAGCTGGCTTTGGGAAAAGAGGCTCCTCTCTCCTTAGATGAGATGACCAAGCTCATGAGCCACTAGAGGACAGAGGATCCAGAGACCTGAGAACTAAAGTTCATGCTTTGTAAACTTTAATGCTGTGATGAATATGAATTATGACTACTTCTATTATTAAACTCCGGCACTGTTAACTGGTTCAAGTTTCAACCCCGTTAGGCCACTAATGGGCTGTGTGATCTCAGAGGAGAGAAGCACCCTCTCTGAGAGATGGTTGTTTCCTTTGTAAAGTAAGAGGGTGGAACTGCCTGATCATCTAAAGCCTCTTCCTGCCTCCATCCGATAAATGGGATCAAAACATGGAAATTACTGGCTGAACAATCAGAAATCTGAGGCTCACCTTTCAAAAAGAAAAAGGCCAGCTGGAAAATGGCATAATTAAAAGAGAGGAAGAAAACTCTCTGTCAAGAGGCTGCTATTTCACAAAAAGTCAGCCTGTCTGTGATATTCTGAGCAGCATGTTACGATGACACGGAAGCACGCTGGATGCGTTGGAAGCCGAGCAGCAAGTGGTAAGTGGAGGTGTTTGAAACAGAAAAGTCTATTTTAAAAGACGGCTAATAAAGCTGGAGGAGGTGGCCTGCAGAGAGACAGAGACAGCATCCTGCTGCCAAGACTCCAGCCCTGCTGCTGAGCCCAGGGCCCTGGGCAGGAAGGGGAGGAGCAGAGGCTGGAAGCTGGGACCAGTTTCTGTCTGAGGAGGGCGGCACTCGGGCAGCAGAGAACTGCGCCCCTCCTGTGAACCCAGCTGGCTCTAGGGATGGGGTCGTCGGAGGCATTTTCTAGGCCTGAACAGGAGCTGCACTGGTGCTGAGAAGCAGCAAAGGTGCAGCAGTTAAGAGCAGGGACCCTGGAGTCAGACTGCCTGCATTTGAATCCAGCCCTGTCACTTAGTAGCTGTGAGACCTTAAGAAACAACCTCTCTGTGTCTCATTTTCCTTATCTGCAAAATTGAGTAACATTAACTGATCATAGGGTTGCAGTGAGGATATGAATTCAGATTTGTAAAGCACTTGGAACAGAGCCTAGGGGAGAGATAGAGAGAGGAGAAAGGGAGAGAGAGAGAGAGAGAGAAAAAGTGTCAATGTATGTCAAGCAGTTAGAACAGTTCCTGGAACATAGTATATACTTTTTTTTTTTTTTAAATAAATTTATTTATTTATTTTTGGCTGCGTTGGGTCTGCGTTGCTGCGCCCAGGCTTTCTCTAGTTGCCGTGAGCGGGGGCTACTCTTCGTTGCGGTGCGCGGGCTTCTCATTGCGGTGACTTCTCTTGCTGTGGAGCACGGGCTCTAGGGGCGCAGGCTTCAGTAGTTGTGGCTCGCGGGCTCTAGAGCACAGGCTCAGTAGTTGTAGTTGCTCCCCAGCATGTGGGATCTTCCCAGACCAGGGATCGAACCCGTGTCCTCTGCATTGGCAGGTGGATTCTTAACCACTGCGCCACCAGGGAAGTCCCATATTACATACTTAAATAATGTTTTGGTTGTTATTATACCCAGGCACAGGACTTATTTATTTATTCCTTCATCTATTCAGTCTTCTAGCAAACATTGGTCAAGGGTCAGTGACATCCCACTGCTGTGATATCTCTATCTATCTATCTATCTATATATCTATCTATCTATCTATCGTGTATTTATTTATATATAAATAAAATGTGGCCTATCAGATGGCTCCTGCTTCTTGGGCTGAGGCCCAAGGCTAGTCACTGCCATTAGTTTTCAATTAAATAAGACGCTGAAAACTAGCCTGTGCTAACACCCCCAGGACTCCACCACCCTCTCTCTGTTCTCTGAGAATCAGGCCAAATCTGTGGGCAGAGACCATCAGGCAATCCCACACTATAGCCTGGCCCGGACCCCACTCTCCAGGCTTCTCTCCGAACCTCAGGCTCATATCCCAGCTACCTGATGTGTGTCCTTACTGGGAGATCCACAGGTAACCTTACTCATCATGCTGCCAACCCAGCCACGATCCTCCCCTCTCAAGGCATGACCATCCCTCAGTTAGTTTCCTGTCTTGGTGAATGGCCACACCATCCTCCTAAGAATGCAAGCCAGCAACACTTCACCCTTCTCTCGCCCCTGCATCTCTTTCCTTGACAAGCCACGTCCATTTTCACCTTGTTCCTCTCTGTATCTCCAGCCGTTTGGGACATCATTGCTCCTCAGCCAATGTTTGCTGGAGGGCTGAATGGATGAACAAGTAAATAAATGAAGGCCAATGTCTGGGTATCATAATAATCATAGCAACCAAGCATTGATTCAGTATATATTATGTTCCAGGCATGTTTATAACTACTTGATGTATATTAACTCCTCCAATCCCCGTAGTGGGCATTGACTGCTTATTTGTTGAATGAACTCAGAACATGCATGAGGAAATCAGGTCCTGGTAGAACAGCTGGATGTGCCTCAGTCCACAGAGTAACTGAAACTTTCTAGTACATTCCAGACTTCTGGATAGAGCTTCCACATCCCCTGCAAACTTGCTGATGCTTCCTAAGCTTACAGAGCCATCTCAGAGCCAGGTCCTGTGGCGCTGCCTCTGATCTGGCGCCCTGTGGCTTCTGGGCTGTTCCTTGCCCCCTGCCAGGAAGCTGGAGAAGCTGCTGCTTCACTGAACCCCCTAAGAGCCAGACCTTATTTTTCCTGCCACCCCAGGGGCTCTTGCTACTCACGAGCTTACTCCTGTGAGCTCTACACAACACACTGTAAAAGGGAAATGGTGATTAGAAGGAACACTTGAGCAGGGAAACTTGGGTGGAAAAATACTTTAGTTAAATGAAGCAGTGAAGATTGCTTCCAAGTATTAGACTCACATGCCCATCTAGCTGTCCTCCTTCTCAAAGGAAGAGACAAGAAGATACACAGGGTGTGTTGTGCATCTGTGGGAATTGCCTCCCTAAGGTCTGGGGGGTCAGGCTGTCCACTGGGGGCCATGCCTGAGTGGCCGATGACACTGACAGCACTGGATCTGTCCCCCTTCACATCTCAACAACCTGGGGCCAAAGGCCCAGCCCCACTGGTTGGAATTCAGTGCCTCCAGGGCCTCCCTTTGTACCCAGAGCAACTGCACAGGAGAAGATTGGGGAATACAGGATGGCAGTCTGTGCAAGGAAATCCCAGCTCCTGCTTACTTTATGCCTACTCAGAGCTTTTATTATCATCCGAAGCTCTGTTTTTGTTTGTTTATTATCTTGTCCTCAGCTGGACTGGGAAGTCCATGGGGCTCAGGATTTCATCAGTCTGGTCACCTCTGTACCAGCACCATACACAGAGCTTGGCATATAATAGGCCCTCTAGAATATTCCATGAAGAAAGAATCCTTTTTAAAAAAATTGCCCTAGCTTTTATTTTTTATTGACGTATAGTTGATTTACAACACTGTGTTAGTCTCTGTTGTACAGCAAAGTGATTCAGTTATATATATATTTTTTCTGACTTTTTTCATTATAGGTTATTACAATATACTGAATATAGTTCCCTGTGCTATACAGTAAATCCTTGTTGTTTATTTTATACATAGTGGTGTGTATCTGTTAATCCCATGGTCCTAATTTATCCCCGCCCCACACTTTCCCCTTTCGTAACCATAAGTTTATTTTCTATGTCTGTGGGTCTGTTTCTGTTTTGTAAATAAGTTCATTTGTACTATTTTTTAGATTCCACATATAAGTGATATCATATATTTGTCTTTGTCTGTCTAACTTACAGTATGATAATCTCTAGGTCCATCCACGTTGCTGCAAATGGCGTTATTTCATTCTTTTTAAGGCTGAGTAGTGTTCCACTGTATATATGTACCACATCTTCTTATCCATTCATCTGTTGATGGACACTTAGGTTGCTTCCACATCTTGGCTGTTGTACATAGTGCTGCTATGAACGTTGGGGTGCATGTATCTCTTTGAATTAGAGTAGAAAGAATCTTTGACTGCTCACTGCAGAATCCCAAACATTGCCTGATACATAGCTGGGCTTCTAGAACATAAGCTCAGAGAGCAGGGAGGGACCTTGTCTCTTCACTGCTGTATCTTCAGTATCTGGCATTCTAGTGGGCGCTCTAGAATAGGGGTCAGGAAACGTTTTCTGTAAAGGGACAGATGGTAGACAATTCCAGCACTGTGGGCCATGCAGTCTCAGTCATAACTACTCAGCTTTGCTGTTCTGGTGTGAAGACAGACGGACCATTTGTAAACAGACAAATGGGCATGACTCTGTTCCCATAAAACTTTATTTAAAAGAACAAGCAGCAGACCTGATTTGGAGTAGTTTGCTGACTCCTGCTCTAGAATATAAGCTCCATAATGGCAGGGAGTAAAACAAAAATCTATGGATCTATAACCAGCTTCTAGAACAGTGTCTAGCATATATAAGTGTGCACTAAATATATATTGAATGAATGGAATGAATGAGGGACCAGAAGTTGTTTTAGTCAACGGTTTCCTATGGGTCAGGGAGGGAGCAGATACTGGATGCCTCCTTTTCTCTGGGCTGGTTGGATCACAACTGGAATATCATTCCCAAAGGTGGGAGTCCAGAGTACATGGAGGGGACAGGGCCTGGGATGGAACAGGGAAAAGTGACTTTGTCACATGGAAAATGGTGGAAGGAACTGGATTGAGCCTGGAGAGGAGAAGAGGAAGGTTAGAGACTAGTTGGCATGTTGAAGGACTTTCATACGGGAGAACAATTAGGTCTTTCTAACAAACAAGGGGGATATTTCTAGAACTTTCTAGAAGTTAGTTGATAGCAGTCAGACTTAGCTGATATGAGCAGTCTGGCGAGAGTGAGCTCTCAATCTACTGGAATCATTTGAGTAGATGTGGGGATGCCGTGGAAGGGATTCAAATATTGGATGAGAGCGGGACTCCATGGTGTTGGGTCCCTTCCTGCCTCAAGAGCCATCCTCACGTCGATGGCTGCCACACTGTTCTCCAGGAACAGGTGGTGATTGTCCTTCAGGTGAAACCAGACTCCTCAGCCTGGTACTGAAGGCTTGCTCCAGCCAACCTCTCCTGCCCCAGTGCCCCCGTTCACACCTGTATTCTGTTCCACCTCCACAAATCACCACTTGGTATTCCCCCAGTTCACCATCTGCCTTTACACGTACGTCCTCTATTAGTTTAGGTTCCCCTAGAAGGAGAGCCTGAGGCAAAGATTCAGGTGCCAGTAGTTTATTTGAGAATTGATCCCATGAAGCCAATTGAAGGTGTGTTATCAAACCTGCAGTGGCTGGAGTTTAGTCCATTGGGGAGTTCCTTGGAGCCACTGTTGAACACACCTCAGCATTATCCTACCTGAAGGGTGAGAGAACTGGGGCATTTACACACCAGCCCCCATCAGTCGTTGGTTGAAGGTTACTTTGGGGATGCAGTGGGGGAGTAGGGTGAGGAGGTAGTAATTTCATAGCACCTCCTGGCCTGCCACTTAGATGGGCAAAAGTGGGCTTTGGTAGAGGGAGAAAAGCCCCCAGGGAAAGAACCTTAGGTGCTGGCGGTTGGAAGTCCACCCTGATGTGGTTTAGGGCAAAGGGCCATGAGTAGGGCACCCAGCCACATGGGCCAAAGCTTCCTTCTGCTTAGACCTCCCAACGCCCTCTCCGATTTTGATCTGACTTCATGGTCACACAGGCTGCTCTCTGGAAATAGAAAGCCCCTGGTACTAAAGGGGATGATGATAGGCTCCAGCTCAGGGTCAGATGAGACTTTGGTTGGGTTCACATGGGTGTAGCCCTACTTGCTGGTCCTGGGAAATGGATGGGTTCACTCATTCAGGCAAAGACAGGTTGTATGTTTGGCGATAGACGTTGATAACCCAAGATAGCGTGAGTGTGCACACGGCCTTCCTCTCCGACCATTGAACTACTCCATCCGGTCCATTATTACTGTGAAATAAATCTAGCTGCTCTGGGACCATCAGCGGAGACCCTTAGGGAGAGATGGTTTGCAGCTCCCTTCAGACACTATGATTCTAGCTGCTGACCCTCTGAGCCAGATCATTATGGCAGATTGAAATCCTGAGATTCAATCTTCCAGCTGCCTCCGCATTGGCTCCCAGCATGCCTTGTGGCAGAGTGATAGAATAAAGAGGTTAAAAAGAAGTTCCACCCTTTCTGTGTGCATCTTTCGTTCATTTATTCACACTCCAAATATTGAGGGCCCCCTGTGAAACAAATTGTGAACAGAACAGGCACCGGCCCTGTCCTCATGCAGTTCACCGCCTAGTGGGGAAGACAGACTTTACTCAAATAACCATACATATATGTAATTACAAACTCTGTACTAAGTTGTTGTGGGGATCTGTGTAGACTGCTTGCTTCTTAATATTTTGGAAAGACTGCCTAGGCCTTTGCAAATTCTTCTGTGTAAATTTCAGGGTGAAAAGCAGTGTATGGTAGAGAACACAGGAGCTGGGCCAGCATGCTGGTCTTGTGGTGGCCTGGCATTTCTAGCTGGTGCATTACTAATAAGCAAACACGCCATCCCTCCCTCCCAATTATGAACTGCAGCTTGGGCTGAATGCTGTTAAGCTTGAACCCTGAGCCCTGAATGGGATGCTTCGTCTTCTTGTTTAATGAAAGGTTTTAGGAAATAGAGACCTGTTACCAAGGGCATGCAGTTATTTCTGAAATCAAGAGAGCCCAACAGATCTTAGGAAGATGCCGGCTGGTGATAATGGAATCTGATGGGTATATGGAGACCCAGCTCAGCTCCAGAGTAGGTGGGGAGAAGGACCATGCTGTTTACCCCCTCCTGGGAAGCCCAGTTGAAAACATGAGGGATGGAGCTGCTCTATTTGTTTCCCATCAACTGTTTTCTTTTTGTTGTCACTGTGAATTGCTTTCTAGTTCTCCAGAGCATAATGCAGTGCCAACCCCTTTGACTAGAGCGTTCTCCTTGGGAGGTAGTAAGCGCATTAAGAAGAGGCAGTGTAAAGCCAGGAACAACAGCATTGACCCCCGAAGTCCATTATGCCCCAGGAAAATGTCCCTACAGCAACATTACTGGGGGCAGCATTACACACCATGACCCCTGGGCAGAGCTCTCCTCTTCGGACAAATAGAGAATGACCTTGGCAAATGCAGAAGCCATTCAGCTCCATTTGCAGACCCAAAACTTTGGCTGGAGAGAAACAGAATTAAAAATAAATCTAAGTCTTACTGAAGTGAAAACAAGTTCAGATATCATTGAAATGTGAAAATTGCATGGATTTTACACTCAACTGTGTGAGTGGATTTAAGGCAGCGGTGTGATCTTGGGAAGGTTTAGTGACATCTCTGAGCCTGTATTTCTCATAAGTAAATGGATTCGTTCAACAAATATTTAAGATGGGCTATAGCCTTTGAGGATACAGGCAGCTATAGTTTTAAGGATAAGGCATGGAGATGGGATTGTGCCGGAAGAGAAGTGCATGGGACTCTGCCCCTTGGTGAGACATAGAAAGATGGTGATAGAAACCTCGGCTTCAGGTAGGTCCAGCATCCTGGGTCTCATGGAGTAGAGGTTGGAAGAGGCAGATTTGAAAGTGGCCACTATCCAAGAGTGTCATCACCAAGAATCATTTCATTCTTGGCCGTGTGGCAAAAATGGGGAGGGAAGGGAGAAGAGAACTCATGTTTCCTGAACACCTACTGGGTGCCAGGAAGCACATCATAGACATACACTCATTGTACTGAGTCCCCAACTATCCTGCTTGGGTAGATACTGTGAATGAAAAATACTGCCTGCCTTTTCAGAAAACAAAGGATGTTGCAGCCATCAAGCCATCACATCACAGCCTCCCTGAGGGAACTCGGGGTGGAAACAGGATGCACACCTTCTAGCAGCAGCAGCTGTAGCCACCCACCATGGTGCACCCTGAGGAAACTCAGGACGCTGGCCCCGGATAGCTGAGGTGCATATCAAAGGGATGATTTCAGTGAGTCCAGACTCTTGCATCTTCCCATGCATAGAAAGGCACTAAATTCCTTAACTTGAGATGTCTGGTTTTCTTTAATTAACAGTAATCTTTTGATGTTCTGACTACCTGGTCTTTGTTGCAAAAACTCCTATATATCCTGGTTCCCCCCACTTGCCTCTTCGGAGCCGTCTCTCAGAGCGACCTGAGATGCTGTGTCCTGGGCTTAAGGCCTCAGTTTTGTCCACCAAATAAAACATAATTCTTAACTTTTAGGTTGTGCATTTTTTTTTTTTTCAATCAACAATATGATTGCTTGGTTTTAGATAACAAAATGGAGACTCTGAGGGTTGGGTCAACATGCTTGAAGTCTCACAGCTAGTAGGTGGCAGAGCTGAGGCTTCAACCCAGACTTAACTGTTTCTAATTGTTACTGAATTAAGTCGTGTGGACCCTGCTCGGGCTGTAGCCTGGCCGAGGCTCTCTGCCTTGGCGGGAGAAGGTTCGTTTTCCACTCAAGTTTGAGTAGGCGAATAAGGAAACTGAAGCTGAGATTGACACAGCACAGCTTTATTCAGTGACCAAAGAATGTAGAAGTGGGAACTAAGTTCACAAATCAGCTTCTCCCCGACCTGGCGAGAGGGATTTAATTTTAGAGAGTAAAGACAGGGACTTCCCTGGTGGCGCAGTGGTTAGGACTCTGACCTCCCAATGCAGGGGGCCGGGGTTCGATACCTGGTCAGAGAACCAGATCCCACAGACACGCCACCACTAAGAGTTCACATACCGCAGCTGAGGATCCTGCCTGCCACAACTAAGGAGCCCACCTGCCGCAACTAAGATCCAGCACAACCAAATAAAATAAATAAAAATAAATATTAAAAAAATGTAAAAAATAAAAAGAGTAAAGATAAAGGGAGGAGAAATGAGGCTAATGATGGGGAAGCATATACATTAGTCTACCAGGGAAGGGAAGGGCTTTTTTGAGGGAGAGGGGTGCCACCCCCTTTTCAATCCTTTTTTTGGTCCTTAATGTCTGGTCCTGGCTGCCAGTAGGTATGTCATTTAATATGCCAATGTAATAAAATCAGCGTATAATGAGACTCAGGATCTGTTGGAGGTCAGATTCGTTGCCATCTTGGTCCCAGCTGGTTCCATCTGTTTGTTTTCTTTTTCGTGTGTAGTTTCCTTTCTTACCTCTGGACCCTTTAACTTAAAGATTTATGTGCGCCCCTGCTAACGGTGAGGTTGATAGGTTCTGAGCAGACGCCTGGGGCAGCTTTGGCAACACAATGTCCTCACGTGTTCTTTTCTCCAAGGGGATATCTAAGCCCCTCTCTAGATCTCCAGCCCCTCCAAGCCCCTGGGTTAAGGATATATGGGCGTAAAGAGCAGTCTATTATGGGGGTTGTGAGATAGGACAGGCATGGATGGGTGGGTGCATGCACCCTACTGCCCGCATAGCTCTGGTGCCTTCTCTTAGATGATCTACAGGTACCCCAAATCCCGTGTGTCCATGCCCAAGTTGATGACATGCTTCCCTCCCTACTCGCCTGCTCCTCCTCCTTTGTTCTCTGACTCAACGAGTATCTTCTGCTCAGGCTGGTTCTCTGTAAGAATTCTCTACAACTCTGACAATAAGCCCGAGACCTTTGCTCTCAGTTCGCAGTCATGTCCTCCCCCAACTGCTTCCTCCTGCCATCTTCCCTAGGTGGAGCACTGACCACCTCATGCAAGGAATATTGACTTTCCCTCTCCCCCAAGGGCTCTTTCTGCTCTCAGCCTCTCTGCTCACCAACCCATACGTTAATCTGTTCTCAGCGTCTTGGTGGAAGCTGTAGCATTAGAGCTGGGCAGTGGAAGGTGAGTAGAACTCTATGCAGGTGGATATTGGGAGCCAGCTGTGTTGTCTAGACCCTTACTACTCAAAGTGTGGTCCACGGACTGGAAGCATTGGCAACACTTGGGAGCTTGTTAGAAAGGCAGACTCTCAGGTCCCACCTCAGACCTAAGGAAACAGAATCTGCATTTTAATATGATATCCAGGAAATTCATACGCCATATTAAAATTAGGGAATCGCCAACAGAGAGTGAACAGTATGAGCAAACTTCAAAGATGAGAAAGAATTAGGTATTTTCAGGGAAACATGAAGAGAATTTGTTGGCCAGAGGGAAAAGGAAAGTAACAATTGGAGAGCTGGAACTCTGTATAAGGTCCAGGTTTTTACTTTGCGCATGTTCACTCCTCACAGCCACCCTAGGAGGTACTGTAATCCCTCAGGAACTACAGGTATCTGGAAAGACATTCATTATGATGTCTGTTTGAAGATGGAACTGAGGCTTACAAAGGTTTGCTCAAAGTCCCATGAATAGTGAGTAGTAGGGTCAGGATCTGAATCCAGACTTCTAAACCCCCTTTTCCAGCTGCCTCAGTTCCACGGATAGAGCACTTCTCCGCATTACCAAGCTTTGGAGAACTGTGGTTTCCAAACTAGAGTGTGCATCAGAATTACACATAGGGCTGGTTAAAACACAGATTGCTAGGCTCCACCTCCAGTGTTTCTGATTCAGAAGATCTCAGGTGAAGTCTGAGAATTTGCATCTCTAAATTCTCAGGTGATGCTGATACTTTGAGAACTACTGGTCCAGAGCACTTCCCTTCCTGCTGCATGGACTCATCCAAGACCTCCCTTGCAGAGGATTCCAGTCCGGGGGCTGGGCCAGCAGGTTTCCTCTCAGGAGGCATTGATTAACAGTGATATCTGCAGCTAATAATCAGAATGGGCACCATTAATGGGATGCTTATTCCAGTCTACTTGTAGCCTCAGTATGTTAGAGTTCTCCAGAGAAGTAGAACCAATGGGATATATAGATTTATTAGAAGGAATTGGCTCACATGATTTTGGAGGCTGAAAAGTCCCAAGATCTGCAGTTGACACAAGATGGAGACCCAGGAGAGCTGACGATGTAATTCTAGTTCACAGGCCAGAGGGCTTGAGACCCAGGAAGAGCCAGAGTGAGCTGCCTAAAGTTACACAGTGGGGTGGAGGTACAGGCAGGTGGAGAACCCCTTCTCCAGACCAGTCATTACTACATGAACTACTGTAGAAGGACCTCCCTGGACCTTGGGTTCCCAAATAGTCATAAAGGAGCCTTTCTTATGAGTTTAGAAAAATTTCAAGGCCACACATATTAACTTAATATGCCACAGCATTAAGATCCAGCAATGATTGTGTACTTACTACATGCAGGGAACTCTTCAATCCTGGGACTCGGATTGACCCACCTAACCCTTGCAGCAATTCTATGAGGGTTGTCCGACACTGGACTGCCAGACGGATACAGAGATCCACTGTGGTCCCTGTGATGCTGAATCCGGCCTCTGTACCCCAACACTGAATTAAATCTTGGAGACAGAGTTCTGGGTGAAATAGAAAAGAATAGCTTCATTGCTTTGCCAGGCAAAAGGCTAATGCCCTCAAAACAGTATGTCCCAACCTAGAGGGGGTAGTGAGGAATTTTATAGTAATGGTTCAAAGAAGGTCTGATCCGTTCGTGGACATTCTTCTGATTGGTTGGTGGTGAGGTAAGTGGGAGTCAGCATCATCGACCTTCTGGTTCCAGCTGGTCTGGGGTCCACGTGCTTGTGGGCAACCAGTTAACTGCTTCCACCTGGTGGGGGTTTCAGTATCTTCAAAACAGCTCAAAGATATTGTTATGTATATCCCTTGAAGGGGAGCCAGGACCCTGCCCCAAGGCTGCATTATTGTTTCTGCACTGTTCCTCCCTTGTCTCTGAATCCCTCCCTTCCCTAATTAGCAACTGTTCGAACCTGCCCATTCAAACTCAGGGAAGGTCATGGCCTATTTCCTGTAATCAAGAAATGGGGGACACAGAAAGGCTTTTGTGCCCAGGAGCCCCACAGGGTCCTGCTCGGTTTCAAGATCCTCTTTGGTCCCTGCATTTCAGGGACCTCAACGTCTAGTGGAGGAGACAAGCAAGCATTATTATTTAAAGAGTGATAACAGTAAAACTTTGGTGAGGGTGTGCTACATGTCATATCATCATTTGGATGACATGACTTGATTTTTCACCGCCGCATTATGAGATAAGAAGTATTGTTATCATTTTTGACAGATGAGGAAACTCAAGCCTAGAGAGCTGATGTAACTTGCAAATGGGAGGGATTTCAAAGGAACAGAGCACAAGTCATTGTGATTCCAGAGCTGGTACTTTTACCCTCCTCATTACATGGTACCACATATGTGTGAGTGTGGGTGTCCATGTTGCACAAGCAGGAAGATCGCTTTTGGTTTATGGAGCAAACCAAGGCCACAGGCAAGAATGATCCTTATTCAGCCAGTGAATGTGTAGTTTTTCACGCATGTTGCTGCAGAAGAAGTCTAGTTTTTGATGGGCCACACTCTGTTGTGTTAATTATTAGTTAACTCTTTACCTGCTCATTAAAGCCAGACCTGTTCTAGGCAGCCCCTTGTTAAATCCATTCCTGTTCCTTTATTCGCTTGCAAGCAGCGTTGACAGCATTTCGTTTGAAAAATATCCTGTAATTCAGAGCCTTAAATCACTAAACTGATTTACTCATTTCATCTCCTCATTAAATCTCAGGCACCCCTTGGTCTTCTCATCTTCCCCTGTGGTCCCTGAGTGGGGGTAGCCTTCTCCTCAATCAATGAGCTCCTTTAACTTGTCCCTGCATCCCACAGATTAAAGGCGATTAAATGAGATAATGCCTATGGCATTGCTTTAAAACCATAAAGAGCTGCACAGATGCAAGGGGTTATTATTATGAGCCTTTCTTATTAATGAGTATTAATGAGCTAAGGCTGCAGATTCCTAAGGCTATCGAGACCTCATATTAACCATATGGAAGCCTGATTTTCAAAGATAATTAGAATGAACTGGGAGAAGAGGCAGAAAAAAATTTTTGGATTGATTCCCTACCCTAGTTCTCAGTATCTTGACCACAATCTGCATGAAACTAAATGGTTGTGTGTTTCCATAATGGTTTGTCTTTGTACTTAGCTAATTGCTTCAGGCCACTTGCCCCCACATTATTCTGCATTTTCATGGTCCTCTTGAAAGGGACCTGGATTTTTCTCTTTCAATTAAATAACATTTCATATTTGAGTTTCAGGATGCATGAACTATGGAATTGAGAATTCACATCAGAATTCAAAATATTGCAAGGTTTTAGAAGTCAAGGAGTGGTTGGAGACATCTGCAACCAGGATGACTTCACAGAGCTAAGACTTGAGATATTCCATGTAATGTCCTTGTACAGAGCATGGCACAAAATCCATCAGTTGGAGGTAGTATTGCCATCATTATTGATTTTGAGTCTCTCACAGTTACACAGGCAGGGTTTTTTACTGAACTGAACTTGGGTTTGCTTGCCCACCACACAACAAAGCCAATCCACTGATACCAGGTTGTGGTGAAGGAAAGTACAGTGTTTATTTGCAGGGCACTAAGCAAGGAGAGTGGGCAGCTCGTGCTCTAAAGACTCCCAGCTCCAAGATGGCTTTCAGGGAAGGGTTTAAAGGCAACATTTGGGGTTGCAGGTCATGGACTTTCTTCTAACTGGTTGGTGGTGAGGTAACAGGGTGGTATTTTAGGAATATTAATCATTAACCTTTTGGTTCCATCCAGTCTGGTGTCTACGTGCTGGTGGTCAGCATGTAGTCACCATCCTCCACCTGGGTGGGGGTCTTAGTTTCTGCAGAACAACTCAAAGATGTGCACCAGGTTGTTACCTATATCCCTTGAGGAGGAACTAGGACACTTTTATTGTTGAACTATTGTTTAGGCTACCACTACTTCTCTCGCTTAACTGCTTTTCCTTTGTTTCTGCATTCCCTCCCTAACCTAATTAGTAACTGCACGAGTCTGCTCTTTGGAACTCAGGGAAGTTCTAGGAGACTGATGACTTTGTCTACAAACAAGAAACAGGGGACTTGGAGGGGCTTTTGTACCAGGAGGGCCCTGCTTGGTTTCAATTCCCCTTTTTCTTTGATACTTCTCAATCCTGTGGGGGAATAGGGGCAGGACAAAAAAGGGAATAAAGTTTTGGATAGAGAAGTTAATCATAAACTCAGCAGGGGAACTTGGTTTTAGGGGAACTCAGTTTCATGGTCACAAAGAGCTTCAAAGGGCATGTTCCAAGTTCGGGTTTTATTTTCTAGACACTGGGGAGTCACTGAAGGTTCTTGAGTAGCGGGGTGGTGGGGTGTTGAGCATACGTTTTGTATTTTGGGGATTTTAACTGTGGCAGCTGGTATTGGAGAGTGTGTTAACAACCAGAGTCAGGAAATCAGATAGGAGGTAGTTCCAATAATCTAAGAGAGCAATGATAGGGGCCTGAAGTGGGCAGGGGTAATGGCTAGACAAGGTTGAGACAGGAGAGATTTTGTATAGTTGGACTGAACAGGACTTGGTGGATCATCAGCTTTGGGGGCTGGGGGAAAGCGAGGACTCTAAGAGTCTAGGTGATCCCCAGGTCTCTGGTTTAGGTTTGCTGGGGAGGGAGAAATGTCCCCTTCTATCCATTTTTGAGTTCTTGTGACTGGACTAATGATAAATTGATGCAAGACAGATTCACAGGAGAAAAAGAAACAAATTTAATTCCTGTTCACGGAGCTGTGATAGAAATGGGACCTAAGAAGTGGCCAAAGCAGGCAGCTTTTATACTTCTTAGACAAAGAAACAAGGAATTTAAGAGGAATTGACAGGACAAGAAACTTAGGTTTGGGTGCCTAATTAGTAAGGAATTTGAACAAAGTCTGGGCATGAGTAATAAATTAATAACGAAGTAGCAAAGTTTGTTTATACAGGTTTCTTGGCCCTGAATTCCCTATCTCTGGTGCCAAGGATGTCTTTCTACCTCCTGGTACATGGAGGGCTCCTTTCACATGGGAGATTCATTTCCTGCTCTCAGGGAGACAGAGAGGAGGGTCAAAATGTTCCTCTTGCATACATTGTTTCGTAAGTAATTTTAACTCAAAATAATATGCCACTGAGGCATATTTTGGGGTGGCCCACCCTGGGCCCCAGTAGGTTATGGGTGGATGGGGTCAATCAATATGGATACAGGAAGAAAGAGCTTTCTTTTTGGAAAAAATGATGATATATATCTATATATGGAGTCAGAGCCTTCATTACAGTGGTTGTAGGACTGTTGGGTTCCAGGATTATTTTAGGATAATTTCCTATCATAGATAATTAGAATTAATTTTCTGCTCCAGAGACCCAAACAGAACATGGCAAAGCAAAATGGAATTATAAAATTGGAAGAACCTTGAGCAATCTCTTAATCCAACACTTTGATTCTGCAGTTGAGGAAACTGAGGCTCAGAGGAGGGAAGTGACTTAGGGAAGGCCACACAGATACTTCATCAAGGAACTAGGATTGCATCTGAGAACGCCCCCCCCCCCGCCACCCCTAGATGGAGCTTCATCCCACCCCACGCAGACACTAAGGACACAACCTGCTTCAGGCCAAATAGTTTTTCAGAAAGAAGTTAGACTTTGCTAATTCCTCCAACTGGGGGAATTTTTCAAGCTTTGAATACAACTTGTTTCCTTTTTAATAAGCCTCAGTTTGTAGACGTATTAGTGCATGAACATAGGCACCTGGAGAAGCAGCTTTGAGAATGGGGAAGGGAGGGAATTGTTGAACAGAGACCATGAGTGTCTTGAAGGAGGAGAATGGGAGGAGGGTGAGAAGAAGGCAGCACTAAGGGATGGGGATCAAGGCAGGTTAGAAGTGCTGTGCTGGGGTCCGGAGGAAAGGGGACCGTCGGAGGGGTAATTGAAGAGAGTTTAATGAAGGGATAGGCCAAGTTAGAGGAAACTAACAAGAGACGGCGAGATGCCAAAGGTCTTGAGCAACATTGGGAAGCTGTTATCGTTCCTAGATCTGAAGGGTAAGGGGTGGGAGCAGGTACCAGTACCCAAGAGAGAGCTGTAACTTTAGGAGAGGGCTCTCTGCCAGGAGCTATGGCCTGGGGTGGGGGAATGCCCACTCTGGTCCAGCAGGGAGGGAGCTGGAAAATAAAACCTTGACTTTTCTCTGCTTCCACCCTTCAGTCTCCTGACTGTGTCTCCCATTGGTCAAGCCCAGCCAAAAACCAGAGAGCAAGAGAGGCCCCTAGAGGTCATTCTAGGGGATTCATAGCAGAGTAGAGAAGTTGGGGTGGGGGTGGGGCAGGGGTAGGTAAGCGGAGATTATCCGGGACAAGGTACAAGCTTAGACCTCCTCCCTTGCTTGATCTTGCTGCTCTTCTTTTTTTTTTTTTTGCGGTACGCGGGCCTCTCACTGCCGCTGCGGAGCACAGGCTCCAGACTCACAGGCCCAGCGGCCATGGCTCACGGGCCCAGCCGCTCGGCGGCACGTGGGATCTTCCCGGAGCGGGTCACGAACCCGTGTCCCCTGCATCGGCAGGCGGACTCTCAACCACTGCGCCACCAGGGAAGCCCGCTCTTCTAAACTGAACTATGAATGCCTATCTTGTTTTGAACAATTTTTGCAGCCCCAGCTCTTTGGGGCTTTAGCTTCCTCAACCATTTTAACCAGTCAGTGCCATCCTCATACCAAGCATCCCTCGGTGCTATGCCAGGTTTCCATCTTTGCTTGTCCTTCAAAAACCCAAGTCCCCTGGAGAGATCCTTATGGATATGCTCCACTCTCTGGGGTCAAAAATGGACAGAACTGGGGCTTTGAGAGCTGCCCGTCTTCTCTGTCACAGCCTATGCCAATCTTTATCTGGATGTTCTGAAGCCGTCTTTAAGTTTCAGGGTGTGTGTCTGACCTTTTCTTGGCCATTAGGAACTCTGAGTAGATATGGGCACTCTCCCTCAAGGCTCCTGTCACTTACACTTTGCCAGCCAGTTCTCTTTTATGGTCATAATTAGGGCCAGAGAAGCAGGTCCCACTGGGAGGTGAGGGAGAGAAGCCAGAACTTTTCAATTCTCTGTCCTTAGTCAATTGAGACTTGGAGCAGGCATGTTAAATCTCCCATCACTTCTAGAGTGAGTCCCTACCAGACTCAGCTCTCTTGCAGTCTCTGAAGTGCTGCCGTAACTTCAGCCCAGGACCCCAGTACCTCTTCTCAGACTCCCTGACGGCTATCACAGCCTGCCCATCTGTGTACCCAAATAATAGGAACTTCAAATATTGCCTCTTTGCCGGCCCTAGTCATTGTGTCAACCCAATCCAGCTCCACATACTAACCATCTGTCTACCTGGATCACAACCCATATCCTTTGCCACCTCCTTCAGCTTCTTTAATCCCTTGTGTGGTGGACAGAATAATGATTTGGGGATGAGAAAATTATCCTGGATTATCCATGAGGGGCCAATGTAATCACAAGGGTCTTTATAAGAGGGAAGCAAGAGGATCAGATTCAGAGAAGGCAATGTGACATTGGAAGCAGAGGTTGGAGTGCTGCCGCTGTGGGGAAGGGGCTGTGAGTCAAGGATATGGGCAGCCTCTAGAAGCTGGAAAAGTCAAGGAAGAGATTGTCTCGTGTAACCTCCAGAAGGAGCAGAGCCTGGCCAGCACCTTGATTTTAGCCCTGTCAGACCCATTTTCAGACTTCTGACCTTCATAACTGTAGGAGAATAAATGTGTGTTGTTGAAAGCCAGTAAACTGGTGGCAACTTGTTATAGCAACAGTGGGAAACTAATACACTTTGCCCCTCAAAATATGGTCTTACAGCATTGCCATCACCTGGGAGCTCTTTAGAAACAAGGAACCTCAGACCCCACCCCAGGGCTACTGAATCAAGAGCTTCATTTTAGCACAAAATCCAGGTGATTTTAATGCATATTAATGTGTACGCTTTCATATTACCCTGGGGCCCCTACCTGTGGATTAGCTGCAATTTGAATCAATCCAGATTAGGAAGGACCCAGCCCGAGGGAAGAAAATAGTTTCACTGTGAGACAGAAGGAAAAATGAACCGTCCCCCACATCTCTCTTATTGTCCAGCTTCCTTTTATTTAACTCTGGCCAATAGAGGACCTGGTTTTTAAAAATTATTTTAAAAATTTTATTTACCTTTTCAGTGTCTTATTATTTTTCCATGGTGCTGAGGTTAGGGTAGAAGTAAATCCTTGATTCTGAAATAGTTTCCATCAGTCAGTCATTGATCTCTCCTCATCATATTTATCATGGGAGCAACTGCATTACCAGCTCTGACTAACCAATGATCAATAGGTGGGGGCATTTTACAGGAATGATAAAGTAGGACTTGTCACAGCTGTGGAAATCAGATCTACAGGCTGCCCAACCAGTACCAATGTGAGCTCTGATCCCTGCTCTGGCCATGGACTGGATAAATGGATGGATCCAGATCCATCATTGGCTATAAAACAAGGGGAAGAGACCCACACATTATGGGTTGTCAGTACCAGATGAGCATTTGTTTTAGGAGATGAATCCATAATACTTACGCTCTCATAGTACATCCTTCTGTGTGAAATGTAACAAATCTCTTTCAAGACAAGAAGGTTGTTACATTCAGTTTTTGGCAAGTACAAGAAGCAATCATCCCACATAGTCTAGGAGGGGAGATATATCTTTTGGATAGAGTCCTTCCAATGGGTAGTGGTTTGGGGTACACTTCCTGCTGCCTCATTTAATGGGGGCATCTGGATACAGACCTAGCCTATCCTAATTTTATTTTTATTTGCCTGTTGAACTTGGAACTCTTGGTCTGGTATTGCCAGAATAGCTCAGATTCTCCACAAAAGTCCTCTTGAGAGGGAAGCATTAATAAAACTCCTGGAGAGCCATGAGCTCTCTTCTCAGGATCTTGACATAACAGGAGAGCCCTGTTGATTGGCAGCCAGCATCACACTGGTTACCTCCTGGGGCCTGTGGGAAGAAGTGTCTCAGTTCTTTGAGCATGTCACTGGGTTGAAACAGGTTTCCATGATAATTAACACCAAATGAGTACACAAGCAGAGTTTCTTGTCTTCCAAATTTGAAACCCTCATTAGCTAATTAATTCTAATTAGAGGCTGACAGTTCCATGTGGCACAGTGAGCATGTAATAGGCGGGATTTTCCTTTTGTGTCTTGACAAGTTAATTAATGAAAATGGGGATGGGGACTCCTTCCCAGACCTACGAGCCAGTTAGGCACTAGAATTTACCTCTTTCTTGGAAAAAGATTTTGGCATTTTGGGAAGCTTGCATGGTGGCCCCATAGGAAGTGGATCCATTGCCAATGCCTTTATGTATTCCACGAATATGTAGTGAGCACCTCCATTGGCTAAGAATTGGTCTAGGTGCTGAAGGAGACACCATCCCCACTCTTTAGAATCTGAAAGTCTAGTTGGCAGGTGCAAACAAACCAACAGAATCCAATGGCATCCTAGCCAAAGCAGTAAGACAAGAAAAAGAGAGAGAGAGAGAGAGAGAGAGAGAGAGAAATATTAGAAAGGAAGATACAAAATGTCATGATTTATATGAATCAATTTATAGGACATTTTGAAAAAGGCAAAATTATAGTGATGGAGAATAGATGAGGGTTTGCCAGGGGTTGGGGATGGAAGGAGGCGTTGACTAGAAAAGGACAGCACAGAAGAATTGTTTGGAATTTTTCTGTATTCTGGTTTTGGTGGTGGTTATGCAAATCTATATATGTGTTTAAACTCTAAACTGTACACCAAAAAAAGATCCACTTTTCCTCTATGTTATTTTTAAAAACAAAAGAAAAAAATAGACTACAGCTACATGTATCAACATCTATCCCTCTCACAGTGTTGAGTGAAAAAAACATTCATTTTATATGGTTTGGATTTTCAGACTTTTGAAAAACCTGTCTTTAAATTAAAAAACAATCCTCAGTTAAGTATGTAGGTATGTGTGTGTTTTTATAACATGACGATCTTTTGAATTAATGTATAAACAAACTAAAGTGAACAAACAAGGAAAGAATTGTACACTTTAATGCATACAAAAACAAACTGACATAAAAGGGCTGAATTTAGGTTCATAGGGACAGATGGAGAGATAGAATTCTCATGGCATTTGAAAATCTGATTCTACCTGTTCCTGAGCCCCGGGGTTTTGTGAGTTGCCTCAGTATCCTTATGATAAATTCTATCATTCTGTTTTAAAAAGTCATAATTTATAGATGACTTGGTTGTTTTATTTTAGAAAATTCAAGCGATTCAGCTAAAAGGGGTTGATGCTAATAAGAGAGTTCAGTAAGGTAACTGGATACAAGATGAACATGAAGAAAAAATAGCATTCCTATTGATCAGAAACATGTAATTAGAAAATGTAATGTAAAAAATGACCCCATTCATAATAGCAACAGTGACAAAAAAGAAAAATCTTTGGGATTAACTAAAAATATGACAAATTTATAAGAAGGCAGTTATAAAACTTTACAGAAGGCCACAAAGAATGCCCAAAATCAATGGAGATGTATTATGGTCCTGGATGGGAAGAGTCAATCAGTAGCTTATAGATGCCAGTTCTTCCCAAATTAATATGCACACTCAATGCATTGTCAATAAAAATCTGCATGCACAAAAACATGGAGGATGTGAAAGTTGATTGCTTGGAATGTAAGCAATCCAGGTGCATTATGGAACTGGTGGTGAGCAGTGGTTAGATGTCCACGGGGGACCATAGCATGAAGACCCTTGGCTGCCAGACCAAGGACAATGACCTTCATATGGCAGCTCATAACAAGCTCTTGAAGATTTTCATTCAGGCCCCAATAAGATCAGAATTGTGTTTGAGGAATATATATTGGCTCATGTGGAGGATGAGAGAAAGGGTGACACCGAAGGTAGGGGACCTACTAGAAGGCTACTAACTGGAATGGTCTAAAACGATTGCCATCTTGCCTGATCCAAAGGAGTTTCTTAGTGCCCAGCCCTTGCCTCCCATATCCTCCTCCTTCCCTGAAGCAAAATTCCAAAGAAATGAACTAGCACAGTTGATCTGAGAGGGAAGCGATATTCTCTGCAAATCTGACATCTGGAGCCTTCATGTGGTCAGTGGGGAAAGGTTTCTTAAGGAAGATGCCAAGGTTTGGAGTCTGGAAACGTGAGTGGACAACCTTGATGATTAATGCTACTTTTCACTGAGCATTTACTATCTGTGAGACAGGAGCTAGCATTATCCCCATTTTATTCTGAGGAGGTACCTGGGGCTCAGAGAGGTTACATCCCCAAGAAGCTGAGACAAGACCTTACCTATGTGTCCCCCGTATCACTGATGTCCCAGCACCTGTCAGAGAGAGTCCAGCAAATGTTTGCTATATGAAGTCAACTTACCAGATGTTGCCTCTCTGGGAATTTACTTGCTGTGGGTTTGGCCGATGCCTCATCTTTATCAGTAAATCCTCTTTCCGTCCATAAATAAGTCACCATTTGGCAAGGAGGAGCAGAGAAGGGTCTGGTAGGAGGGGCAGGGAGATGGGAGCAGGAAGGAAGGAGCTGAGTAATGGAACTAGATGTGTTTCTATAAATTAGGAACCCCCCCGCCCCCCGCTTGCCACTGACCCAGGTGTCTTTATCAATTTGCTCCTCCATATGCCCTGCCAGCCTGGCGCAATAAGGCTTCCTGTCCATTTCAGGCCTAATCACACAGAATGTAAATCCTTCAGTAGAGAGGCAGCTGTGAGGGCTGGGGTGCAATCCGCAGGGCTGTTCATTTTCATCCTCTGGCACATAATGAAATCAAGAACGCACGTCTGCTCACCAGAACTGCTCTGCTCCAAATTGTTAAGTAAGCATCCCTTCTTCACCCTCATTAGGCTCATGAGGCCTCCAGATGAAGGATGAAAAGGAACATTTGTTGAATGATTCTGGTGTGCTTAGCTACTTTATATGTGATTCAGTCCTCTACAAAGCCCTGTGACATAAGGATTATTCTTCTCATGCTACAGCTAAGGAAACTGAACTCAGAGAGGGGAGTGGTCCAGTGTCAGAGGCAAGTGAGGGCTGGATCTTGAAGTGACATACCTGTGCAATTTCACATCTTCCACACCAGGTTGGTTTGTTTGAGGTTATTAGGTATAGGATAACTTTTAAAACTTTACTGAAGTATAGTTGATTTACAATGTGTTAATTTCTGCTGTGCAGCGAAATGTCTCAGTTATACACATATATATATATATATATATATATACATCCTTTTTCATATTCTTTTGCATTATGGTTTATCACAGGATATTGAATATAGTTCCCTGTGCTGTACAGTAGGACCTTGTTGTCTATCCGTCCTATATATAGTAGTTTGCATCTGCTAATCCCAAACCCCCAATCCTTCCCACCCCCGACCCTTGGCAACCACAAGTCTGTTCCCTATGTCTGAGTCTGTTTCTGTTTCGTAGATATGTTCATATGTGTCTTATTTTAGATTCCACATATAAGCGATATCATGTGGTATTTGTCTTTGTCTGACTTACTTCACTTAGCATGATAATCTCTAGATCCACCCATGTTGCTGCACACAGCATTATTTCATTCTTTTTTATGGCTAACATTCCATTGTATGTATATATATATATATATATATATATATATATATACACACCACATCTTCTTTATAGGATAACTTTTACATAATTTTTTAGGGGCGGGATTTCTGGCAGAGGGATGAGAGAATTGAAGGTTATATCACTTTCCAGAATTTATCTTGATTGTGTACATTTAATAAACGCTCACCAAGGGTCTATTTCACAGCCACACTGGCTATTTTTTACATATAGCTTATCTGTCCACATTACGTGTTAAAAAGGAGCAGTCCTATCTTCCAGTTCCTGTTCCTCCTTCTTAGTTCTTAGATATTCTGGTTTATATTCTAACCCATTATATTTGTCCTAAGATCCTCATTCTTGCTTTGGAAACTACACTTAGCCTCCCTTCTCCCATTACCCCTTGTCCTGCCTCCCCCAGTTCTTATTTTGGTTCTCTCCCCTCTACTATTTAGGGACACCTGCATCGCCAGGTTAGAGACACACCTGCTACTCTCGACTCTACACATATAATTAGTTTAGCTCCTAGCTCCTTCCTTCAGGGGGGAATTGAACACTTGATACTGTGGATACAGAGATGAGAAAGACACCATTCTTGTCCTGAATGAACAGGGGACCTCAATGGGAGATACACACATACACCCAAGTAACTAAAACACAAGTCATAATTACATAAGTGCTAGAGCAAAGTATGTACAGCAATTTTAGGAGGCTGTGGGTGAGGGAGTAACAAAATAGGGTGCTCGTCCTTAGGTCATAATAAATTGCAAAATTTCTGCTCACATCCACTTCCTCTGTTCCTATTAGCGTGTGAGTTCTTAGTTCCTGACAAATGAGTTTGTTAAAATGGGAACATTTAAAAAAATTAATTAATTAATTTATTTTTGGCTGCATTGGGTCTTCGTTGCTGCGTGCGGGCTTTCTCTAGTTGTGGCGAGCGGGGGCTACTCTTCGTTGCTGTGCGCAGGCTTCTCATTGCGATGGCTTCTCTTGTTGCAGAGCACGGGCTCTAGATGCGCAGGCTCTAGAGCACAGGCTCAGTAGTTGTGGCGCACGGGCTTAGTTGCTCTGCGGCATGTGAGATCTTCCTGGACCAGGGATCGAACCCATGTCCCCTGCATTGGCAGACAGATTCTTAAGCACCGAGCCACCAGGGAAGTCCCTTAACATTTTTGTTTGCTGTTTATCCAAATCTGGGTCAACATCACGGAATGCTGAATTTATGTGGCAGCTTCACAGTAATCTTCTTGAGTACAAATGATGTGTTGTGGGAACAGCAGGATATCAGTACGGGGAGTCGGTTTGGGCATCCCCCATACTCCTAAGTGAATAAAGCGCTGGGCTGGAAGATTGGGGCGTGGGGAAGGTATGGCATAAAGCCTCCAGACCTGGGGCAGCTCAATAGTGACCTCTTAGGAGGCAATAGTGTAGACAACATCTTGACATCCCTTTGGACAGGGGCATTATGGGTCAGGCAGGGAATACTGGAGGGGGAGAAGGAAATGGTTTTTCAAGCAACATGGGTGGGACTTCCAGATTAAGATGGCATATAGTGATGACACTGGTTTGGCTTTTCCCCCGCGGCACCTTCCTATGAAAATACTCATGAAATCAAAGAAAATACTGCTACTTTTCAATAACGTGGATTCTAGACTTTGGGAAATATTTCTGTGTAACAAAAGCAAGGATGACACACTTGAGTAAAGGGCAAGAGACATGAGAGGACTTTTTTGATTATTGTTTCTACTTCCTGCCTTAAAGACACGGGGTCTTCTCTGAGCCAAAGGAAGGAAAGCCCCACTTATTACACAGAAGTTAATTCGGAGGCTGTTGACTTCCCAACACTCCCTATGTATTTAACCATAGTGGGACTACAGTTTCCCAGAAATCTACAAAAAGGAAGGAATCATGGCAGACGAGAATAGGTATGGGTCTTTTGTATGCCAGACTGTGAAGTCAAGAGGATGAAGGAATAGAGGCGGATTTGGGAGACAGTTGCACACTGGTTAGTGTTGATGTCCATGCATTGCTTTTCACAAAGAGAAGCCTGCATAGTTATCTCAGAATAAATTCCCTTCCACATGTTCAGGAGGCCAAGCAGTAAAGTCAGAGAACCCGTCTGGTTCAGCACAGGCATGAGACCACTAGGAATTTCATGTCTGTGCTTGTTAATCAGCTCAAAGTCTGGATATGGATTCTAATAGTCATCATATAGTTACTAATAATGACAAAGAAGGTCATCCAGGCCATTTGCCGGCAACACACCTGAACCGACCTGTCTTTTATAAAGCATAAAAAAAACAAAACAAGAGAACATAAAAGGGGGGAATATTGTTTTGAACAGGAAAGCAAACCTTTTGAAAAAATATGGAAAAGTAAAAAGAGCCTTGACTCTTTGTGCTCTCAGTATGAACTCTGAGATACAGGAAACAACAGATGAAATGGTAAGATTAAAAATGTTGCCGACATATACTCTACCAAACGTAAGGTAGATAGCTAGTGGGAAGCAGCCGCATAGCACAGGGAGATGAGCTCGGTGCTTTGTGTCCACCTAGAGGGGTGGGATAGGGAGGGTGGGAGGGAGGGAGACGCAAGAGGGAAGAGATATGGGAACATATGTATATGTATACCTGATTCACTTTGTTGTAAAGCAGAAACTAACACACCATTGTAAAGCAATTATACTCCAATAAAGACGTAAAAAAAAAAAAGGTTGCCGAGATGCAAACAGAGAAAATCTGAAATAAAGACTGTAAAGACGTAGAAAATGCAATGGTATATATAATACAACACGCATTTGCATTAGAAGCAGTAAAGAAAAGAAGCAACACTGCAGACAATGGGATTAGTGTTGAGGAGGACAGAATTACGATGCTGTCTCTGGATGCAGAGAAAAAGCCCAGAGAAAGAGGACGATTATAAAAAGGGAGGGTATATGGAGGACAGAGAATGGGACTCTTGGGCTGGAGGGATGGAGGAGGGCAGGGGTGTAGCTGAGCCCAGGGGTAGGTAGTACTCTCCGAGTGGAAAATGGAACCACAGGGGACCTGTCCAGCAGGAGTTGGAATTACAGAAGGGATGCAGCCAAGGCAGCGAGGGGAGGGAGAAATACCCTGGCTTCTCTCTGCTTCTTTTGCCAATGTCTCCTACTGGCCAAACCTAGCCTGAAGCCAGCTGATCAGAGAACCCAGGACATGCAGCCTGTAGGGGTCAGCCTCTCTGTGACACAAAGCCAAGCAGGGAAGGATAAGGGGTGTATATGAGGGCAAAGAGGTGCAGGATAGACCCATACAACGTAAAGGAGGCATTTTGTAACCAAAAGCTGATGAAGTCAAAAGCTGATTTGACTGATGTAAGTCAAATATATCAGTTTTATATGTGAAAGCCAAACATCAGTTATGACAATGAATGGAACCAGATTATGTTCCCCTATTCAAAGACAGTTTGTCTCAGATCTGGTTCAAAATGCAGCAGAAGCCAATTACAGCTGTTTGTCAAAGCTTCACATAAAAGAGAGAGGAAAAAATGTTAAACATAAAACTGAGAATAGGAGTGACAATATTAATATCAGGAAAAAAATATAGGGTGCAAGGCAGATGTAGTTATTGAGATACAGGGAGTTATTTTACATGGATAAAAGGTAAAATTCACAAGAATGCTATGATGCTAATTTATTTAACTCAGTGATTCTCAACAAGATGGTATCAAACGTCCAAAAGATCATATCTGAGTTTCTGAGAAGGCTTTTTAAAACTCACAACAACCCTGATATTCAGAGAGTGCTGGGTAATCCCATTTCTACATGATCCAGAATCACTGTTGATAGGTATATATTGTATCCTTCAGATATTGGGGCCATAAACAAACAGACCAAAACCCCCAAAGCAAACCAAAAACTAAAACCCAAACAAAAATAAGAAAACCAACACATGGTCTTTGGCAAAAAAATAGAAAAGAATATGGACGGTTAATAATGTTGATTTCGATTTCATTGATTTGGATTAAATTTTGTGTTCTGAAAATGTATAGAAAAAATATTCTTCATTGTTCATAGCAGTTACCATCATTAACTTGTATTAGTTTACAAAGAAAACTGACAATCTGAATATTAGAAATGGTTCTTGTTAAATTGTAGTAAGATTAAAATTAGTATAAAATTAGTCCTTGAAAAAAATTTTCCTTATCTTTTAAGTCCAAGAAAACATCAAAACTACAATTATGCATTATTTGAATATGAGAAATATGAGAATCCTGCATTTAAAAACATAGAAAATGGCCAAAGTTGTATTCAAAGGGAAGTTATGTCTTAATATTTTCACTTTAAACAAGTGAGAAATAAAAGGAATGAAGCATTAAAATAAAGACATTCAAAACTAATTCAAATAAGTCAGGGGGGAAGGAAATAAAGATAAAATCAGAAATTAATTAGAAAACAGGAAAAAATAAAATTGATAAATAAACCCAGGAGTTGACTTTTCAAAATGACAATAGAATAAATTAACTTACGTCAATTATAAATTAGAAGAAGAGAAAGCTAGCACAAATGCATACAATTAGGATTGAACTAACAAAGGAATTAAGTAGATAGTGGGGAGATTATATAGTCTAAGGAAATATTACTTACAGACAACTTTAGTCCCATACACTTGAGATGATGTAAGAAGTGCATGATTTTGGGAGGAAATATGAATTACCAAAAATGAACAAAGAATTAGATAAATGGAGATTTCTTAATTTCAACAGAGTCACCATTGCTTAACGCATAGGAGGATTTATTTTAGATCCAGCCTTATCTTGTTTTATCAGTTACTGTGTAAGCTTGGGCACACTACTCACCTCTTTCAGCCTCATTTTTCTCATTTATAAAATGAGGGCAGTAATATTCCTCTCACGGTGTTTTTGTGACCATCATGTTAAATGAGACACATGAAATGCTTATCACGGTGCTGGCCCATTGTTAGTGTCTAATACACGAGGGCCATTGACATTGAGCAGAAATTGAAAAGAAATCAGCAGGCACTCCTGGATCCAACTGGATTTATGAATGCATTCCTTCATGCAATTTTCTGCATGTATGTTACATATCAGTAGAAAAGAATTTAAGTGTATTCTTTCCAACTTTTAAGGCATTGTTATCTTCTAAGTGATACAAACACAGAGGAAATATAATGCTTCCATTTGGCACACAGTGACAGAGATGAAGCAGCGACTCTAAATAAACTGATGGCAAATTAAATCCATTCGTGTATTAAATGAATGCTATGCCAGGACCAAGGAAGATTTACTTTGGAAATTCTGAGTAATTGAACATCTATCATGGGATCATCAGTGTGTTAGATGCTTCATACAAACTAGATTGATTAGTGATCACAGAACCTTATGAGTTATATTATCATCATTTAATAATTAAAGAAATCGAAGCAGGGAGAGGTTAGATTGGTCAAGGCCAAAGTAAGCACTAGGGCTGACATTCAACACCAGGTCCAGCTTACTCCAAAGTGTAAAAATATTCCACACGTCATCTCGAGCCTGATTTAATAAATGCTTAAAGTTGTATTTTATAATGCTTAAACCCATTATTGATGAAAATCCTTCAGTTACTTAGGGTAGACACATTTGCTATAATATACTGAAGAATATATTAAGCACTCAATTTCATGCTTAGTGGTGAAATACCAGAGTCATTGCCAATGATTTCTTTGATCTCTATTTAAAATTTTTATAGAAGTTCTAGTCAGTGTAATAAGACATGGATGAGAAATAAGATGCATTAACAATGGAAAAGAAGACATTATCTTTATTTGCAAGTGGTACAATTATCTGTACAGCTTACCCCAGATGATCAACGGAAACACTAATAGTAGCAGTAAGATAGATATACAAGGTACTTGAATGTTTAAGAAATATTAAAAATAACATTTATGTATAATAACATTACCAGTTAGAAAATATAATGGAAAATGACTCAGATTTCATTAGCAATGCAAATACAAAATACTAACTTTAATAAAGTTTGTATAGGATACACATGGAGAAAATGACAGCGGTCAACTGGGAGAAAGAAATAAAACCTTGAATAAATAGGGAGGCCTATCGTAAACTGAGAACACTCAGTGTTATAAAGGTGTCATTTTAAAAATAAATTTATTTATTTATTATTTATTTTTGGCTGCATTTGGTCTTTGTTGCTGCACGCAGCTTTCTCTAGGTGCAGCGAGCGGGGGCTCTTCTTCGTTGCGGTGCGCAGGCTTCTCATTGCGGTGGCTTCTCTAGTTGCGGAGCACGGGCTCTAGGTCGGTGGGCTTCAGTAGTTGTGGCTCACGGGCTCCAGAGTGCAGGCTCAGTAGTTGTGGCGCACGGGCTTAGTTGCCCCGCGGCATGTGGGATCTTCCCAGACCAGGGCTTGAACCCGTGTCCCCTGCAGCGGCAGGTGGATTCTTAACCACTGCGCCACCAGGGGAGCCCTAAAGATATCATTTTTTTTCCCAAAGTTAACTTATAGGTTTGAGTTAATTTTATTATAAATTTTATTCCGGGAAGCAGACAGTGAGCGATGTGTTGGAATCCAATGAGGTGATTCTGGAATTCATGTGGATGAATAAAAAGAAAATATTAATAAGTTTTCAGGGGAGTGGGATGGGAGAGAAAACATTCACTAAATGTATTCATTGATTCTAAGACTTTCAAAAACATTAAATTGTATATCATAGAATGGAGGCAATATGATAATCAATAAGTTCAAAATCTTCATGAATCTTTAAATTAAGGCTTCTACAGCGTATATTTTCCTCCCATAAAATGCAATAAAATTTAACTGAATAATGCATGTTTTTCTTCAGAGGCTTAATGATTCTATAAATACACGGCTATAGAAATGTATAAAGTAATTGCCTTTCTAACCAGGAAACACAGCTCTTGGCACTTCATATGAGTTATTGCAAGGGTGAAAAGAACAGAAACCCGCAAAACCAGGTGGAAACGTGAATGCTGGTCGTTGACTGGGCTTGGCCAGCAGTTAAATGACCACTCCACCTTCAAAGAGTGGGTGAGTAGAACCCAGGCCTTAGCACAATTAAAATTTTCTCAATCCTTACTTTTGGTTGGGCTCCTTACAATCAAAGCCTGAGATGAGAATTCCTGTGCAAGCAATAAGTTGAAGGACGCGTCGAAGGAGGTGAAAAAAGCAGGACAAGGGAGGAAAAGAAGTCAAAGATGCCCTCTCAGGCTGAAATCTAGCTTCATCTTGATACCACAGGAAGCTTGAATATAAATGGGACCCTAGAGTTCTTCTGTCTTGAGGGTGGGGAGCTGAGCTTTGATAACTCAATTGGGGCCCTAAAGGGGGCAAAACCTCCCAAGCATCTCAGATGGGAGCAGCTGTGAACTGTTAGCAGCCAACGTCACAGCAGCTGGGGGATGAGCTGTTTGGTCTGTAAAGAGGACCTGGGCAGATCTTACTACAGCCATGGCCCTTGGGTTTACTTTGAGGATTAGTGAAGACTATGAATGATAAAATGCCAAAGATCTACCATAGATCCGTAGAAAAAGAGCCTAGAACAAAGCACACCAAAATTTTGACAGCGATTATTTCTTCATGATGGTGATTTTTATTTTGTTCTCATTTTCTAAAATGCTATCCACTTTCTAAAAAATATGTGCATGCATTACTTTTTAAATCAGAAGAGAGAAGCTGCAGCTCTGGGCAGTAGGTTTGACCAGATTTAGGTGAGGATTTGGCTACTTTCTAAAATATGACCTTGGGCAGTTTACTTAGTTTGAGCCTCAGCTTTCTCATCTGCAAAATGGGGTTCCCAGATGTGAAGCACTCTATTAGATACTGCTGTTTGCCCAGAATCTGTTTCCCCTTTTTCCTGATGTGGCATCTCCTGTTTGCTTTGGAGAACTGCTCGTCTTGCTTCCATGTGGTTCTGATGGGAATCGCTAGCATGAGTCCAGGCTCACGCAGCTTCTTGCCCACGTCAGAGACATAAATAAGACGCCAAGCTCTTCATTTCTCGCCCAACGTTCTTGACTCTTTGCAATTCCTGGACACAAACTGCCGAGACAAAATGAAAAAACATACCAAGAGGAGGATTATTTATGTCTCAGTTGAGTTTTTGAGCTGCTTGACAAGATAAAAAGTGCAGGAGGATTTTTTTGTTGCTGCTGTTGAATGGTTATTTTTCTAATTTAAGTCCTGATTTTCTTCCTAATGGTACAATCAGCTCAAATGGAACTGAAGCTCAAATGGAGCCCATCTCGTTAGACAAGACTAAAAATCCAGGAGAGGCTGTCAGGAGGAAGAGATTTTCCTCTACCGTTGTAGAGGCTGGTTGATTGAAGAATTAAATGGACATGAGACAGATTAACAGGAGGAGATCAAAGAAAAGTTTGATAACATTTGTACATGGGAGAGACCCAGGAAAACTGAGTAACTCACCAAAATGGCTGAAACCCTCACCTGTACCATCCACAGCCAAAGACAAAAGAGGATGGTGTGGGCAGTGGTTTGGGACTTCAAGGGGGAGGAAGGCAATTCACATGGAGATGAAAAAGCAGGTATTTGG
This sequence comes from Monodon monoceros, assembly GCF_005190385.1. Taxonomy (NCBI): domain Eukaryota; kingdom Metazoa; phylum Chordata; class Mammalia; order Artiodactyla; family Monodontidae; genus Monodon; species Monodon monoceros. Next base: position 17,748,128 of record NW_021703769.1, on the reverse strand, counting down.
TAAACAAATGTTTGCTGGGCTTTGCAGAGACAGTGTGACACAGAGGGGACTCTGATCTCTAGGCTCTGCTATGTGTCCCTCCACCACTTAGCTGATATTCTTTGCAGAGGTCTCTGGTGACAGGTTTATTCCAGGCCCTCCACGTTCTTTAGGCAGTTAGGGGGAGGGTCAAAAGTTTCTTCCCGAGTGTTTTCGGTCTTGATTGTTTTCAGTTTGACATAATCCGCATGCCATAGAGACATTTTGGGGTGGCAAATTTTGCTCCTGTACGAGGCAAAGGAGAGGACTGGCTGATCTGCAGCTCTAATTGTTGGAGTAGAACAGCTTCTACTTTTGAATCAAACTATCATGATGCCCTGAGCAGGTAGCAGGGACTCAGCTTGCCTTCCTCAGCAGGCAGAGAGCATCAGCTTCAAAAAGGGCTCTTACCATGGAGAGAATTCAGTGCTTGAGACTTCTTGCCAGTTGGGAAGCAGGCGGTCCTCATCTGGGGACCAAGAGGACATCTGTCCCTGCCAGACTAGGTTGCTCCCTGAGGTCAGCTGAAACCAATTACTATCAAGCCTTGAAGACTCCATGGTTACTTTCCTAAGAGATCTGCTAAGCAAACCCAGATCTAAGCTTGTTGACTCCATACCTTGGGTGTTAACAATGTATTATGCTTTCTAAATAATGCTTTATTCTGGCCATAGGGAGAAAAATAAAAAACAAAAAGGTATCCTCAGCCATGTTGAAATTGCTTGGGATCTGTTGCAGGAAGTAGGCAACTTGCAGAAGGCTTGTTTGAACCCCAAGACGAAGCATGTAGTATAGGGGAAAGGAAGGCTTTGGAATCAGAGTGGGGATGCCAGGGGTCCCTCCTGTGTGACCTCAAGCAAATCGTTTAACCTCTCTGAGCCTGCTGTTACTTTACTGTTGTTATTCCATTGGAAAGGATAATAATGTTTCAGGCATAGCCTGTAACTTGCCAATTCTGAAGTGCCGAACTTGACTGCATTTAGATCCTGGCCGGCACATTCAGTGGGAGTGAAGACCTCCATAAAAACAATGGCATTCATACATATCATAGCAACCTAAGAGAGGCATACAGATAACCAGACCCTATCTCTCCCCAGGCAGCCCCCCTTCAGCTTTTCTTCTGAAGCCACTCAACCCTCTCCTATCCTTTCACACCCCCTCGTTCTCCTTTAATGGAAACCATAGCTTGCATTACTGTCATCTACTTAACCCCTTTCCTCGTTTGCCCTGTGACCTCTTTATCAGGATCTGGCTACCAGAGAGCCCCTTGTAAGACCATCCTTAAGGGATCATCAATTTCTTTACCCTTCCCTCCCCCTTCTTATCTTGATGCCCCTCTGAGGTTCAAATGCATCCCTTTTAACTTATAAGAAATATTTCGAAAACACGCATGTGCACATACAAATAAAGAAAACATACATCCAGGTATAAGAGTCTTACATATTCTTCCATATTTGCTTCAGAATTTTAAAGAAAGAAATAGAACATTGCAGAAATAGCTACCCTCCTCATCTCTTCCCCAACCCTCCCCTCTCAGAGACAATCAGAACTCTGAGGTTCCTCTGTATCATTTCCTCTCCTGTGTTTAGACTTCTATTCATATGTATGAACCTATTAACAATATAAACTAGTGTTATTTGTACTTTCAAGATTTACGCATTCGGTATCCTACTGTACATATCAATTGCAAACTGCTTTTTTTCCCCATTCAACTTTATGTTCTTCAGATTTATCCATTTTTCATAAAAGCTACCCTTTTCACTTGATATATTGTGTGAATAATCACAGTTTATTTTTCTACTGAGAAATATTTAGGTTGTTTCTACTTTTCTCTATTATATAAATTGCAGCAATGAACATTGAATGTATCTCCCTGGGCATAGCTGTGAGCATAGTTCCAGGTGAGACACTTAGGAGTAGAATTGCTCGGTTGCGTGGCGTATATACCTTCAAGTGAACTAAGTGTTGCTAGACTGTCCTCTAAAGGGGTGATATCAGTTTATACTCCCATCAGTAATGTAAACATCACATTTGATACATCCTCAACAATTACTGATGTCACAAAACTTTTAAAATTTACAAATCTAATCAGTATTCAATTATACCCTTATTCTTTTCAAAATTGTTTTGCCTTCCTCTGTTTACTAACAAGGTTGACTTTCTGTATTTATCGACTATTTGGGTTTTTGCTTCTGTAACTTGATTATTCATATTCTTTGTCTGGTTTTATGTTTTTCATTTGTCTTTTTCTTACTGATTCTGGATTATAGTTATCAGTTATATGGGTTGCTTAGTTTACTGGTAAGAGAAGAGCTCTGGATGTGGAGTTAGAAGATCTGGGGTCCAGCCCCAGTTTGTCACTTACTTGTTTTGTGACCTTGAACAAACATTTTCCTCTCTGAATCTCTGTGTTCTCATCTCCATGTAAACACGGAGATTATGGTCTGTGTTTCCCACAGTGATTGTTAGGATTAAAAGATAAAATGTTCTCGCAAAATATTTTTTTGTAAGTTGTAAGTTTCTGCAGAACCGTTGAGAATGAGGTCTCTCTTGGGTCTAAGATTATTTTTGGTTGTCTAAATAAGTCATTGCCCTTTTCCATCATATGGGCCTGTGGAAAAAATCCAGTGGAAAAAATATTAAGTATTCTGAGTGTTTTGATTTTCTGAAATGCCTCCTTCAAAAGCTCTTGAAGCCCAGTAATTTAGGCCAGATTTACCAGAATGACTTAAATAATGAAGGTAATTTTCCAGGTCGTTCTGGTCCCTGGATTATTTTCCCCTCAGAAATATCTAAATAATTTAATTCAAGAGCAGTTTTGAATTAAAATTATCTATATTATTGATGCAGGCCCCTCTCTTTTTTTCTAACATAAATGAGGAGTTTCTAAAAGAGAAGTCAGACCTTTGGATGTGGGTCTGTATGAAGCGCTATACATGCTGTGGGTAAACTTACCTTTTTAAATAGTTTAGTCTCATAGTCAAACTATTTAAATATTGTGAAAGGGAGTAAAAAACCCATTAAAATTTAACTATCGTTGAGAGAATGCTGTATTTTGACATACCATATAATTGTAACACACCACATATTTTTTAGAGTAACAGTTATATACTTCACTCAGGCTTAAGATCACCTGAGTTCACGTGCTATTTCTCAAGAGATTGTTGCCATGGCATTTGGACTATGATTAGGGCCATTTCAAAGCTGGACATTGTCCAGCATTATCAGCAACATCTCAATTGGAAGGAAATTACCAAAAATGAAGTCTGGTCCTGTCTGTGTTCTCATAAAAAGATTTCACCTTTGGCCCTCATTAGCTATGGAAATGTCTCCCACTATTCCCTTAAAAAAATAAAAATAGCAAATAAATAGCATGTTTCTCTTCTGTTACAAATTGAGTCATAATTGTAAATTGTCCTTAGGATAGATGGAGAAAGTTGTCATTTCGTCCTTGTTTGAGGAGATGGTCAGGTTTACAGCATAAAGGAATCGGTGTCCTACCCTCTCCCCTTGTCAACACAATGTCTCAAATGCTAACTCACGAAGAAGTGAGCTCTGGAGGAGACAATTTTGGCTGGTGAGTTTGCACGTGGCCCTGTTCTTTCCTTAGATGAACTGAAAGGACATGAAAGACCCATAGCTCCTTCCTCTTTGTATCATCCAGAAAAAGTTTTCTTTGTTTAATCTCTATTTGTGTCTGTGCCATCAGGCAGGAAGGAGACAAGCATTCTTAGAACTACTATGATGTGCCCCTTGTTGGTATTGGGCCAGTAGTTTACAATTATCTCTATTAATCTTCACAACAGTTTTTCTGTGCAGTAGATGTGGTTGTGCCCATTTTACTGATGAGGAAACTGAGGTTTAGATATGTTACATAACTTGACCAAAGCCTCTTGGCTACTAACCAGAGTGAATATATACAATTCTAAGGTCTGTGTTCTGCCTATTTATTTATTTATTTAGGCTGCAGTGGGTCTTAGTTGCAGCACTCAGGATCTTCGTTGTGGCACTCAGACTCTTAGTTGCGGCATGCCTGTGGAATCTAGTTCCCCGATCAGGGATTGAACACGGGCCCCCTGAATTGGGAGCGTGGAGTCTTACCCACTGGACCATCAGGCAAGTACCCGAGTTTTGCCTCTTACATGAAGCAAGGGGAGTATATTTTGTGAACCAAAAATACAGATGCTAGATTTTCATTTGGCCAAGAGGGCATTTGTACCCTTTTTGATATTTGTAATTGGGGCTGTTCCAGCAATCCAGGAAGTAGATAAGGTTTGTTTCAGCTCTGGCTTCCCTTCCCAATCTTTATCTCTCTTAGCTGCTGAGGAGCTAAGAGAGGTCCCACCTGTCAGCACAGGGCAAATTTGTTTGAAAAGGTACATGTTAGTGGGAACACCTGAGTAGCAATGAGGCAATGTTATGATCTGCTTAATCTGTAGGACGTGATTGTTATCAACTCAAATTTGATGTATATGATTGATTATTTCACTTATTCATTCAATAAACATTTACTAAACATCTACCATCAATCATATAATCTTGGAAGTGCTGGCAAGAGAGTGATGAACAAGACAGAAATCTTTACATTTATTTATTTATTTTTATATAAATGTGTTTATTTTTTATTTATTTATTTAAGGCTGTGTTGGGTCTTCGTTGCTGCACGCGGGCTCTCTCTAGTTGCGGTGAGCAGGGGCTACTCTTCGTTGCGGTGCGCGGGCTTCTCATTGTGGTGGCTTCTCTTGTTGCGGAGCACGGGCTCTAGGTGCACGGACTTAAGTAGTTGTGGTACATGGGCTCAGTAGTTGTGACTCCCGGGCTCTAGAGCGCAGGCTCAGTAGTTGTGGCACATGGGCTTAGTTGCTCTGTGGCATGTGGGGTCTTCCCGGACCAGGGCTCGAACCTGTGTCCCTGCATTGGCAGGTGGATTCTTAACCACTGCACCACGAGGGAAGTCCTCTTTACATTTATTGAGTATAAGACAGATGCTTATAAAACCCATCCTCAGAGATTTTACAATCAAGTTGAAAAATCAAACACATTATCAGTTAACTTGACTCAGGTGATAAAACTAGGTGCTAGAGGCACAGGCAAATAGCCAAGGGAGCACAAAATAGAATGGTGAACAGTGGTGGTTAATTTTCACAGCAGACATTCAAGAAGTTTGTTGGGGCTAGGATATTTTAAGAATACGTTTTTTTTTAATTAATTAATTTATTTAATTTTTTTGGCTGTGTTGGGTCTTCATTGTTGCACGCGGGCTTTATGTTATCTA
>NW_021703769.1:17658600-17742825 GCF_005190385.1 Monodon monoceros | reverse complement strand
GCACATGGGCTTCAGTAGTTGCAGCACGTGGGCTCAGTAGTTGTGGCACACAGGCTTAGTTGCTCCACGGCATGTGGGATCTTCCTGGAACAGGGCTCGAACCCGTGTCCCTTGCATTGGCAGGCAGATTCCTAACCACTGCACCACCAGGGAAGTCCGGGGCTAGGGTATTTTAAATTTGTCTTCAATCAAGGGAATGGAGAGATGAAAGGTTCTGGACTCCTCTACAAAATACTGGAGACCCCTGAAAGTAGAAGTGTGATCCTAATATATCCCAGGGTTCCAAATGGACCAGTCTCTCATGGTGTTTCCTTCCCAGGAACAATCCAGGAACCAAATATTAATCATGAGTGTTTCAAGTCTATACTTGGTCTCGTAAGGAAACACCAATAATGGAGGACATCTTTATTGCAGAGAAAACATCACAAAAATTCCTCTCTCCAGATCACTGCTGTTATTGTCACCTTCCACCGAGATGGCAGCTGCTCCTGTTAAACTTTCTTTCTTATCCTTATATCTAACTCTGAACTCTTAAACCCTCTCTAATACCCAGCTCACGTGGCTTCTCTGTTTCTCTTTCTGACCTTCCAGTGATACTGTCCTAGTTCTTTTTTATGTTTGTTGTTTTAGCCTCTCTGACTTCTATTAATATTTTCATTCGCTTGCCTATTATCCAGAGTCTCCTCAACAAAGGTGATCTTAGGGATCTTCTCTGACAGCAAGAATCATTTTTCCTTAGAATCCACAGGGAGAATGGACAACTGTGAACACTTACGTATTAATTATAATTTTTGCTCTTATTATGAATACACGGGCACGGTGCAAATTGCTTTGTGAAGGGCCACCTTTCATCAGAACCCTAGGTGCTTGGGAGTTTATGCAGAGCTGGCTTCTGGGAGTTCTGGTTCTGACGGAAGAGGCCTTAAATCCTGTCGTTTTGCAACAGGTGTCCCAGCTCACAGGCCCGGCTTGTTCAGACTCCCTGGGGCCCTACCTGGGGGGTATAAATGGTTTCCTAAACAGCCTTTCATCCACTCTAGACTTCACTGAGGGCTCAAGTAAAGTCCCTTTCTATTTTAGTGTGGGTGACTCGAGCTGCCATAACAAGTAAATACAAATATTTTAGTGGCGTAGCACAGGAGAAGTTCCCGTCTCACCTCCCAGCCCAGCACCACGTTCTTGGTTGGCACAAATCTTTCTTCCCTGCAGTAACTCAGGGTCCAGGCTGTTGGAGGTTCTGCCATCATCAATAATTGTCTTCCAAGGTGACCCTCTGAGTTATTTCTATTCCCATCAGCCTGAAGGGAAAAGCCCACAGGTGGGCTTCTTTGTAAGGCCAGGAAGTAGCAGTCCTGCGCCTAAGTCCCTGGTGGCTTAGGCTGGGGTCCCCAGAAGCAGGCCCTCAGCGAGGACTCACGTGCAGGTGATTTCTTTAGGAGGTATCCCAGGAGAAACCAGTAAAGAAGCAGGCAGGACTGGAAAGGGAAAAAGGATGAGCATGGATGTAATTTCAGACAAAGTCCCCAAAGTTGGCGTAATCCTTTGGGGAGCTCTGGATTGTGAATTACACCTGAGAGTAGGTCTCACCTCAAGGCAAGGTGTCCAGGCTTTCATACACCAGCTAAGGGCTATTCCAGGAACATGGGAACGCCCAGGCATTTCTGGCTCTCTGCCAGTATAGGGTTCCATTAGCCAAGGACCAGCCTCAAGAGAAAGTTGCAGGGGCAAATCCATGGAATCAGAGCACTACAAAGCAGGAGGATAGACATGCATGAAAAGTGAATGGAATCCAAGAGGATGGGGTGAATGAAGCATGGATAGTGTCTGCTACCTGTAGCTACACTTAACTGGAAGGGAAGCTGAGAAATGCCATCTGTTTGTATCCTCAGGAAGAAGAGAAAAACATGGGTCTTGGTGAATTACGGCAGTGTCTTCCTCACATTGGTTTTTACATGATACTCAACCGAAGTCTCTTTTGTCTCTAAATACAGTAAACACAGCATAAGTGACTGTTTCATATTCTATAACTGTGTATGGTGGTAGGGAGGATGGATGCCCCCATGTGTTCTGGGTAAAATACAAATTGTACAACTCAGATCCTGTTGCTAGTGACAGAAACTTCCAAAAGGAATACTATGACTATTTAATGCCTTTCTTTTGGTCTGCCATAGAAATCCCCCTACCTGCTAACATGGTGAGTGTGGAGGACTTTCTGGGCCTGGGAATGTGGGACCTGGGGAAGGCTCTGGATCCCACAGCCAAGGATGTAAAGCCAGAGCCCCTGGTTCTGGTTCCTGCTGACCTCCTTGGCTTCATCTCCCATCAGCGTCCCTGGAACACACCTGACCACTCCTGTTTCAAGGACCTCCTCCCTTCTGCTTGTAAAGCTGATTCCTTTCCTTTTGGACCTGGTGATCTCTTCATTCTTCAAAGCCCCTAAATGCACTTTCCCAGCCTGCACGGATAACTACTCTTTATGAGCGTATTGTAAATAGGAATAGTAATAATAGCAGCCATTTAAAGAACATGTACTCTGTGCTTTATATATATTGTCTTACTCAGTGTCCACACTCACCTGGAAAAGGAAGGGCTCTTATCCCTATTTCACAGGCTGAAGGAGGGCGGGGGGCGGGGGGGAAGGCTGGATAGTTAAATTGGATGGCAAGTACTCTGCTCCAGAGTTGTAGGTGGAATAATCCAGAATATGATCACATTTATTTTTTTTTTAAGGTATCATCAAAATGAGAACACATAAATATATGTGTATAGGTGTTTGCTTATATATACAAACATACATATAACATATACACACATGCATATCTCCCCCCCATCTCTCTATCCCCAAAGGGGTTCAGTTTGAGAAGCACTTTCCTGGCACACTGCCTTTCTCACTCTTCTACCAAGCTCATCATCTTTCCACATTTCTGATTTTCCTTGTCTTTGTCTCTCTCTCCCTCTACTACTTCTCTCCCTCCTCCTCTCTCCTCATCTTCTGTCCTTGGGTCTGCCTTGCCTATTCAAACTCTCCGCAAGCCGGACTATGTCACTGGCCCTCGTTTCTGCAGAGAAACAGCTTGTTTAAATCTCCAGCCAGACTCTGTGTCCCCTTCCATGGACCAAGGTGATGGATGGAGGCAATTACAGGCAGCTCGCGTCCATTAGGACCCCGCCAGCCCCAGGTACTGGCAGCCTCCGCGGGGCTGGTTAATTACGGCACAGGACAGCCATGGGGAGAGTCCCATGTGGCAGGTGGCTGCAGAACCTCTGAGGCTGAGCATGTTGCAGCTGACCCCTCCTCTGGGGCCTTGTACCTCCAGAGCCATGTTCTGCCCTGTCTGGGGGACTCCATGCCCATGTTGGGGCACCCACGAGCTTTGAGCCCCTTTCTTAGGGCTGGGAGTTTGAGCTCTGGAGCCAGGTGGCCTGGCTTCAGCTCCTGGGCCTGGCATTTGCTACCTGGGTGACCTTGGGCAAGGATTTACTCTGTGTTTCAGTTTCCTTATCTGTAAAATGGGAACAAAAATGATACTGACCTCATAGAATTGTGAGGATCAAAGAAAAGTACTTAGCAGAGTCCTTGGCACACAGTTGAGCTCAGGCAATGTAAACTCTTATCATGGTGTCAGTAGATCACTTTGTTCAGCTCTCACAGTAAACCTGGAAGATAGAAATTTTGTTCATTTACGTTAGAAGAACCAGAGGCTCAGTCATGTGAAATGCCTCAGGTGGAGGGTGGGGGGAGCAGGGGGGAGCCAGGGTGGGAGTTGGAGGATTTAAATTCTAAACTCAATGCTCCTTCGCTGTCCTCTGCTGGGAACCTTCTGACCACCCCATCTTTTTCCTCCTGATGCTAGAATTGTCTCACTCTGAGCTTTTGTTCCTGTCTGCTCAGTACCGGGTCTGAAATCCCACAGCCCTTGGGAGTCGATCAGGCATGTCCAAGTTCACAGTCCCAGTGAGGATGGTGTCATGGGGGAGGCTGGCCCGGCACCCAGACCCCTTCACATCTCATCCCAGTTCTGCCCCTAACATGTTATGTAACCTCGAGAAACTCTCCCTTTTTGGACCTCAGTTTCCCTAAGTGGAAAATTGCTTCAGCCGTTCCCCTTCAAGATATCTGTTGATCCTGCAGAAATCCTGAAGCTCTTGTGCAGAGATCTAAGTACTGGGAGTGTTTATTGCAACCATGCTTGTAATAGTGAAAAATTGGCAACGATCTAATTATCTGTCAAACTACTGTAGCGTATAAAGATAATGAAGGGGAACTTTATGTGCTGACATGGAAGTATGGAAAAACAAGGAGAGATACATTGTTGAATATCAAAGCCAGTGACAGAATTGTATACATAGCACAATCTATTTGCCGAAACAAAATTATCCCTAAACTTACACAGGTATTGGCACATATAGGCAAATGCGTAAAAATGATCTAGAAGGCCACATACCAGAGTCTGATGAAGAGTTTCTTGTGGGGAGAAGGAAGGGGTGGGAGTGGTGGATGATGGGGGGACTTTCACTTTTTATTTTATATATTTTGGCATAGCTTTAATTTTTATGATATTGCATTAATATATTACTCGTTCAGTTTTTTCTTTCTTTGTTTTGTGTGGGTAACAAAATGAAAGACCGTGATCTAAAGATTCTCTTAGCTTTGACCACCTCCTAGATGGTGGTGGTTCCTGGGGTCCATGGTGGGAACTGAGTACACATACATCTTAGGTTCTTCATCCTCACCCAGGTCAGGGAGGGTCTCAGGGCCGTAGGGAAGATTCCAGGCCTTTGCCACTCCTGACTCTCTCATCTCAGGGACCCAGGCTGGCCTTGACTGACTGCATGAGGGCTTGGGGGAGGAGTCCAAGGGACTTGGAAGGACAAGGGGACTCTCTCAAGCTTTTCCACACCCTGACCCTTTAAGTCTGGTGGATCAGAACTGGTTCCGGCCACTTGAGCCCTCGTGACCATGTAGACCACAGTATCAGGTATCAGACCAAATTTCTTTATCTTCCCTGGTCTCCAGCAGGTCCTTCTGCTTACATTTCACAGAAGGCTGCAAGAGCCTGAGCTCCAGGAGGCAGAAAACGTCTAAAGACTTAGAGGAGGGCTCAGTCATCAGCCAGCATGGCCAGTTATCTCAGTTCATAAGGAAAACCTGCAGGATTCCAGAAAAATCCATTGATTTCTGCTCTGTGTCACTTTAGTCTCTTCTTGACCTAAGAACTGATTTTGTCGAAGTTGTTTTCAATGTCATAGAGATTAAAGGGGCCTCCGGGGGAAGTGGTTCATTGCCTTGGTCTTCCAGGAAGTGTCTTGAATATGCAGTGAAATGATTTTCTACCAACACCCCAAATTAATAGACAGGGAAAACTCTGGCCCTATATTTTATTTCACCCATTTCTCAGGGTGTGTTTACATTTGTCCCGAGAATAATTTTCTTCCCTGTAGGATGCACTGCTGTGTAAAGGTCCTTTAAAGGGGAAACAGGTGAGCGCATTGGGAAAGCCACGGCCAAGTGCAGTGGTCGTGCTTGAAATTGTTTCACAATGTTCTCAGCCTCTCTCTCTGAATCTGGTGTCTTCTGTTTCCCTCTTTCTTTCCCACCACCTTCCCTCTCTTCTGTAACTCTCCTACATTTTTTCCCTTGCATTTGTCTCTCCCCCTTCTTTCTGGGTCTCTTCTTTTCCAGCCACGCTCAGCCTGTCTGCTGTGTCTGTTTCTTCTCTCGGCCTCCTCACTTTTTTTCGCTCTGCGTGATTTCCTTCCCCTTTCACGCCTTTTCTTTTCCTTCCCTCTACCTTAATTTGCCATAGTTTGAGAGTTAAATATATTTACATCCTTGTTATGTGTTTAGTATTTTGTGTTTTCTGTTCTGAATTTAAAGGCAGAGGAAATGGATAGCTCATATTTCATTCCCTCAGAGCAACAAAGAGAGTTACCACCCCAATAATAACAGCCCTAAACCAAGATGCTTTCCTAATGGGATTCCTGACTTTTTTTTCCCCAAGGGGGTGAGGGAATGAGGAACCCTTGCTAAACCTCTGGGAATGTTAAAGTTTTAATTCTGACTCATTTTAGATTTTGATTAATTAATTAATTAATTTTATTTTTGGCTGTGTTGGGTCTTCATTGCTGCGTACGGGCTTTCTCTAGTTGCGGCGAGCGGGGGCTGCTCTTTGTTGCGGTGCGCGGGCTTCTCATTGCGGTGGCTTCTCCTGTTGCAGAGCACGAGCCCCAGGCGCACGGGCTTCAGCAGTTGTGGATCGTGGGCTCTAGAGCGCAGGCTCAGTAGTTGTGGCGCACGGGCTTAGTTGCTCCGCGGCACGTGGGATCTTCCTGGACCGGGGCTCGCACCCGTGTCCCCTGCATTGGCAAGCGGATTCTCAACCACTGTGCCGCCAGGGAAGCCCCATAGATTTTGATTAATTTGATGATGGTATATTAACTGCATTGCAGACGTATAGTTAAGAGGAAATACATGGGCAGATCTGGCTCTTCCGTCTCAAGCAAACCAATAACTGGTTCTCTTTTCCTTTCAGAATGGTCTAGGCAGCACCAAAAAGACAGAAATGTGCCTGGAGTTGGGAAATCTGGGCTTAACTCCTTGATCTGTTTTTTATTAGTTGTGTGACTCTGGGCAAGTCAACCTCCCTGAGTCTCAGTTTCCTCACATGTAGAAGGAAACCAGCAAAGAGCTACATTGTAGGCTTGTGAGGATCAAGTTAGAATACGCATGACTCATCCTAGGGGCTTAAGTATGAATCAGTTGTCTTTCCTTCTAGACCTTCTGTGCCTCTCCCATTCCATCTGGTACATGTGGAACTAAATGGGTCTCTAGGGACTGTGGGATCCTGGGCAGGGATCTACTTCCCAAGCTAGGTTGGGTGGGCTTTCTTTGCCCCCAAAGCCCTCTGTCCTTAGCCTGACTCACTCTTCTGTTCCTGCCACAAAACTGTACCTTCCCTTTGGCATGGGAGATGTCTTGTTCATTCCTGTATCCCCTGGGCAGAGCAGAGTTCACAGGAGACACGGAGTAAGCCCTTATTAAGCCTGGCTCTGTGTTGAACACTTTACGTCTTTACATGCCCTGTCTCATTTTAACCTCATATCTGTATGAGGTGACCATTATTATTCTTCTCATTTTACAGACAAGGAAACTGAGTCTCACAGGGATTAAGTAATTTACCCAATATCACACATGTGCCAATTGGCAGAGACAGTTTTTGAACCCAGGCAATGGACCCCCAGATCTCATGTGTGTCACCACTGTCTCATACAGCAGAGAAAATGGAAGAATGAATACATAAAAGAATAAACTCACGAGTCACCTGGCCTTGTTGGGCCACTCAGGGCTTAGTGATATAATTAGCTTCAGTTGGAACTTGGTCATAGGGAAGTTATAGCAGCCCGAGAAACCACATCCTTGAGACTTCCCTTCTCTCTAATAAGAGATTTGAATAGCCTGATATCTCTTACCTGTTTTGATAAATACAAGGAAATAAATAATGCAATGGTTTCTTTCCCTTGCAGTTGAGACTGAGCAGTCATAATTCTGTCCCACAGGCAGTAAATTCGAGGAGGAGAGTGAAATGTCTTCTTAAACAGTCCAAAATAAATTTCCCGGGGTAATTACCAACCAGAACAAATTCCATAAATTTGATTTAATTGGCACCAGGCAAATGAAACAGGAAGGAAAATAATCTCCTTAACGTCATTGGGGGCGTCTCAGAAGCAGAAGCTGGGAACATCAGGATAAGCAGCAACCATCAGACAAACTTCACTTTCAGAGTAGGGAAAGAAAGGGCCTCCATCTACTGGGCTTCTCATACGTGTCAGACACCATACTGGAAGCTTACATATTGTCTAGAGGTGGGTAATATTAGCTATTGTATCTGTTAGCTATTGCTGTGTAACAAACCACCCCACAACTCAGTGTCTTATTATCATTTACATGTCTGTAAATGATATGTGGATTTCATATCATTTGAAATCCGTCACATGGATTGGCTGGAGCTTGACTTACTCAAGCAGAACTTTGCTGGGACAGCTTTGCTTCTCACTGCAAGTGAGAAGGTTGACTGGTGTGGCTCTGGTCCACATATCTGTCTCTTAATCCTATTGTCAGTTAGCTAGCCAGAATATGTTCATCTCATGTGGATGACACTTCCATTCATATACCATTGACCAAAAAGTCACATGACCAATATAAAAGCAAAGGGCAGGGGAGTATGCTGTATCCATGATGAGGCCATGGCCAGGTGTGGATGTAGAAAAGGGTGTTGAATTGAGGACAGTGATTCCATAACACAAGTATTATTACCTCAGTGTGTAGATGGGGAATATGAATTCAGAGAGGTTCAACAAATTGCACCAATCACACAGCAAGTAAGGTATGGAGATTAGATTCAGATCCAGGATTATTGGGCACCAAGGGCCATGCTTCCCCTCTTGATTTGATTCTTAGAGAGAATTCTATGAATTCTAACTTCAGGAGGCTGTTGAAATCTTCCCTGACATCAATCTATGTGCTCCTGTGTCCAAGAATTCATGTCTCAGATGAGTGAGAAGTTGACAAAGTTTAAGATTCTTTTGCCTATTTAGATCTCCCACTTTCCCCCCTTCCCTCAAACTGTGGCCTTCCCTGGATTCACAGCATGCAAAACCAAGGTCAACTGCCCTATCTGCTATCCTTGATCTCTCTACTGACCTTTCACTGACAGATTCCATCAAGTCAGGCTCCCCCTGGATCATATCCTATACCAGATTGTGATGCATCCCTGGGGCCCCTTCCGGGCTTGCTGTGGGTCCTGCAGCTGTCCAGAGTACTGAAAGAACCCACCAGGAGTCTGGCTTAGTGAATCCAGCTGGAGTCAATTAAGGACTCATACTCAACTAAGCCTCATTTGGTTCAGGAAGCTTCTGTTCTGGCTTTCTGCCTCAAGTGCACTTGGGAACATGAAATACAGGGGGAACGGCTAATAACTGTAAGCGAACTCTTAAGGCTTAGAGCATTTTGCTATTTGCCATGTTGAAAGCAAGGGATTGGTGTGGCAATTTACAAAACCTCACAAGGGAATTCAGTAAGAGTTTCGTGTGGTGCCTTGCAGTTTGCAAGCCCCTTTCACACACACCATCTGCTCCATGGTACCGAGGCAGGTTTATTGTGCTCATTGTACAGGTGATGAAACTGAGACTTGGAAGACATTTCCTATTCTCTGGTCGTAGAATAGCACTAAAGGAAGATATAGGGATCTGGACTTCTGAATTATTCATCTTTCTACTTCCATTTGTCATCTCAACAAATATATTTTGATGAACTGATTTAAAGTTCTTTGGGAGCACAGAGAGGAAAAAACATGGTAATACATCTAAGAAGATTGCAATCATGCATGTGAGTGTTTGGTGAGAGCAAGATGGATGAGTCCACACATAGGGATACGGGAAGACAAAATGTGTCCGATCTCCATGTATTCATTGATCCAGTAAATACATATCAAGTGCTTATTACTATGTGCTTGGTACTCTGCTCAGCACTAATGATATGAGTAAATAAGGCAGATTTCATCCCTGCCCAGTCTAGAAAGGAAGATAGTTGTTAGAGAAGCAAACAAGCAGTGAAGCTCGTAATTACAAATTTTGATGAATGCTGTAAAATCAGCAAATAAATAAAATATTGAGATGGAATAAGGGGGGCAAAGGGAGGATTCTACTTAGGTAAGGTGATTAGAAAAGACTTCTCTGGCGATGTGACATTTAAGCTAACACCCCAAGGCTGTAAATCTGGGCAATGGGATGGGTAGGGTGTTCCAAGCAGAGAAAATAGCATGTGCAAAGGGCCTGTGGCCAGAAAGAGCTTGGCCTGTTGGAGGAACTACAGAGGCGCTCATGTAACTGAAAGAAGTGAGTGAGTGGGGGAGTGATTAAAGGTAAGATCATAAAGGTAGCCCATGCTGGTCACTATAAGGAGTTTATATGATTATTTGCTTGACGGAGAGTCTGGCACAAAGTAGGTGGTAATAACTGGAAGTCCTAGATTGGCTACCTTAGAAGCAGACCTTGAGATAAGAAAGTGAGTGCTAGCAGTTTCTTTGGGTAGGGATCTCGGGGAGCACAAGTATATAAGTGAGGGAAAAGACAGGGGAAAACAGGAGCCAATAAAGGTAAGACATGTTGCACGTTACTGCTGTGGGCACCTGGGGCTCAAACCTTCAGGAAACCTCTGGCAGGGAGTGTCCAGCATTCCTCCGTTGTACTACTAACCAAGGGATAAGGAGCAGAGGTGTTTTTCTACCACTGCCATCAGTCACTGGTTGAAGGCTGCTGCTGAGAATGGGAGGCATGAACGCTCCCTCGCAGCCTGCTCAGAGGGCCAGGCAGGCGGTGTCTCACATGTGTTTTCAGTTGGAAGTCTCCCAGTTTGTGTACATGGGAACAGGCAGTGCCCAGGCACTATTGGTGGGGCATTTAGGGTATCCGCTACGGTGGGCATCCGATATCCCAACTACAGGCCAGGCATGCCTGCTGGGGATGAGGGGAGCAAGGACAAAGGAAGGAGGGGATGCCAAAGATATTGGCAGAAAAAAAGAAGGAAAACGGCATCCTTTGGGGGCCACCGTCCCCAGGGATGGCGCTGGGAGCAGCTGGCCCTGGGACTGGCTTGAAGCTGGAGGAGCAGACCATATCCCTGAGGGTCACAGTACAACCTGTGTGAGTGTGGACCTTGCTTCGCAGCTCTGCTGGGAACATTCACCAGATGCCTCTTCCCTGCAAGGCTGAGGAGAGAGCCCCCAGCCCCGTTTCCTTTTAGCAATGAGGCCTCACTTCTCAGGCTCAGCCTCTAATACACCGTCGGGCCGAAGACATCTTGTTCCCCGAGTTTCCCACCTCTGGCACTTGACCTTCAACCTCCACACCCCGTCTCCAGGCATAACCTTCACCTCTTAGCTCTGAAGAGCTCACATTCGAAGGGAGTAAGTGGGATTTAGGAGCCAGACCAGGGAGGTTGGAAATGGCTTCAGAAGCACATTCAAAATAAGAATTTGTGTTCTCCACACAGAGTCCTAGGTGATTAACGAGGAAAATTATGTATACCTCCCTCGGCTATGTAGGTGATAAAAACCAACATTACTGAACTTGTTTTTGTAGCTTGGGAAAGGCTAGCTGATAAATGATCTTATTTGCTCCCCACAGCAACCCAGGGAGGCAAATAATACTGTTAGTCCCACTTATCAGATGAGGGAGCTGAGGTTCAGGAAGCGTTAAGTGCTTTGCTTCAAATCCCACAGAGAGTGAACAGCAGAGACTCTGTGAGTGCTTTTCTTCCAGTGACAGAGTGAGCGCTTTACCTTGGGGATATCTCGACATTTTTCCAATGAAATGATAACAGATTCACTACGATGCCAAAAGCTCAGCTTCTCTGGACACCAGTGCCGAATTGAATCTCGAAGACAGAGTTTGGGGTGAAGTAGAAAAGGATAGCTTTACTACTTTGTCAGGCAAAGGGAGACACAGTGGGCTCCTGCCTCGAAAAACTGTGTGTCCCAACTTGGAGAGGATAGTGAGAAGTTTTATAGTAATGGTTCAAAGAGGGAGTGATCAGCTCGTGGACACTCTTCTGATGGGTTGGTGGTGAGGTAAGGAGTCAGCATCATCAATCTCCAGGTTCCACCTAATTTGGGGTCTGCATGCTCGTGGGCAGCATACCATCATTACGTTAACTTCTCCTGCCTGGAGGGGCTTCAGTATCTGCAAAACAGCTCAAAGATACTGTTGCGTGTATCCCTTGATGGGGAGCCAGGACCTTGCCTCAAGGCTGCACTATTGTTTTTCTTGACTATTTGTTTCTCTCTGGTCTCACATCCCCTCCCTTCCCTAATTAACAACTGCTTGAATCTGCCGGTTGAAACTCAGGGAAGGTCATAGAGGCTGAATGAAGGCTATTTCCTGTAATCAAAGAAATGGGGGACACAGAAAGGCTTTGTGCCCAGGAGCCCCACAGGGCCCTGCTCAGTATCAACTTACAGGACTGTTTATAATAGGGATATTGGAAATGACCTATGTCTACAACAATAGGATATCAAATGCCATGCAGCCAATAAATCTGAGGATTGAGGTCTATGAACATAGGTGGGTAAAAGTAAAGAAATCAGCGTACACAATTGTACTATAGGTTGGGGTCTGCAAACGTTTTCTGTAAAGGGCCAGGTAGTAAATATTTTGGACTTTGTGGGCCATATGAACTGTTACAGCTAGTCAATTCTGCCATTGTTGTGTGAAAACAGACATAGCCAATTTGTAAATGTATGGATGTGGCCGTGTGCCAATAAAACTTTATTTACAAAATAAGAGGGTTAGATTCTGCCTCCAGGTGGTAGTTTGTACTGATCCCTCTTGTAGTGAAGACATTTCAGAGAGCGTATTACTCTTTCTGTCACTAGAGGGCGCCCCTCCATTAGTGAGGAGGCACGGGGGCTGGGCTGCTTTATCATGGGTGGAGACTTAAAGGAATGAATTACGGCTGGAATTACTGTAAAAGGACAGAAAACACACACACACACACACAGAATATCTACTGTGTTCCAGGTACAGGTCAAGGGTGTGCTGGTAAATGTTTAAAAATAGATTCTCAAAAAAAAAAAAAAAGAAAGAAAAAGAAAAGAAAAAAGCAAAAACCAAACCACCCCTGATTTGTAGTACTTGTTGATTTTTATAGTGGGAGATCCCATTTTATAGTGGGAGCCTCCCATCACAGCTGCTCTCAAGCTACTAACTTGCCATGGATCTGTCTGCAAAGTTCCTATCATTAAATTACGGAGTCTCGTAAACTGATACAAGTCAGCATCAGCACACTGCTGACTCATTTTATTTTAATTGTCTTTTATTTTAATTGCTTTCACATTCACTTGACGAGGTAGGTGATAAATAATAATAATAACAGCGACAACTAACATTTGTTGAGCAGTTACAACATGCAGATATTCTGCTGAGTGCTTTACATGTATTATCTCATTTTGTCCTCACAACTCTTTGCAGATGAGCAAATTGAGGCTTAGAGAAACTCAGTAATTGGCTCAAGGCACTATCACCAGGATTCAGACTCTTGAAGTTTGACTCCCAAAGTCAGCCACTCAGATGCAGCCGATACTGCATCTGCTGTGGTTGGGCAAAGGTGCAGGTGTCTAAATCTCTGTTTCACAGCTAAGGAAACAGGTTTAAAAAAAGTGACTCGCCTTTCAGACAGCTCGTTGCTGGTCACCTTAGGTCTAGAACCCAGTTCTTTCTGACTTGAGTGTCCATGTTTTTTCCAAGTGCTAAGGAACTAGAAGAGTTAGCTGAGTTTAACCAGTTATTCCCAGAGATGAGTTTGAGGAGGGATTTGAAGGAGAAGAGTCCAGGTGGACGGAGGAGAGGGAGATGTATTTTTATTGAGACAGATGCATACCCAACGAGAAGGTGTAGGAAGCACAAACCATCTGAAGGGTTGTGAGCAGGTTTTCTTGGTTGGGTCAAAAAGGGTGAGCTGTAAATAATGGGGGGAAATGAGAAAGGCAGAGAGGGGTCTGGTTTTGAAGTTGCTAAATTATAGGGGGCATGTAATGCTTTTCCAAGCCAAGCAAGTGTGGACTGTTGGAGCCCGGGAGGCCAATGGGGAACAGGATTCCGAGCTGACTGCTGGGGATGCACCAAGGGATGGGGTCAAATGTCTGGTTTGGATGGAAGTGACAGTGGAGTTGCTAATACTGTCCTTTAACCCAATCTGCTTCCACATGGGGTGGGATTTCCAGGCTCCTCAAGATATTTTATGTAAAGGAAAGGGCATTGACGCTTCTAGCTTCAGCTCTGTCCTTTACCGGCTGCATGGCCTTGGGCAACTCCACTGATTTCTCTGAGCTTCTGTTTCCTTATCTTTAAAATGAAATAATGTATGTGAAAACATCTAACTCAGTGCCTGACACATTGTTGAAACTCCAGCAGCCTTTGCTCATTCATTCATTCCCAAACGCTGATGTACTTGGGGGTGGGGGCAGGGCAGCCGCGTTTCTCTGGTCTTTGTAATAAGCCCACGTATCAGGATTGCTAGTCCCCGCCATGGCTGTTCCTGCCCAACTGAAGGCTTTTCAGCAAGGGCACAAACTATAAGCAGAGGCGAAGCCAGGTTTTACCTTTCAAGCTTCGAGCATGGTTTGAAGAGGCATATGAAATAATGTTAGTCCTAGTTTCCCTTAACTGTCTATCATGAGATCACCTAGGATCTCCTTATCTAGAATACAGTTTAGAACCAATACAGAAACAATACCCCTCCGTCTACCACCAACGCATGTGTACAAACTCATGTTTGTGGCAAAAATAGATGCCAGGGACTCCCCGTGGATCAATCAACCTGTAGAAGAGAACCTCAGTTCTTCAGAACATACTTAGTCTCATCTTAAATATAATTTCGATGAGAACGGTTATCATGTTTTCTACCCCAAAGGAAATGAGAAGCAAGGAATTAGAAGGGATAGTGTGTCTAAGTTTCCTATAAGCAAATTCCTTGAAAGAAGGGGGAAGGCTACGCCAATTGCTCCATAGTGGATGAAGACGGTGACAAGGCAACTTCAGGAGTGCAGTATTCGGAGCCGTTTGGTGTAGGAACTTCTCTACTTCCACGCTTCATTGGATGTGAGGATATCACCAAGTCTGAGCACAGTCACTCATGCTCATAGCAATCTCGTCTGAGTCACCTGGAAACTCTTACTTATTTATTTTTAAGTCTTTACTTGAATTTGTTGCAATATTGCTTCTGTTTTACGTTTTTGGTTTTTTGGCTGCGAAGCATGTGGGATCTTAGCTCCCCGACCAGGGATCGAACCCGCACCCCCTGTATTGGAAGGCAAAGTCTTAACCACTGGACTGCCAGGGAAGTCCCACCCTGGAAACTTCTAAATGGTGCTTAAGAAGGCAGGGCATTGGTCAACTTATTCTGGAAAGCTTTCTCTCCAACATGATTATGTTTTAGTTTTCCCTAAAAGAATCACATCCTGCCATATGGACATTTTATATGCATGGAAAAATTCCTCTCCAGGGAGGGTCAGATGACTGGGGCATTGCTATATAGCATCTTCATTTCCTTCTGATTATCTGTAAAAGGTGACAACCTTCAGTGTAAAGCAGGCCTTTCTTCATCTGCTCTGAAACACCCTCTCCTTATTCCTTGGTTCTCGGATTTGATGAGCAAATTCATTTCCACTTTCGGTCCTCTCTTTATAAATTGGTGCACTTTGATTAGGACCCCTTTCAGTCTGCCTCTTCACAGACTGAGGCAGTTTGATTCTTAAAATCTGTTCTTTCCCATAGGGCAGACCATCTGGTCATCTACTTTCTGCCACCCCTTTCCAGCTATGACGCCTCAACACTTTGACCGGTGGTCACGTGCTCTCTGAAGACTTCTCCAAGGCACCATCTTTGCCGAAGTAAGTTAATGACTCATTCTTCTCTGCCACATGAGTCCTTTCTCATATTTTTTTCATTGTTCATCATCTTCTTCCTTTAAAAGAAAGTTCTTCAAAGGAAAATACTGGATCTTAGGCAGGTCTTTACCTCTGAAACAGAGGAGGGTCTGTGGCCACCACGTCCATGTCCTACTCCCTTCAAGAGCACGGGCTGCAGGGTACCTGGCAGCCTCCTTGCTATGTCTTTGGATTCTCCCTGCACTCAAGTTCAGGCCAAGCTTCCCTAGGACCACTTCGCCCAAGACTAAACACTTCAGGAGTACCAGAGCCATACCATTCTTGTCTGACATGGAGCTCCTCCATGCCTAGGCTGACTCTAACTCAGAAGCGCATGTGATCTGAACTTTTCTTTCTTGATCCTGCCTTCCCTCTCCCGTGGGTGTCAGGCTTGCATCTCTGTCTGAGGGCTCTCCCCACCTGCCGTTGTTCCCTTTACCTTTCATAGGCATTTCCCCCAAGAATGTCCTGCCCCTAATCCCATCTGGGTGTCTACTTCTCAGAGAACCAAAACTCACAAAGTATCTGATGTGTAGTGGATACCAAAAACATGTCAGCTGAGCTGAATTTATTGTGGTTTTATTGGTCACCAGATACGGGCTTTGATGGATCATCTCTTCAGTGCAGGTGTTCTATAGTTAACATGGTTAATCACACAGCACCAGCCAGTGCCTCCTTAAACAAGACTGAACTATCTGTGTGACTTGGGATCATCACTATGGATATTTGTTGAGCAAGTAGTGAACCCACTGGTACCCTCAGAATCTGCTGAGATGTTTGAGCCTATTTTCCTGTGTATGAGTGACCCCAGAGAGCTGTCTGTACTCATTGAGTTGTTGTGTCTGTTTTCAATAGTTTTTTCTGTCTCTATCTTTGCTGTCAGTGTTTTTAAATGCTAGAGTTGGGAGGGACTTCAAAGATCATTCCTCAGCAGATCTTCAGAGCGTGTAATCACCAGGTACTACTCAGGCGCTGGGCATTCAGGGTTAGATAAGAAACAATCCTTTCCGTCAAGGTGGGAGCAAGTTCCAGCCTCATTTTACAGATCACAAACCAATTTGGCAACATTTCTCAGCAGAGCCATCATGAAAACAAAAATGACGGAAGCTAATATATTGTGACAGCAAAGGATTTCTTCAAGATGGATGGGTATGGATCCAGTCTGAACCTTTAGAGCACCCTCTGGGCCCCATGTCTGTGTCAATTCATGATGGGCCTAGAATCACCTACTTTCCCAGCCTCACAGGCACCTCAAGATTCCTGTGATTAACCAACATACTGAAAGAGATGTTACCATGAGCTGACTCCATCAACAGGAAACTCATGCTGCTCATTTAAGTGTTGACTTATCCTTATGAGAGAATAAAAAACTGCAGTGAGTTGAGAATGACTCAAGCATCAACTTGGAGAGTATCGCTTTCCTGATTGATGCAGAGAAATTGGGGTCTGGAGACCCGGGTCTCCTTCCAGCTCTGTCACTAACTCTTGGTGTGGCCTTGGACAGGACATCTGACCTCTTAGATGTAATTATTAATTTTATTCTGGCACATTGTTTGGCAGGATCCAGCAAGCATCTTTATAACACTGCGTGTCAAGCACTGTTCTTCGTATTTCATAATCTTTCCAACAACACTATGAGATATGTCTACTATGGGTATCACAGTTTTACAGATAAAGAAAGTGAGGAACAGAGAAACTAAATAATTTGCCTAAGGTCACACTTCTAGTATAAATAGCAGACCTGGGATTCTAAGCTAAGCAGTCTGATTCCATACACCTTGTACACACCACTACACTGAGGGACAAAAGGTTCTGGCTTTCCTTCAAACTGGAATTTGACTCAGTGAAGTAGGC
The DNA here is from genome assembly GCF_005190385.1 of Monodon monoceros. NCBI lineage: Eukaryota > Metazoa > Chordata > Mammalia > Artiodactyla > Monodontidae > Monodon > Monodon monoceros. The sequence continues at coordinate 17,725,489 of NW_021703769.1, read as the reverse complement.
CAGTGGAAAGAGAGAAAGAAAGGAAGAAATGAAAGAAAAAGAGACAGACTCAACAGGAAAGAGAAAAGCACAAGGAGGGATGGGGTCTTCATGGGAGGTGTCATGAAGTGGGGGGAGAGCAATCTGGCCAGGAAAGTAATGGTTACCCTAAAACACACCTGGGCAGGGAGCTGCCTTCAAGAAGATTATCTCTCCATTCAGTGACCCAGAAGAAAGCAGGCAGAGGAGGGAGCTCTTGGGCAAATGGGCTTATTCCAGGAACAGACACCTCATCAGAGAGACTGTTATTCTCTGTGATGGTTAACAGGACATAGATCCCCATTCTGATCCAGGTTCTGGGAGAGCAGCTCAATGGGCAGGAAAGTGTCAAGGCCACTCACTCCTTATTGCCTGGCATGTGTCAGAAATGGGAAACTATATAAAAAGACATAGTCCTGACTTGGGTACTCACAGTCTGGTCCCTGAGGGGAAGAAGACAAATAAATAAAAAAGTATAATGTCTTGATCATGAGAAGTGATTATGTACACTAAGATTGCTTCCAGGGATTCTCTGTCTCTTGGTATTCACGTCCTCACCTGATCCCCTCTTTTGAGTGTGGGCTGGATTTATACTCTTGCTTCTAATGAATGAATACAGCAATAGTGATGTATGTCATGTCAAGTTAGGTTATAAAAAGACTGTGACAAGTGACACACCTCCCTCTGTCTCTGTCTCTCTGTCTCTCTCTGTATCACATATGTTAAGGGAAGCAAGCTTCCACAATGTGAGCAGACCTATGCCCCCAAGGAGTGGTGAAGAACTGAGGGCCTCTGTACAACAGCCTGTGAGGAAATGAAACCTGCCAACACAAACCACAGGGGTGGGCTCGGAAGTGGATCTGTCAGCCCCAGTTGAGCCTTGAGATGTCAGCAGACGAGGCTGACACCTCAGCTCTAACCTCAAGAAAGACCTTGAGCCGGAAGCACCCAGCTAAGCTGCTCCCAGAAAACCTGAGATAATAAATACTTGTCATTTTAAGCTGCTACATTTGGGGTCATTTGTTACACAGCAATAGGTAACTAATACATGACAGCACAAAAGGTTTTTCCAGAGTGGCTTTATAGAAGTTATAGTCAAACTGAGGTGTAAAACAACAGTTGTTTGCCAAGTGACAAAGGGTACTCTAAACAGTGGAACAGTCATAGAAACCAGAGGAAATAGTCAAAATTTGAACTGGATGGAACATAGAGTGTGTCTTAGATGTGGTTGGGGCAGACATGGGAGATGAGGTCAGAAAAGTGAATAAGTGTATAAGATGGGCTAAGGAGTTTTAAATGCAAAATCACATTCCCCTTAAAGAATTACTATCCAGGGACTTCCCTGGTGGTCCAGTGGTTAAGACACTGTGCTCCCAACACAGGGGGCCCGGGTTCAATCCCTGGTCAGGGAACTAAGATCCCACATGCTGCAACTAAGACCCGGTGCAGCCAAATTAAAAAAAAAATTAAAAAAAAAAAGAATTACTGTACAGAGGGTTATCTGAATGAGAAAGTATAGGAAGGCCAAGAATCTGAAAAATCCTTGGGATACTGGACCCTTTAAGTCTGTAAATTCAGCAACCTTCACTGCAATTGATTTCAAAGCTACAGTTCTCTCTGCCTCAGGAGTTTTATTTTTTTCTTCTCCTAATCATTCTTTATTGTCATTAATGTTATAATAAACTGCGATGCATATATCTTATTGCGTGATTATAGGGCTCAACCAAAGAGTTACTGACACTGTACCCCACCCCCAGTCTCAGACATAGATCTCAGGGGTCCCTTAGAACTTCTGTACTTCACATAATAGATGCGGAAACTAGAGTCAGGGATGGACCCTTGCCCTCCTTCTCATAGACTGTAAAGGGCTCCTACCCTATTTGTAGCCTAGTCAGGGTTATAATGCAGTGCTTAGAGGGAAGGTTCTGAAGTTAGAGGCTTGGGTTAAAATCCTGGTTTTCAGCGCTGTCTTTGTGAGCTTGGATAACTTACTTAAACTCTCTGAATCTCAATTTCTTCATCTATAAAACAGGGATTGGAGTAGTGCCAACATTACAGGTTGTGGTGTGGATTGAATGAGATGACATTCAATCTCACTGGGGGGTGTGCGTGCACAGGATTTCCTTGCCAGGAATATTGCTTACTATTATTCGTGATGTGACACAAGGTTGTCTCCCAAACTAATTGTCTTGCCTTTTCCCTGTTGCTGACTGTAGAATGACTATGTGTATCAATCATGACTCTGAGTTCTAATTACACGTTATCAGAATCAGTAGACTAGGTGTACTGTTATCTATATTATCTATTGCCGCATATCAATTTACCCCCAAATCGAGTAGCTCAAAACAACACACATTTATTATCACACGGTTTCTGTGGGTCAGGAACCTGGGAACAGCCTAACCTTTGCTTTAGGGTCTTTTGGAGGCTGCAGTAAAGGTGTTGGCTGAGGCTGCAGGCTCGTCTGAGGGGTTGACTGGGGAAGGATGGCTTCCCAGCTCACTTGTTGTTGGCAGGATTCATTTCTTTTTTTTTTTTCTTTTTTCTTTTTTTTTTTTTTGCGGTACGCGGGCCTCTCACTGTCGTGGCCTCTCCCGTTGCGGAGCACAGGCTCCGGACGCACAGGCTCAGCGGCCATGGCTCACGGGCCCAGCCGCTCCGCGGCACGTGGGATCTTCCCGGACCGGGGCATGAACCCGTGTCCCCTGCATCGGCAGGCGGACTCTCAACCACTGCGCCACCGGGGAAGCCCCTGCCTTAGTTTGTGTTCTCCCCAAAGTAGACCTTGAGATAAAGGTTTGGGGGCAAGCAGTTTATGGGGGAGGGGACAGCAGGATGAACTGTGACCGAGGGGGGAAGTCAGGGGGAGCAGGTTCTGGCTGTGGGTAACTGCGGCTCAATCCCACTGGAGCTTTCTGAGAGGTGGCATGGAACACAGCTCAGGGTTGATGCACTGGGGTGAGGAAGCTTGGAAATTTATCGACCAACTCCCATTCTTCAGTGATTTCGGCCTGTTCCTGGGGTGTTAATTCCCCAGCACTGTCCTGTAGACATTTGTGCACACAGGAACTGTCTGCAGATGACGTCTGGGGTAGGATGACGGGATGAGTGAGCAGGGTACTAAGAGCATCTGTTTACTCCTCATTGGGGCAGCAAGCGCTTTAATAAGACTCACAGCTGAGGTTTATTGAGAGCTTGCTATGTGCCAGGCACATGTATGATCTTAGGCAGTTTTCACAACCATGGGATTGCTATCATCACTCCCATTTAAGGATGGGGAAACTGAGGCTCAGAGAAGCTCCCTAACTTGTCCGGGCTGGTGAGTGGCAGAGCCTGGCGTCCTTCCTGGGTGTGTCTGATTCCTCAGCTGGTGCTCATTCCACTCCATTGCACCTCTAACAGTGCTTTACAAATAAGATGATGATTGGGTTTAAAAGTCGATAACAGCAGGAATCCTGGAGACCACTTAAAAGTGCAGCATGAGGAGGTCCAGGCCTGGGATAGCCAAAGGCTGGGTGCGAATGAAAAGGCAAGGAAGTGGGAAAGAGAAGGGCAGAGAACATCTCCAGGTGCACCTGAAGGCAACTTGCAAATCAGCAGAAAGAGGGTTGTTTTTTTTTTTAATGCACCTTATGGAAGAAGCAATAAAGAATCAGTGGGACCCCAAGACCTCCGGCTGGAATGACTCATTTGGGGGTGGCTGTGGGTTGCCAAATATATGGGATCACCCTTTTGGTGATAATGTCAGAGATGAAAGGACACTCTCTTGGAGATTCTTTAACCAAGTCTTTGTTGTTCAGGTGGGAAACTGAGTGTGGCTGGAGGAAATGGCTCCCCCTGGGCAACACAGCGGAGCCAACGGGCATTCCCGGTTCTCACTATGGACCAGTCTTTCCACTTATAAACGGATCCTTGGAACCTCCGAGTGAACTGTGAAAACTGGATCAAGTCAGTTCCTCCCCTGCCCCGTGACCTCATCACCTTCATCTGTAGAAAGGAGTGAGATGCTGCCTTGCTGGGTGGCTGTGAGGGTAAAAGGATGTGAAAGATGTGAACCTGCCGCTCACCGCCCATCCAGGAATTGGTGCAGAGTTCACATCGTGGTGCCCCCAGCCTGTGGCCAGCCCTATCTGCAGGGGATGCTGGGCCCAGAGCTGGAGCCAATAATGCGATAATGTGGGGAGGGGCACAGAGGCCCTTCCGCCAGAAGGAGGGGCCTCTCATATAAGACCTCTGCTTCTCCTGTGCCGACCATGGCCTGCCGGCAACTCGAGCTTGGCGTGAAGTATCACCCCTGGTTTGTGAGCAATGCCCAGCAAAGCCCCGGGGGCTGGGACTGGAGCAGGAAGGGAAGAAACTGACAAGGGCAGCCATTCCTGCGGGGAAAGTCAGGCTGAGAGAAAAATGTAATTACTGTGTGACTCCAGGGGAGTTTCTTGGCCTCTGTGCTCCTCTCTCCCCATCTGTGAAATGCACAACTGAGTGAGACGGCTCAGTGTTCTGATTTTGCCATCTCGGGACGTGAAGATAGGTGATGGAAGGACACTGAAGACGTGGGTGTTATCTGACTGCGTCTGGCAAAATCTTCCCTGCTGACTGGAGGTGCATGGTTTGGAGGAGGATTGAGGTAGGTGATTGCGGTTTGACTCAGTTCCTCTGTGGCGACCAGGTGGGATGCTGGATGAGGTGTGGATTGCTAAGGCGTTGGGGGCGTGGCCCTGCCTTCCAGGAGGGGAGTGTGGGGCTGCCAGCAACAAGAGCTAACGCTTATGCACCCTTCTAAGCCCTCCATCGGATTGAACTCACTGCATCACCAGCATGCCTCAGAAGTTAGGTTCTATTCTTCTCATTTTAAGAGCAGGAAACTCAGGCACAGAAAGGATGAGTAGCTTGTAGCTTGTCTAAGGTCACAGAACTCGAAAGTTATAAAACCAGGGACTCAATCCAGATAGCCCAGCTCCAGAGCCCGTCCACTCAAACCCTACAGGATCGCGCTTCACTGACATTCATGGGGCAATGTTTGCACGCCAGGCACTGTGATAGGTGAACTATCCATGTGATTTGCTTTCATCTCCCCAGTGGTTTGGAAGGTAGACTTTACAGTCTTCATTTTACAAATAGGGAGTCAGGATCAGAGAGGTAAAGCAGCTTTCCCCAGGTCACACAGCTTACGTGTCGGGAACCTGGACTGGAATACAGGTGGTTCTTACAAGCACATGAAAAGGAAATAAGCCCAAGTTATACCCCAGGTAATGAAGAATCCCAGTAGGAGTACCAGGTGTGATGCAGAAACACAAGACTGAGCACAGCTTGGGGGATGCGTGAGGGAACTGTGGAGAAGGTGGGGTTTGAGTGGGGCCTGGAAGGATGGGTAAAGTAGAATCCGGGTGGAAGGGCACCTGTGTGGCGGCAAATGCATGGAAGCAGGCGAATTAGAAAAGTGGGAACAGGAAGAGAATGAAGCCAAGGCAAACATGGAGAGCCCCAGGCTCCAGGGGGAGAATCTGGCCCTGCTACTCAGTAGAAAGTGGTGGCGAGCTTGGGTGGAGAGGAGTGTGGGATTCACACGTGGGCACTAGGAAGGCGCTTCCACGGCTCCCTGAGTGCACGAAAACTCTTCCAGTGCAGACTCTTTTGTGACGCTCCCACCCCTTTCCCTCCCCCAGGTGTTGGGTCCTGCTGTGTTTCGGGGTGCAGGGGGATGATCTGGGGAGCTGTCTAACTGCGGAGACTGGGTTTGTCTGGGATCATTCTGCCTAGTGCTTTGCTTCTCAGAGCGCAGTCTCAAGAGAAGATTTCTTGCTATTCTAGTCAAGGTCAAAGTGCTTCATTCTTAAAGGGGAGGACACCACAAGAGCCACCTTCAAACTTGTCATGGACAGGAGGGATGGGCTGTGTGAGCAGGTCCAGTCTTGGGAGATCGCACAGGACATCTTTGTCCTGGGTCTCACGTGCATGGAATATGGGAGCGTGGTAGACTGTTGGGGTCTTTTGTAGTCGGGATAGGTTGGCCTGGGGTCTGCTTATCTGGATTTGTTTAAAGTTGAACGAAGGCCCCTCTTGGCTTTCTCTGTGGTTCCTAGCATTTATGGAACATGAGGATGACTGCAGAACTCTAAGCATCTCCAAAAGAGCTCTTAAGGGTGGATGCCTGCTTGCTGCCCTCGTGGTCCAGATCGCAGGGTTGGCTTTGTGGTTCACACTGAGATGGCACCAAGATGTTTTAAGAAATGAGTGCAAAACAGTGTAAATTGAGAACTCAGTTCCTTAGCGGTAACACGTATTTAGTGTGTTTGGAAGGAAAACAGCCTAAATTGTAGGCAAGTGTGATGATCAAGACCTGATATAAATATATCAACAAAGATGAAATGCAGACACAGAGATCAGGAAACCTTTCTCACATGATGCAAGGACATTCCCGTGCTATCTCCTTCCCCTGCCAGAGCTGGAGGGACACATCACGAGCCTCCAGGGGGCCTGATCTTGGCTACGGTGCAGGCAAAGTGTGAATTGTTCTGGTCTTTGGGCCTAGGGTCACCAGGAGGAGGAGTTTCACTGCCGTGTTTTTCAGATGCTGGGCAGAGCCTTTGCACCTGGGACTAGGGGCTTTCCAGTGGATGGGGCTCAGCAGATTTGGTCAGACTGCCTGCAGCTGACGCTGTTATTCCTGGCTGTGCTCACACAGGACCCTCAGCTTCTGTCACTCAACTCTTACTCTTTTTGGCATCTCCTTTCTGGCATCTCCTGGTGACCTCTGTATTAGTCTGTGCTCACTTTCCCCCTTTAACCAGGACTGTCTCTGTTTACTGACTCTCCGTGCTGAGAAAGCCCAGAACTGACCCTTTAGGCTTCTTATTTTGTCTTCTTTGCCCAGTTCTGTGACTTTCTGGGTATAAACAATGCTTGATCTGGTTCATAGCAATTCCTAAGGATTGACTGATTTTTTTTTTTTTTTTTTTTGATCTGCCAAAGAGAAGTGCCTGGAATGGCAATTGTTATTGTGAAACAGGGCAGCTATGTTGGGCATGGTGAACAATTTTGCCCACCTGGGGAAGGCTGCAGGTTAGGTGGGAGTATCTTTTTTTTTTTTTTTTTTGCGGTATGCGGGCCTCTCACTGTTGTGGCCTCTCCCGTCGCGGAGCACAGGCTCCGGACGCGCAGGCTCAGCGGCCGTGGCTCACGGGCCCAGCCGCTCTGCGGCATGAGGGATCCTCCCGGACCGGGGCACGAACCCGCGTCCCCTGCACCGGCAGGCGGACTCCCAACCACTGCGCCACCAGGGAAGCCCTAGGTGGGAGTATCTTTAAGTCACAATTTTCTCTACCTCTCTGAAAGTCCTTCAGAGCTACGGGTCGGTTTTTGCTTTCTTATGTTTTAATATCTCTTGTCTAGATATTCAGGAGCCAGTGATACGTAACATTGCTCAGCACTTTACAATTAATTTAATAAAGCACTTTTACATATATCAGAGGGCAATGGTTTAGAACATAGATATCAAAGGCATGCTGCTTACATTCAAATGATGGCTCTGCTACTGTGGGCTGTGTACCCTCAAGCAACTCACTCTCCCTGGGCTCAGTTTTTTCATACAATGGTGACAATAATATACTTAAATCATAATTTGTTGTGGGGATGGATAAGTTAATAAACAACCCGCACCTAGTAGGTTTACATAAGCATTAGCTACTATTGTTATTATCATTATTACTCTTATTACATTTACTCTCATGGCCGATTGTTTAGGTTAGTGGCATGATCCAAATTACCCCGGCTCCCAGCTCCTTCCTGCAGGTGCACTAGCTCCAAGCCTTATATGTTCACCCTGCCCCAAATATTTAAAGAGCTTCCAGGGGCTGCCTGGCCTGCATGTAGCATCAAGCCCACTTCCTGGGTTGCACGCCTCTCATTGGTTAATCACAGCCTAATCGGTTAGGCACAGTCTTCGGTTAACCATCACTGTCCCTCTCAGTCCTGCCAGGCACTGGGGCTGCTTCGTGATTTCTCCAGGTGTGATTGCTTCTTCCTCTGCTCAGAGAGGCCCAGGAGTTCTTCCAAGACCATTTGGAGGGGCCAGAGCCTCTAGACTGCAGAGTGGCCCAGATTGGAGCAGGGAGGATGGCTCTCCGCCCGTTGATTTGCACTCTTGACAAAGGGCTCAGCCCTCCTGAGGTGGGAGCCTTCCACCTCCCTCCCCCAAAGAAAACCCACTCTTCCCAATGTGAGTGAGCAATGGAGATTTCACTGGAGATGACACCATGCAGCAAACTACCTGATAGACACTTTTATAGCTTACTCGGATTCCTTCCCATTCATCCTTCTGCCAGGAGGCCTCCCTCGGCCTTTTGTCTTCCTCTTCCTTTTTTTTTTTTGGTGTGTGTGTGTGTGTTCTTTGGAATCATCTCCATGTTTTGCCTGACCCCTGGTATATTGCTCGCTTCAACCCCCAAGGTGCCCATCAGGGCTGCTTTTCAGTACAGAAGTCCCCTCCTATGAATGACTTCTTATACCGGCTGCTGAGAGATTAAATGTTTCTTCCTAAGTTGCACAAAATAGGGTTCCCATGCCTTGGGGGGTCATTGGCCCCCCTCGCTGACCAGCTTTCTTGTCATTGTTTTCAGCTCTACTCAGTGCTGGATTCTTTTCCAACTCACAGAGGCTTGTGCTGCAGAATTTGCTCTGTCCAGTGCCACAGCCCTCCTGGCTTACAGAAATGTCTGTGGTATGGTGTCCGGCTCCCTGGGGATGGGTAGCCCCCTCCCCGCTTGGCTACAGTTGTCTTTATAACAAGTGTTCCATGCCTTGGGCTATAGCTACCCACTGAGAATCCCCAGTGATGGCAGGCTCTCCCCACTTAAGACGAGCCCATCCAAGTCTGTGCCTCTTCGGGAAGATTACCCGAACTCCCAGCCTTTTGCCAGATCCGTGAGTGCTCTGGGGTCAGACCATATGTGGCACTGGCAGGGCCCAGCTGTTAGGTGGAAATGGTTTGCCTGGCTGGATCCAGTCCACAGAGCACCTGCATCTAAATTACCTGGGGAATGCGCAAAAAAATATAAATGCCTGGGCTTTCCCAAGACCTACCGAATCCGAACCTTGGGAGGTAGGGATGAAGAACCTGAATTTTAAACAAAGGTCTTAGCTAATGCTTCTGCATCCCAAAGTTTGAGAGTCACTGCCCTAGACCACTCAGAGCTCCCTCGCTGAGCCACTGTGGACATGGAATGTGAGTGGGAAATCAACTGCTCCGTTAAGCCACTAAAATTTCAGGATTAATTTGTTATCACAGCACAGCATATCCTTACCAGTCTAAATTCTTCATCTTCCAGTGACGTTGGACAATTGACTTATTTATCATTAAGAAGTTTAATGAGATTTGCTTCAAGCTCCAGTAACAGTGGCTGGTGACACAGTATCTGACTGCAGTGGGCGGGGCTGGGACATCTAAGGTGTCAGATGTACAGAGCCCTGACTCTTGGGTTTGTCCCAGTACAGGTTAGCCCCGGAGAGGGAGTACCTTTTTAAAGTTCACACCCTGGGTTCTTCTCTTGCCTCACCCTTGTCCTGGTCCTGGCCCTGGCAAGGACCTTGGAGAAGCCCAAGTTGTTAATCTAAGCAGTGCTGTGGAGAGCTCCTGCTTTTTTTCAAGGAACAAATAAAAATGATCTATACCTTCCCCCTCCTTCACGCAGCGAAGACTTGCTGACACCCTTGTGCCAGGGCTAGGCACTGGCCGGGACCTCGAGTTGGTCACAGTCAAAGGAAGAGGCAGATGAATAAGGAAATCACGGGGCCATCGGTCCTGAAAGGAGGGGATGAGTCAAGAGCTCTGGAGCCGGGAAGAGGCAGGGACCTGCTCAGCTTGGGCGTCGAGGGCAGCTCAGCTCCCCTGACAGATGATGGTGTGAGAACACCTAACAGAGCAGTGCCTCCTACTTGTGTTTGGAGAAGGGTTGGATGAGTGTAATTGATGACGCTTGTTTAGATGCCCCAGACGGCCAATGATTTGTAACTGGGCTCTTACCATTACTGGGGCCCAGATTTGCTTGGTTTTCTAGAGAAGGTGATTCCAGAACACTCACCCACTGAGAGGGCAGGTGCCAAGTGCTGGACCAGGTGCCCGGCACTGTGCCTGGTCACAGGAAGTGCTCAGGAAAGGTCAGTTCTTCTTCCTTCACCTCTGTTGGCAGGAGCTGAGCTGTGGGAATGGTCAAAGGGAGGGAGGAGGTGAGAAGCTCTATAATGAAGAAATGGACGGCATTATTAAAAATCATAGTAATATTAATTGAACACTTAGGATTTGCCAGGCATGGTCTAAGCACTTTACCTGTAAGAGCTCACCAAAAACCTCATGAGGGGGATACCTGTATTCATCTCTTACACCTGCTGTGATAAACCACCACAAACATAATGGCTTAAAAACAACACAAACTTATTATCCTGCAGTTCTGGAGCTCAGGAGTCTGACTCTCACTAGGCAAAAATCAAGGTGTTGGTAGGGCTGTCATCCTTTCTGGAAGCTCTAGGGGAGATGAATTTCCTTGCCCTTTCTAGCTTCTGGAGGGCACCCGCATTTCTTGCTTCATGGCCCCTTCCATCTTCAAAGCCAGCAACATCAGTTGAGTCCGTCTCAGCTGCCAATGCTTTGGTTCTCTCCTGCCTCCCTCTTCCCCCTTTAAAGATGCTTGTGATTACATTGGGTCCACCAGGATCATCCAGGCTAATCTATTTATCCTAAGATTGGCAGATCAGCAAGCTTAATTCCACCTGCCAATCTTAATTATCCTTTGTCAGGTGACTTGCCGTATTCCCAGATCCCGAGGAGCAGGACATGGACGTCTTTGGGGAGCCTCATTTTGCCTACATGAGAAAGTACTCTTATTGAGGGAGGTGCTGTTAAAGGAAAAACAAAGGCTATCTCAGTGATTAGAAGGTTGAGTACCGAGTTTACTTATTTATTAGTCAATGGAAGACACGCAGTGGAGGAAATTCATCGAGTGGCTTCTGGAAGGGAAAATGTCAGGGAATTTTATGTGCTAGGGAAGGGAGGTTCGTTGTGACTGTGTTAATTAAGAGTTGCCATTTGCACCCAGATTGGATGGAGTGAGTCCATTGGCTTTTGTGCATGGTCAGTTAATGTAAGTCTCACTGTGTATTGGTTAAGAAAGAGCCTTCAGTTAGGTCTGTGGATGGTCTTTTGGCCTGGGGTCTCTCCAAGTCCATAGGTGGTTATTAGCCTCAGCTGGTCAGAGCCAGGGTGGTGAAGCACAGCACACCGTGCTGCTTCTTTTATCTCTTCTTTTATCTCTTATTGCTCCCAATTTACAGACGAGGAAACTGAGGGAGGTCATGTAGTTTGTGAATAGAAGAGCCAGGATCCAAACCTGCATATTCAGATGCCAAGGCTCCCCTTTTTTTAAAAAAGTTAATTTATTTATTTTTGGCTGTGTTGGGTCTTCGTTTCTGTGCAAGGGCTTTCTGTAGTTGTGGCAAGTGGGGGCCACTCTTCATCGCGGTGCGCGGGCCTCTCACTGTCGCGGCCTCTCTTGTTGCGGAGCACAGGCTCCAGACACGCAGGCTCAGTAGTTGTGGCTCACGGGCCTAGCTGCTCCGCGGCATGTGGCATCCTCCCAGACCAGGGCCCGAACCCGCATCTCCTGCACTGGCAGGCAGACTCTCAACCACTGCGCCACCAGGGAAGCCCTAAGGCTCCCTTTTTAACCACCTCACTCCAGGACCCAAACTCCAGGCTTGGCGGACTCTTCTCCTGAACCCACCCAAGCCAAAGAAAGAGGCTGCAAATGGAGAATTCAGCAATGGCACTTCCTGGAGGTTGAGAGGCCCCAGAGGGAAATTCAGTGTGTATACCTGCCAAAAATTTTGGGAAAATACATTTCCTGAGAGAATGGGGACATCTGTAGACGAAATTCACCACCAGGCAGTGCCTTTTGCAACAGAAAACATGATCAGCTTCTGACATTAACCCCGGGGCAGGAAGAAGCAGCTCATTAAGCTCTGTCAGGGATGCTGACAGCCGCAGATGGGAGACCATGTTTATAAATGACTTACTGTGGGGACCAGTGACACCTCATTACAGGCGCCCATCGAGGGCCTGCGCTTCCCTCTTCATCTTCCACCATCAGTCTTCCAGTGCAGAGCCTGTAATTAAGACCTGTATTGACTCTTGACCAATTTGTTTTGTTAAGCTGAGGAAGAACACTGCTGGTTATGTGTACACATTGAAAAGGTTGTCACATGAAAGTGTGTGTGTCCGGGGGCAGGTAGGGGGATGGGGTGGGGTGCACCCAAGATGCCTGGCTCTGCCTGCAGCCACAGAAATATGCATAAGGGACTCAGTTCCTCTGGGGCCATCACGGCAGCTAGGGGCCAGCCTTCCCCGAGATGAGCTGGGATATCTGACACCGTCATTCATGTATCACATAGAATTACCAGCTGCCATTTACTGAGTGCCTCCTGTGAGCCAGGCTCTGCGCTGTGCCCTGTGAGCTAATTCTTACATCACCCTACCTAGTTTCTCCAGTGGAAAAATGGAAGCTTAGTGTGAAAAAATAACTTGCTGAGGTCAAGAGACACCGGTTTGGGAAGTTGCCCTAAATACATAATGTCATTTAGACCAGGAGTGGGAAAAGATCTTTGGTACAGCCCAACGGGTGACACTGCCATGTCTAAAGAAAGCTTATAAATTTGGTGGGGTGAGGGGGGGGTGGGGGGCTAGAATCAGCCCCAGTCTAGCAAACAGGGAGCCCTGGAGGCTGTTGGCTGAGGATATGTGATCCCCAGTGGGGGACTGCTGTCTGGGCTGTCAGAGAGTTTGCTACTGAGATAAGTACCTCTTTGGGAGACAGACCATCAGGCTCTCTCTATCCAGCTTGTCACCTATCCTGGTCACATAGCCAGCTCCACTTGCACGGAGCCCAAATCACATGACAACTGTCTGGTGATGAATTGGCCTCCCTTACAGATTCTCTATGGATAGATGATGGATGATTTAGCCATTGCACTTCTCATGGTGAATTTAAATGTGAGCATTTGGGTATATGCATCAGCTTATTGTAAGCTTGGTGAATGTGAGTCTAGCCTTAAGGGATGGCCACACCATTTAGTTGTGGCCAAGGACAAGATCCTGAAAATTGGGGCTACAATTAAACAGCTACACTTGGTGAATTATCCTGGGAAATTTGTCAGTCATCTTTTCTGGGTGACAGTGGGTCCTTGTGGCCCGTCTAAAAACCCATGGCCATTACCTTTCAGTATCAACGGAGGCAGGGCTTGATATTTTATCTGCTGACTCTGTATTCAGCACTTTTCCTGATGCCCAATATCACCTTCCTAGTCCTTTTTTTTTAAAAAAATATTTTATTTATCTTGGCTGTATTGGGTCTTCATTGCTGCGCGCAGGTTTTGTCTAGTTGCAGCGAGCGGGGGCTACTCTTTTTGTTGCGGTGCACGGGCTTCTCATTGTGGTGACTTCTCTTGCTGCAGAGCAGGGGCTCTAGGCGTGCAGGCTTCAGTAGTTATGGCACGCGGGCTCAGTAGTTGTGGCTTGGCGGCTCTAGAGCACAGGCTCAGTAGCTGTGGCACACAGGCTCCGCGGCATGTGGGATCTTCCCAGACCAGGACTTGAACCCGTGTCCCCTGCATTGGCAGGTGGATTCTTAACCACTGCGCCACCCAGGGGAGTCCCCTAGTCCTTTTTAAAAAGAAAAAATTATTTATTTATTTGGCTGCGCCAGGTCTTAGTTGCGGCATGTGGGCTCTTAGTTGCGACATGTGGGCTCTAGTTCCCTGACCAGGGATCAAACCTGGGCCTCCTGCATTGGGAGTGTGGAGTCTTAACCACTGGACCACCAGGGAAGTCCCCCTAGTCTTTTGTTAACAAATCTATTTTACTGAAGTACAGTTGGTTTACAGTGTTGTGTTAGTATCTGGTGTACAGCAAAGTGATTTAGTTATATATAATAATTTGCATCTGCTAATCCCAAACTCCCTATCCATCCCTTTTCCATCTCACCTTCCTAGTCTTGATCTCTCAGCGCAGACTTTCAGGAGATAAGGCTCTGCCCTGGAGAAGATGGGATGGAGATAGGGGTGGGGATGAGGGCATCAAGACTCTCCCGGCTTGACACAGGAGAGGAAGACAGCAGGAGTCAGGCTTTCTGGTTTGCTTGCTGGGTGTTAAAGGTTGGGACTCAGAGTTCTGACTGATTCCTAGCTCCTCTCTCTAAGGAGCAACTCGGAGGCTGGGCAGGGCCAGAAGTCCCTTTATTCTAGTCCCTGAGGGAGGTAAGAAAGTGATGAACCCCTGACTAGGACAGTTCATAATAAAATTCAAGACATGATGTTTTTCTTATGGAAAAGTCACTTCTTCCTGAATCTGGCAAGGAGCCCAGATACCGGCTCAGAATCTGCCTGCAAATTCTCTGATGGTCCTCTTATTGAATTGGGGTCTATGTCCCCTTTTGTTGAATCTGGATTTATCTTGCGACTGGATGACTGATAGAATACGATGGAAATGATGCTATGTGACTTCCAAGGGTAGGTCATAAGAGGAGATATAGCTTCCTCCTGGTTCTCTTGGGATTCTCACATTTTGTTCCCTCAACCATCACCTAAGAATACTGAAGCTGCCATATTGTGAGGAAGCTCAGGACACATGGACATGAAGGAGTACAGGCAAGCCTCCTTCCCTCTGCCCTGCCTAATGCCTGATCCACAGGGTACATGAGCATAATAAAAGAGTTGTCTTATGCCACTAAGCTTTAGGGTAGTTTTTAATGCAGCAAAATATAAGTGAAATGGTCACTGATTTTTGTGGCTCAGAATTAGACCCTTAAATTATTTGAACCAAACAGAGCCTGACAATATCCCCCTCACAGGGTATGAATATGGTGATGTATACTGAAGCTGCTAGCATGCAGTAGGTTCTCAGCAAATCATGGTTTCCTACCTTTCCAGAAGGGCCTTCCCATGTCTTTTGGCCTCTCCTTTAGGGAACAGGGGCCTTTACTGCCAAGGCAATAAGGAAGTTTTACATGGGCTCCACTGCCTGTTTCTAATTAAAATCATAAAAACTCTCTGTTAGCCCCTTAATAACTTCTGCCAGGCTGGAGGCAAGTTTCATAAATAGATTCTTAAAGTGACCTGAAGCTACTTCTGTAAAACAAACAAATCAGCCCCCAGGGCCTAACTGCAGTCACAGAAGAAGAAAAAAAGAAGTTCCCCCATTCCTAGGGCATTGGTTCTCAAAGTGTATTGGAATCTTGTGGGGAGCTTGCTGAAAATGCAGACTTACTGGGCCCCAACATGAAGTAAGCATTTTTGTGTGGCCCAGAAATCCTAATTTTTAAACAAGCACACCCATTCCATTGAATTTTTTAAACAACACTTTTATTGAGATATAATCCATATATCATACACTTCAACCATTTAAAGTATACAATTCAGTGGTTTTTAGTATATCCATAGAGTTGGGCATTCATCACCATAATTAATTTTAGGACATTTTCATCACTCCAAAAAGAAATCCTATACACATTAGCAGTTACCTCCCCATTCCTCCCTACTCGTACCCTTGCCCTAGGCAACCACTAATTTGCTTTTATCTCTGTGGATTTGCCTATTCCGGACATTTCATATAAATAGAATCATATAAAAGATGGCCTTTTGAATGGCTTCTTTCACTGAGCATAATGGTTTTTTTTTTGATGAAAGTTCATAATAATGCAATTGACAAGGAAATTTAGTTATTTCTGAGAATACATTTTCAAGTAGAGCATAATGTTTTCAAGGTTCACCAGTATCATAGCATTATCAGTGCTTCGTTCCTCTTTATTGAATAATGTTCTCTTTTATGAATATACCACAATTTATTCATTCATCAGTTGACCGCCATTTGGATTGTTTCCACTTCTTGGTTATTGTGAATAATGTTTCTTTGAACATTTGTGTACAAATTTTTATGAGGATATGTGTTTTCATTTCTCTTGAGTATATATTTCCAGGACTGGAGTTGCTGAGTTATACTGTAACTCTATGGTCAGTCCTTTGACTAACTGCAAGACTGTTTTACAGAGTGGCTGCACCACTTCACATTTGTATCCACAGCGTATGAGGGTTCTAGTTTCCCCACACCTTTGCCAGTGCATGGTGTTATATGCCTTTTTGATTATAGCCATTCTAGTGGGTGTGAAGTGGTAGCTCATTGTGGTTTTGATTTGTATTTCCTTGATGGCTAATGATATTGAGCATCTTTTCATGGGCTTATTGGCCATTTTCCTATCTTTTTGGGAGAAATATCTATTTAGATATTTTGCCCCCCCCCCTTTTAAAATTGTGGTAAGAACACTTTACATGAGATCTACCCTCTTAACAAAATTTTAAGTGTACAATACAGTACTGTCAACTGTGTGCACATTGTTGTACAGCAGATCTGTAGAAGGCGTTTATTTTGCATGACCCACTGAATAGCAACTCCCACTTTCTCCCTTCCCCCAGCCCCGGCAACCACCACTCTACTCTCTGCTTCTGTTTGTCTATTTTAGATACTACACTACACATAAGTACACATAAGTAGTATCTATTCTAGACACTACACACGAGTAGAATCTTACAGTATTTGTCCTCTGTGATTAGCTTATTTCACTGAGCATAGTGTCTTCCAGGTTCATCCATGCTGTTGCATATAGCAGGATTTCCTTTTTAAAAAGGTTGAGTAACATTCCATTGTATTTATGTGCCACATTTTCTTTATTCATTTATCATCCATCGATGGACATTTAGTTGTTTCCACATCTTCACTATTGTAAATGATGCTGCAGTGTACATGGGAGTACAAATAAAGACACAAATAAATGGAATGATATCCCATGTTCATGGATCAGAAGACTTAATATTGTTAAAACGTCCATACTGATCAAGGGATCTACAGATTCAATGCAATCCCTATCAAAATCCCACTGGAATTTTTTTTACAGAGGTAGAAAAAATACTCCTAAAATTCATATGGAGCCATAAGGGATCCTGAATAGCCAAAACAATCTTAAGAAAGAAGTACAAAGCTGGAGGCATCACACGTCCTGATTTTAAATTATGTTACAAAGCAACAGCAATTAAAACAATATGGTACAGGCATAAAAACAGACATATGGAGCAATGGAAGAGAATAGAGATCCCTGAAATAAACCCATGCATATACAGTCAGCTGATCTTTGATAAGAGTGCCAAAAATTCACAATGGGGAAAGGACAGTCTCTTCAACAAACGATATTGGGAAAACTGGATATCCACGTGCACAAGAATGAAATTGGACACTTATACCATACACAAAAATCAACTCAAAATGGATTAAGGACTTAAATATGAGACTTGAAACCATAAAACTCCTAGAAGAAAACATAGGGAAAAATCTTCATGACATTGGTCTTGACAATGATTTCTTGGATATGAAACCAAAAGCACAGGTAACAAGAGCAAGAATAGGCAAATGTGATTTCATAAAATTAAAGAGCTACACAGTAACAGAAACAATCAATAGAGTGAAAAGGCAAAATATTTGCGCACTGTATCAGATAAGGCATTAATATACGAAGTACATAAGGAGCTCCTACAACTCAAAAGCAAAAAACCCCAAATAACTCAATTAAAAAATGGACAAAGGACTTGAATAGACATCTAAAGAAGAGATACCAATGGCCAATAGGTACATAAAAAGATGCTCAACATGGCTAATCATCAGGGAAATGCAAATCAAAAGCATAATTAGACATCATATCACACCTGTTAGGATGCTTATTATCAAAAAAGCAAAGACAACAAGTCATACAGTGTTGGTGGGAATGTAATTGGTGCAGCCACTATGGAAAACAGTATGGAGGTTCCTGAAAAAAATAAAAAATGGACCTACCATATAATCCAGCAATCCCACTCCTGGATAGATATCCAAAAGAACTAAAAGCAGAATCTCAAAGAGATATTGACACCCCATCACTTTGAGACTCTCCATCCTAGGTTTCAGAGCTCAAGGGACCCTTTAGGAAGGGGAAGTCTAGCTCTGAGAGGGAAGGAGATCACCATACCTCTGAGAGTTGACAGGGGAGCAGTAGCAGTGGTCAGGCTGGTGTTCCCAGCGCGGTGCTTCCTCTAGCTCACCATCTTAACTCAGATACCTCCATGTCCCTCCACCAACCCGTAGATGGGCGGCTCATTACAGCTTCTGCTCACAGAACAGCTCTTAGCCCCCGTCTGCACACAGAGCAGGCATTCTAGATATTCCTAGGGCCCCTCCTGAAGTATTTTTGAGAACTCCAGGGGTGCTTGCCTGCACAGCCTGAATATTTCCACTACCAATCTGTAGGTCTCAGTCATATCTCTTTGTTGTTGTTGAATTTAGCAACTGCTCTCTGAGTGGGAGGGTGTCTTCCCTTTCCTGGTCTCTTGAGGATGTGGTTTCTTGCATACAAGCAGAGCTGCTGTCTGGGATCATTCTGCTTGTCTTGGGCGCTTGACCTCTTCCAAAGGGTGGGTACATTTACCAATGATTCCTATTTTAAGTCTGGGCACTGTTCTCCACACTTGACATGAATACCTCTATTTTTGTATTCAAGGAAGGGCTGAGGCTCAGAAAGGTTAAGGGTCACAAAGCTTGTAAGGGGCAGAGACTGGCTTTGAACTCAGGAAGTCCATCTCTGAGTCGGCTCTCAACCACCCTCTGCCTCTGAGTGCTGAGCCCAGCCCACTGTGAGCTGGAATGCCTCCCCTGTTGGACCATGTGATCCCAGGGGCATTTGCCTCACCAGCCTCTTTTCTGTATCCCCAACACTTACCACAGTGCCTGACACACTGCAGCCCAGCAGATGGACCTAATGAAGGAAGATGTCTGTCTCAAGGTGTGAGTCATAGCAAAGCTTTCATTCCACGTGGAAATTTCCGGTGCAGCCATAGAAGCATTGACTGGACCAGGGGGAGCCACTCCTGTTCTGAGTCACAGAGGAGAGGGAGGGCGGAGAAGTTCCCTGCACACTCGGCCTGTCGAGGGGAGGAGCAACAGGGGCTGCTGTGCCGGTGATTGAGTCGCTGTGCCCCCGAGAGGGACCCACTGGCTGTTACAAGTCAAAAGCAGGGCCCGGAACCATGGGCTATCCAAAACCGCAAATTTATGAAAGTAGCAATCCCTGTGGAGAAACACTGACTCAACTAAGAAGAGAAAAGCAGCATTGATGCTACCTGCTGAGAACTAAATGGGAGAAAGAGAGCTCTCATGGTTGCTGTAAATGCCTTACACGGGAGCGGCTTGGAGATTATCTCCAGGATGCTGGGAGGGGCACTGGTCCCATCTGAGCTCCATCAACGAGACAAGTGGACAGGCTTGGGCCCATAGTCTGAGGGTCCTGGCTCATCACTCACTCTGAGCACAGCCCGGATTCTCCCCCCAAGCCCTACAGACAGCAGAGGGTGTCAGCTGGTTCATTCTGGTGGTCTGTACTCAGGGGTAGGCGTGGGAGGAGGACACGGTCCTGTTACTGAACAAAACTTGAGTCTGCTTGCCCGAGTGCAATAAAGCCAATCCACCGATACCGGGTTCTGGTGAAGGAAAGTACAGCGTGAATTGCACGGCACCAAGCAAAGAGTCCAGGCAGCTAGTGCTCAGAAGGCCTGACCTCCCTAACAGCTTTCAGGGACAGGTTTTTAAAGACAGGGTGAGGGAAGGGGTTGTGGGATGTGTGATCAGCTCGTGGACATTCTTCTGATTGGTTGGTGGTGAGGTCATCGGGAGTCAGCATCATCAACCTTCTGGTTCTAAGCAGTTTGTGGTCTGTGTGCTCGTGGGCAGCACACCGTGAACCTCTTCCACTTGGTGGAGGTTTCAGTAGCTGCAAAACAGCTCAAAGGACACAGCTCGGAATATTACCTACAGCCCTTGAGGAGGAACTGAAGGTCCTTGACTTTGTTTAATGCCTAAACTAGTATTATTTTGTCCTGCTTGACTGTCTTCCTTTGTTTTTGCATTTTCTCACTTCTCTGATTAAATTTATTCTTTGCAACTGGGAAGGCCTAAGAGGCTAAAGTTTTTCTGTAAACAAGAGGCAGGTGGAAGACGTGGGGTGGGGGAGGGGGTGGCCCATAGGATCCTGCTCAGTTACAGTCCTGCTGTCTTAGTTGAGTTTCTGCAGAAGGAGACTCTCAGACAAGAAAAGCGTGCAGTCGTTTCTTTGCGTGGTGGCCCCAGAAAGCACTACTGGGAAATGGGGAAGCGAGACAAGGAAGGAAAAGAATGAGGAGAATCTAGTCTTCAGCCACCATTGCCTGAGCCTCCTTCAGGGGATTATTATGACAATAGGCAGGCTCCCCCAGTGAAGGTGGCTTGAGGAGCAAGGGGTGGGCTAAGACCAGCAGTCAGTGGGTGTCAGACCTCATGGGGACTGGCTGGGAAACCACTTCTGATTTTGGGGAGAGGAAAGCAAGAAATGAAGCTCACTAAGTACTGAGATCACATTCTGAATTTCCAGCTTGGCCCGTCATTGGTGCATACGTACAAATAAAATTAAAATATGGCTTGACACTCACATCAAAATTAAGTCACAGTTTCTTCCTGGGATGAGTGCAGAATTGCAGAGTTGTTCTCAAGTGGAAATGACCTGGTGTCTTCTGCTTGTGGGAGGCTGCATTTTCCAAATGTTTTCGCACAAGCAGCTGTTTCCAGACATGACTCCCTGATTGTTTAGCTCCTGGTGGATCTGTTCAGTCTGGAATTTCCCCAAGGCCTCATTCCATTTGCCAGCTGAACAGATTACATTGATTGATGTGTGTGTGTGCATTTCAAGTCACTTTTAAGTAACACAAGTCTGCCTCAACCCCCAGCACTGACTGTAGTTTGTTTCCTGACATCTGGGATGGTGCGTCTGAGTGGGCCAGGAAGGACAGGAAGAAGCCAGACCTGGCTCGGACAGTTTCATCAGGGAGGCCTGGCAACTGGAACAGTCCTGGGCTTACGTGTGCCCAGAGGGCCCTCTGGGACCCACCAGGCCTGGGGACCCCAGTGCTCTGAGTGGACTCTGCAGGGTCTACCTCTGAGTGCAGGGCAGACGGCAGACTTAACTTAGACCTGCTTTCCCAGGGCCCAGAGCATGACTGACCAGGCAGATGGCTGGGGCCACAGTTGACCTAAGTGGCCTCTTTTTCCCTCAGAAATCCTGTTGCTCTCAGTGATGTCCCAAGTTCAGTTACTTGTGTTTTTGAGAATTTGGAGCTCCTTTTTTTTTTTTTTTTTAAACTGAAGTATAGCTGATTTGCAATGTTGTGTTTTAGGTGTACAGCAAAATGATTCAGTGATATATATATTTTTTCAGATTATTTTCCATTATAGGTTATTACAATATACCAAATATAGTTCCCTGTGCTATACAGTAAATCCTTGTTGTTTATCTGTTTTATATAAAGTAGTGTATATATGTTAATCTCATATCCCTAATTTATCCCTCCCGCCCCCCTCCCCTTTGGTAACCATAAGTTTGTTTCCTACGTCTGTGAGTCTATTTTGTAAATAAGTTCATTTGCACTATTTTTTAGAGTCCACATATAAGTGATATCATATGGCATTTGTCTTTCTTTTTCTGACTTACTTCACTTAGTATGACATTTTCTAGGTCCATCCATGTTGCTGCAAATGGCAAGATTTCACTCTTTTTTATGGCTGAGTAATATTTCATTGTGTGTGTGTGTGTGTGTGTATGTATATATATCTCACATCTTCTTTATCCATTCATCTGTTGATGGACACTTAGGTAGCTTCCATGTCTTGGCTATTATAAATAGTGCTGCTATGAACATTGGGGTGCCTGTATCTTTTTGAATTAGAGTTTTTGTCTTTTCCGGATATATGCCTAGGAGTGGGATTGCTAGATCACATGGTAACTCTATTTTTAGTTTTTTAAGGAAGCTCCACACTGTTTTCCATAGCGGCTGCACCAATTTACATTCCCAACAGTGTAGGAGGGTTCCCTTGAGAATTTGGAGCTTTGAAGGGCTACCCCTAGGCTGCGTCCCTCTCTCCTCTCTCCCCTCCCACACATTCTTTAGCCCATCAGGCAAGCCTTTGACACAGGGGCAGGGGTGTGGGAATTTAAAACCGAGGAGCTGAACCCATCTCTGGGTCCATCCTCTGCACTCACCTCACCAGGACTTGGGTTGATGAGACCGGAGCTTGGTTCTCAGATGGGCCTCGGGCTCACCTTGGCATCCGGTTCTCATCTTGCAGGTGTTTTCCCCCTGACCTGGCAGTGCCACATTATAGAACAAGGCCATCCCCGTACAGGTCAGCCTTGGGGCTCCCGCAGCCCAGAGCACTCCTCCTTTCTTCTTACACGGTGATCAGGGATAACCCACTCATCTCTACTGAAAAACCTGGGCCAGGGTCAGACACCTTATCCTCCTTACCTGCTGGAAGCACCTGTAAATTGCAGCAGGAGTTGAACATTTCTGTTAAGGGCCAGATAGTAACTATTTTAGGCTTTGTGGGTCATATGGTCCCCATTGCAACTGTGCGAAAGCAGCCCTAGACAATATGTAAATGACTAGGGATAGCTGTGTTCCAATAACACGGTATTTACAAAAATAAGCAGTGGGCTGGATGCAGCTTGCTGGCCATATTTTCTAACCCCTGAATTAAAGTTTCGACTCTGAGAGTAATTACATTGGTTGCAATCATTTATTGAGTGCATGCGAGAAGTCCAGATTCTAGGTCCCATATCCAGAGGGTCTGCATCAGTGGCTGTTGGGTGGGACCCATGAATCTGTAGTTTTGAAATTTTCATGGATAATTATGAAGTATAGCTAGAAGTGCAGTACAGCTCACCTGCTTTTACTACTGGGCTTAGAGCAGGCACACTGTGGGATTAGTGGCAGAGAGAGGAGCAGAGCTCTGGTCTTCCTCCACGACCAGGATTCCTTCTGTTTCCACCTGCCCATTTGGGGAATTCTAGGGACACTCCCTGGAAAACAAGGGGTGTAATGAGCTCAGCCATGGGCATCGATGGGCTTGGACAATGGCATTAGTTCAATCGCCTGCCATTTAGCTCAGGAGGAACTGCCCACTGCACAGCTAAGCCCAATGACAAGAATATTAATAAGTCACATGGAGGAGAGCATAAAGCTCCCCGGAGTGGACCTGAGATATGGATACCTTGAAAGCAGGCCATCTCCTTGGCCCCAGGTCTTTGAAAAAAATCAACCTTTTTGTAGAAGACTAGGCTGAGCCATTTTCAGCTTGGACCCACTTATTCATTCACTTGTACATTCATTTCATTTTTCCTTCCTGTGTTCAGTTAGCATTTATTTAGCACCTGTTCGGAGCCAGCTCCTGTTCTGGCATCCAGGAAATACAGCTGAGTCAGATATTATCTTTGCCTTTACTGTGATTCATGTGGCCAAGGGAATATGTCTGTGAGTGATGGGGGAGGGGGAGGGGTCAGTCTTTTGTCAGAGTTAGGGATTAGTTGGGGGCAGGATTCTGGGCTGCATCAGGAGTCAGTCTGGGGTTCAGGTTCAGAGGTCAGCCTCTGGTCAAGAAACGGGGTGAAAGTCACTAGACCACATCAGTCCATTTCCTTGAACTTCGTTGCCACAGAGTGGCCTTGAATATGAGTGGACGTCCTTGCTTGTCTTTCTCAGGACCAGCAGCATTCATCATGATAGATCCATTCCCAGGCAACAGCGCTGTGTGTGTGACCTTGAAAAAGGTGGGGAAGGGGCTTAGTCCAGAGTATCTTCTTCTCATTACAGTATTCTCTGATCATTGGGGCGAGTGCTGGAGAGAAGTAATCTGGTCAGCAAGGCCCGTTTTTGTAGAATGGGTTTTGGGACGAGAGCCATTGTAAGATTTGAAGATCACCTCATCTTAAGAGTCAATTGGAGTTCCGACACAGAAAGATATTTTGCACTTTAGAGAGACAGTAATTTCATGAAAAGGAATTGCTAAGCCACCACCTAACCATGCCAGCGATTTTAGCTGAATATTTTTCCTTGTTAAACTCTCAGAATGTCAGAGCTGGAGGGGGGCCATCCAGGGATGGTTCTGTTTAGTTGTCTTTAAACTGTGTTCTCTGGAATCCTCCATTTTTCTGGTGGTGCCTGTGGAGATGCTGGGCTTGGGGTGTGTGCTGGGGGGTCCCTTTTATGGTCTAAGACGGCAAGGTAGTTAGAAGAAAAGTGCCCTACACCCTCTCTCCTGCCCGACCTTCCACCCCAGATCCCTTCCTCCACATTCCGTCTCTCCCTTGGGAATGAGCATTTCTGCCCATTCAGGAAAGACCTACTTGACTCCTCATCTGTGTCCAGGTGTTGAAACCAAATCCAGCCTCTTTACCCCAACACTGAATTAATTCTCAGAGACAGAGTTTTGGGTAAAGTAGAAAAGAACAGTTATATTGCTTTGCCAGGCAGAGGGGGCCACAGCGGGCTAAGGCTCTCAAAACTGTGTGTCCCGACCTAGAGAGGGTAGTGAGGAGTTTTATAGTAATGGTTCAAAGAGGGCATGATCAGCTCACGGACGTTCTTCTCATGGGTTGATGGTGAGGTAAGTGGGAGACAGCATCATCAACCTGCTGGTTCCAACTGGTCTGGGGTCCACGTGCTTGTGGGCACCTTACCGTTAATTTCTCCCACCTGGTGGGGGTTTCAGTATTTGCAAAACAGCTCAAAGATTTTTTTAAAAATTTTATTTATTTATTTTTATTTTTGGCTGAGTTGGGTCTTTGTTGCTGTGCGTGGGCTTTCTCTAGTTATGGCGAGCAGGGGCTACTCTTCATTGCAGTGCGTGGGCTCCTCATTGTCGTGGCTTCTCTTGTTGCAGAGCACAGGCTCTAGGCATGTGAGCTTCAGTAGTTGTGGCACATGGGCTCAGTAGTTGTGGCTTGTGGGTTCTAGAACTCAGGCTCTGTAGTTGTGGCGCATGGGCTTAGTTGCTCCGCAGCATGTGGGATCTTCCCAGGCCAGGGCTCGAACCTGTGTCCCTTGCATTGGCAGGCAGATTCTTAACCACTGCGCCACCAGGGAAGCCCTCAAAGATATTTTTATGTGTATCCTTGATGGGGAACCAGGACCCTGCCCCAAGGCTGCACTACTGTTTCTCTTGACTGTTCCTCCCTTGTCTCTGCATCCCCTCCCTTCCTTAATTTGCATCTGTTTGAACCTGCCTGTTGGAACCAGAGGAAGGTCATGGAGGCTGAATGAAGCCTATTTCCTGTAATCAAGAAATGGGGGACACAGAAAGGCTTTTGTGCCCAGGAGACCCACAGGGTCCTGCTCCATGTCAGTGTCAGCATCACCCGAGGAGAAGTGTGTAAGAGGCTATGCAGAATAGGTGGCCTTCAAGCCAGTGGCTGTAGCATCCTTCTTGTGGACACATGAGCATCAGCGGGCATAGGCTGGCAGAGGCCTGGCACCTGGAGAGATGGTGTTGGTCTGTCTCTCCATCTTCCAAGAGACATACACCGTGGAAGAGGAATCGTTTTAAAGAAGGTTCTCTCTACATAAGTTACATTGCTTTTCCTTTTCCAGTGAGAAGGTGGGCTTAAGGTGGATGTACAGGTGAGACCCCAGCATTACACCTTCCACTCAACGTTTTATTTTTCCATGAAACAAATAAAAGAACATTTCCAAATGGCACTTATAACTTTGGAATGTTTTCTCCCAATTTTTGTGATATCTCCTTCAGGTAGGATCAATAACTTAGTTTATCAGCTCTTCCCATTCTTGTTTTAAATTTATTCCTCTGGATGATTTCATCTTTTGTTAACCAGGCTAAGGGCTTGGAGCATGGCTCTTAGGGAGGCCGGATTCCTAGCTTGCCTTTAAGACTCTCAGAGTCAAGGGGAAGAGGCAAGAGAAAGAGGGGACAGAGCTGGGAGTCTTAGGCAGCCAGGTCAGCAGAGTACTGGTTTTTTGAAGAGCAAAAATGTGAATGCCTATGCTCTGGGGGCTCTATTTACCTAGACCATGTTGTAAGTGGCGCCCCCTGGAGGCGGGCAGTGCAGCCTGACCCGGTGAGCACTGTCTCTCCCTCTTGTCTCTCCCGGCCACGTTCATGTTCCTTGCGTGAGTCCTGGAGATGGTACCTGGGCTTAGAGAAAGGGGTGACCACTGGGGGCTGGGGGAAATGGGAAGACATCCTAGCGGAATAGGAGAGGAGGGGGTGCAGAAAGGAGAACAGAACATTTGGAGCAGGGGGAACTGCATTTAGGAAGGTCTGGAAGCTCAAACTGGGCCAGAGCACATGTTCTTGGTCCTCCATGGAACCAAGAACGGGCAGAAAATGGGACAGTAAATCTTGAGGAGGCCAGTGATCCATGTTCATCCATGTCTACTCTCCTGTATGGGAGGCTGGCTGATCATGCTTGGTCAAGCGTGGGTGGGTTTGTGCTCCACATGCCTTATGCTGCCTTCCAGAATATTCCACCCTCCCCCTGTTCCCCCCTTCTTGGTCCTCCAACAGTGCTGTTTATCATCCCTTTGAGGTCCTGGTGTCCTTGGAGGCTTGTTGTTTCTCTCATTCTTATTGAAATTCTAATTGTATTGAGAGGACTTTAGGTTGGTTTGACCAGAGATGGGCTTTTAGAAGCCAGTGAGGGTGCTTCTCTTCAGATATGTAGCGGTAATTGTCTTATGAAGTGCTCTCAAGTTCACACTCAGAGAACAAGCCTATAATTTCTATTCAAATAGCTTCTAATGAGATGATGCTTTTGTCAACTTCTGGGGCCAAGTCAGGCTGTGGAAAAAATATATTTCAGATTCCTTGACCCTTGGACAAACTCAAAATATGCACCAAACATGCTTTGGAGCATCCTGGAGGCATGAAAGATAGACAACTGTAGTGCAATGGAGGACATGAGAGGTCTGAGAATCTTTATCCCTGCATCATTCACTTATTCAAAAATCGTTTGCCGAACACCTACTACGTGAGTATGCCAGTCTGTGCTATGTGCGGGGCATCAAAGGATGAATTAGAACTGGATTCTGGGCCACATGAGTGATGTACAGCCCTGTGTGTGTGTGTGTGTGTGCGCGCGCCTTTTTGTGGCAGGGAGACCATGACATCAAAGTGTGATAAGAGCATCACTCATAGGTGACCATACAATTTATCATTTAAATTGGGGGCACCTTTGGGACAAATGCTAACCCCTGGACAAGAAGCATAAAGTGGGACAGTCCTAGGCAAACCAAGACATATGGTCACCCTGCATAATTCCCCGGCACAGGGAAGATCGGAAGACAAACGGCCTCTCCCCATCCATTCCCGAATCCCTCCAGTTACTGAAGTCCCAGCTTCATCATCCCTTCTCCGGGAAGCTTTCCCACACCTGTCGCCACCAGACCTAATCCTCTTCATACACTCTCATAGCCCCACAGATCTTTCCTTCCTAGCACTTATCCCTGAGATGACTTTACATGCATTTGTGTGATTATTTCACTGTATATCTGCCTTTTACACCTTGAAGATGGGACCATTCACGACAGTTTTGTTTACCATGTACGGATATTCAGTAAATGCTGGAAGAGTGAGTGGGCTGAGCCTTGAAATACAATAGTCCCTTTTACCTGTGGTTTCATTTTCTGCAGTTTCAGATACCTGTGGTCAATTGCTGTCGAAAAAAACATTAAGTGGAAAATTCTAGAAATAAACAATCCATAAGTTTTAAATTGTGTGCTGTTATGAGTAGCTGATGAAATCCGGTGCTGTGCCACTCTGTCCTGCCCAGGTTGTGAATCGTCCCTTTGTCCAGCTGATCTCGCCCATCAGTCACTTATAGCCATCTTGGCTACCATCTTGGCTATCAGACCCACTTCATGGTATCGCAGTGCTTGTGTTCAAGTGACCCTCATTTTACTTAATAATGGCCCCGAAGTGCAAGAGTAGTGACACTGGCAATTTGGATATGCCAAAGAGAAGCCAAAAAGTGCTTCTTTTAAAAAGGTGAAAATTCTTGGCTTACTATGGAAAGAAAAAAAAATTGTATGCTGAGGTTGCTAAGATCCATGGTAAAATGAGTCTTCTATCTGTGAAATTCTGAAGAAGGAAAAAGAAATTGTGCTTCTTTTGCTGTTGCACCTCAAACTGCAAAAGTTATGACCACAGTGTGTGATAAATGCTTAGTTAACATGGAAAAGGCATTGAATTTGTATAATAAGATATTTTGAGAGAGACTACATTTACCTGACTTTTATTACACTATAATTGCTCTATTTCATCATTAGTTATTGTTGTTAATCTCATACTGTGCCTAATTTATAAATTAAACTTTATCATAGGTATGTATGTATAGGAACAAACATAGTATATGTAGGATTTGGTACTATCCGTGGTTTCAGGCATCCACTGGAGGTCTTGGAACATTTCCCCGTGGATAAGGGCGGGGGGAACCATTGTGCTATCCTGCTTAGCCAGGTGACCGGGCACCTGAAGAAAGAAGGAGTGGTGGGAAGGATCTGGAATCAGAGAGTATTCTGGCAGAGGGTCTGGGGGGTGTGGGGTCTGGCGTCAGGATGGTGCACATGGGAGGTAGAAACAGCTCAGTGTGGCCGGATCACAGGGTGGAGGGACCATGGTGGCGACTGTGGAGAGGGGAGGCCACATCCTGCTGGGTTTGTGGACCACCCCGTGGTCTCTGGGCTACAGCTGCCTCCCCTACCTTTTCCAGCGTGGGGTCTGAGTAAGTGAACTCTAAGGCATTCTCAAGTCATCATTCCTTTTGGTCCTTTTGCTGATCTGGCTAATTGCTTAAGGACGTGTCTTCTAATTACCCCTCTCTTTTTTTTTTTTTTTTTTTTTTTTTGCCGTACGCGGGCCTCTCACTGCTGTGGCCTCTCCCCGTTGCGGAGCACAGGCTCCGGACGCGCAGGCTCAACGGCCATGGCTCACGGGCCCAGCCGCTCCGCGGCACGTGGGATCCTCCCGGACCGGGGCACGAACCCGCGTCCTCTGCATCGGCAGGCGGACTCCCAACCACTGTGCCATCAGGGAAGCCCAACCCCTCTCTTTTTATGCTCCTCATCTGGATCAAGATTTCCCTCAGTTGTGGAAAAATTGAGCAGCTAGGGAAACTCATATATGAGATGCAAGGGTTAGTTCCAGAAAACGTGCTGCTTCCACCAGATGTCCAAACAAGATAGAACTTTGGAGACAGTCACATGGACAGTTTCTCCCTCCTGCTGGACACCCAGGCTAGAGGCTCCCTGTGATCTACAGTAGCTTGGGAAGGCTGCCTCTCTGCCATCCATCGGGTGCTGACAGGATGACCAGTGAGTGCTCTTTCTAGCACTGAGAGTTCACAGGCTTATAAAATATGCACCACACAAAAGCCATCTTCATTTCTCTTCATCTACAGGTATTTTGTTGAAAGTGCTTTCCCCCCCGCCCCTCCTCATAAGGCTCTCATGGTTCAAGATGTGACCTATCTGTCTGCAGGGCCCCTGGAACCTGGGTGGGCCTGATAACACTTCATCTTCCCCACAGCATGGCTGTGGGCAGTCCCACAAAGAGGCTGGAACCTGAGTCACCGTGTCCTGGATCCGCAAAGCCATTTCCTTAAGTGTACAGTTTGGTTCCTTGCCATCGCAGCCACTCTAATATCTTCCCAGCCCCCCAACAGCCCAGAAATTGTATCAGATAACAGCTCCCGAGTCACCTCCCCACACACTCCCTCACCATCTCAGCTGACAGTCTGTAAAGGAAATGAGAACAGAGGCTCATTTCTAGCGGCTGCAACAAGACTTTGCAAATTAAAATGAAAAGCTTCAGTTCCCTGGATCAGCGAAGGAGGCTGAGAGGCACCTTGAAATCTTTCTCCAAACGAACTGGCCTTCCAGCTGGGCCCCAATAGAGCTCAGGCATCCTTCTCATGGTGGGGGGTGCGAAACTGGGGCTTGGCAACCCTGCTCCCAAAGTCCAATGAGGCCTCGGACCCATTCCTAGGAACTCCCGTCCCTTGGTCTTCCTCAGTCCTGGAGGCTCAAGTGGGTTCACAGGCTTTCTCGGAGATTCAGTCAGTGTGACAGTCAGGGGGCCTTTGGATCATCCAGCCAAGTGGCTGTCAGCCCGTCTTCCCACGATGATCACCTGGTGAGGATTTAAAAGGTACGGATGCCCAGACCTCTTAAAAATTAATCCCTGGAAGAGGCCTGGGTGTCTGCATTTTGTAAAACTTCCCAGGTGATTTAATTGCACGGGGAGGAGTAGGAACTGTTGACCTCATCCAAAAGCCTCATTTCTGGGTGAGGACTCTGAGGACGAGAGAAGGAGGTGAAGTTGCCCCAGGCCACACAGCAAGCCAATGGCTTCCTGACTTGCTGGCCCTTTCCACTACACAGGGCTGCCCTTTGCTCTGCCTTCCTTCCAGGGCTGTGTATGGATGAAGGAAAGGTAGAAAGATGCTCACCCTGAGGGTCTGGGGTCTGATAGCGTTGGTGTTTCTAAGCAGGTTTGGAGAATTGCCAGCGGGAGTCTCTTTGCATAAAGATTGAGGAGCCTCATGGGAAATGTTTCACCCTAAGGGAAAAGGTGCATCAGATATATGAAGGAGGTCCAAGTGTCACAGTCAGCTCCATGGATGGGGAAAAGCACTGGAGGCACCTGACTTGCAGCACTGTGTTTATTAGTTTGAATCATGTGAACTTGTGATACCTGGTTCCGTCTAATGAAAGTAATTTACATTTGCAGAGCATTTCACAGCTTCCCAAAGCATCCCAAGGTATGTTGTTTGGTTTGAACTTTCCACAACCTGATGAGATGGAAATAATTATTGCCAAATTTCAGATGCAGCAACTGAGGCCCAAGGAGACCCGAGGCAACTGTTCAAGCCATACGACATTTTACTGGTAGACTTGGAACTAGAATTCAGGTTTCCTGCCTCCTGAGTGTGGGGGTCTTGCTATTAGGTTGGGCTGGAAATTTAAAAAGAGTAGCCTCAATCTGAAAAACTGTGGTTGAGGATTGACCTCCATGGATCCACGCTCCCTTGATCTTATCACATGAATGTGGATGGGCTTATCCCCGAGGGATAGGAAGAAGGGATTAACACTTAGTTTACCTTTCTGGGGCTGCCCTTCCTCCTTACACCCCTATTCTACCCTGTTTCAACACCCTCAAATCTTCTGTAGAAGAAGGTGCATGGCCATGAAGTTCCTTGCATTTTACTTTAAGGTGCCTCTATTTGTGAGAGCCAGCCTGGCATAGTGGTTAAAAACACAGACTGCCTAGATTTGAATTATCAGTCTGTCACTCACCAAATATGAGGCCTGAAAACAAAAGTTACTGTATTTTTCTCTGCCTCTCTCCCCTCAGTGGAGGTAATAATGGCTCCTATGCTATAAGATTACAAGGAGGATTAAATAAGTTAATTATAAGCACTTATGTTAGCTAAATGCTATAGAAACCAATAAACCCCCAAATCTCAGTGGCTTTAACACAGCAAAGGTTTGTTTTTCACTCATGCTGAGCGTGGTGGGGTCGGGTAACCCTCCAGAGGCCTCCATGTTGGACTCAGTTGATCCAGAGTCCCTTCATCTTATGAAGCATCTCAACACGTGGTTTCCACAGTTTTTTAAATAGCTCATAACTGGAGGTGATACATATCCTCTCCCCTCAGAGTCTATTGGCCACAATCAGCCACATGGACCCCATAGACTTACAAAGGAGTCTGGGAAATGCAGGAACTGTTTGGTGAACACCATTTGTCTCTGCCAGTATATGTAAGTATTGTTAAATATAAAATTAATATGACTTTTAAAGAAGATTCACTTTTGTGTTGATAGTTTAATCTTCTTATTGCCACTTTGTATTTTATTCCTGTTTATTATTTCTTACTTTACTCTCAACTTAAAGTTTTATGGCTTCTTATCCTTTTCTATTTTCCATTCATTTTGCTTTGTCCTGATCATGACCAGTAAGTAGTTTGGCAGAGACCGTAGGCGTGAGAAACCCTCTCAACACCTGGGAAATCTGGAGGCCGCCATTCTTCCTGGCCCAGCTACTTCTGCAGCGACCTCCTTGGCTTCCCCAGGATGAAGTCCTCTGATTCTTCCAAAACTCTCACCCTGAGATGCGTATGGGAGCCACAGCTCAGCCTCACTGGGGCTTTGATTTTCTTCCTGTAGTTGCGTGTGCTTGAGTTGTTGGAAAGGTGTTGCCACTGACATTTCCTTGCCTGATGCAAGGTGCTGTGTGTTTTAACATCCGTGGTTTCTGACACATGTAACTTTGCCTTTTGAAGACAAACAGGGAACACCAGTAGCAAGCCAACCCAGGGGGCGTGGCTAGCAGAGGTCCTATCCAGGGAGGTACCACGGGTCAGTGTTGGTGAAGAGCCAAATGGTGCTGACGTTCCCTACAGGTGCCCACAAGTGGGTGGCACCGCCAGCCCCCAAAACTCCGCCTCCTGAGCTATCCACCTCCCACCTCCGCAGGCCTTGTAGGGTAGGTCCCTTGACCCCTTTCCCTTTAAGAGAAGTGTTCAGCAGAAGCCCTACAGAGAGGGGCCAACTCTGTAATTTTTTTGAATGGAGTCAGCTGGGAGGTCAAGTGCATTTGTCAGGAAAGTAGGAAGCAATGTGAGCTGGCTGAGAATTCTAAAATCTGAAAAGAAGAGAAGCTGATCCCTCTGCAGAGTAGGGGCCTGGAGTCCTCCTGGGAAAGCACTTGGGACATTGGGAAGAGCCAGGGCCAGGATTCTCTGCTCTGGCTCCGTCTCTCTAAGGGTTGATAGATGCCTTTCTGGGAAGCTTGGGTGGGTGGGGTGTGGTGGGGCACCAAGCAGAGGGATTTCTTCTGTTCGTAGAGTTCAGGCCATGATGACAGTATATGCCCCCACATCATGCATCTAATCCCCCTGCCCCCAGGACCTCTAGGGGTGGTATTTCTTTCACATAAATGTCTCAACTCCCGGTCCCACAACAGAACCCATCTCTTGCCCAACCCTAGATAGAGGAATTTCCCCCCATCTTTTCTTGACATAGTGCGGGACTCATAGGCCCTACATCACCGTTCTGTGAATTTTCTCTGCTCAGCTGATTCTCCAATAATCCTCATTCCAGTTTTGAAAAAAAACAAACAAACGAAAAAAACCCTACAATCTCCTTAACCTGTATCAGACTTTGGACCAGTTGAGCTGGGCTTGTGAGAGTCAAGGTGAACTGCTTCTCAGGGAATTGTGACTTTTATTGATAACAAGGCCTGCGTCTCCAGATCCTGTGATCAATCTCGAGTACACTCCTTGGAGACAAGGCATTTCTTCTCGACTTATCTGGTTGGGACTGTAAAGGCATAAATCCTGATGCATTGGCTTAAAGAGTAGGTTTTAATATTAATTTCTCCAAGATGCCTGGAATTTAGAATATTCATCTCATCATGTTCACGATTTCAGGTCTTTTATCTCTCCAGTGGCATAGTCAAGGAGAATTGGCCAACATTTTCCTTTCTCTGTATATTATGTGGTCCTCTTTGGCTCTTGTGACCCGCACAGTTTGTCTTTCTGGTTCTAACAAGGCATGAGTTGCTTTAGCACATTTCCCCTCTGAAGGCACCCACAGTCTGTTTAGACACGTGGTGCCTCTCTGAGGATCTTTTAGGTTGCATTTATTCCACAACCCTGGGGCAGAATTAGTTATCTCTGGAGAATTGGATGTCAGGGCTGTCTGGTTTGCCCCTTGGGGCCCTACTTGGAGCCATTAGTGATGGCTGATTGCTTTCCAAGACCACTCTCAAAGAGGCAGGTGCATTCACCTTCGAGGAAAATTCCTCACCCAGCTTCTTATTTTGCATAGAACCTGCTGGAACTGAATGGTGGAATATAGCATAAATCCTGGGGGAAGCTTTACCCACCATTCTCACCCACAGTTTAGTCTATTAAAGCTGGTCCTTCTCTGCTTACTTCCATCTTCAAGTGGGATGTTCTCAACCAAGTGGAGCAATTTTTTTCCTTGATTTTTATCCTCAGGGCAGTGCTCTGGGGCCCGTGGGCCCTCATTGCCTGGAGGAGTGAGGGAACTCCTAGTAGTAAGATGGACCAAAGACTTTTCAATTTCTACTGGGGAAGGGTGTGGGGACTGAGGACAATGGCCAAAGAGGGCCTATCTTTATCACTAAGGTTCTGATTATTTTACCAGGGGGATATATTTATGTATTACCTGTGTGATTAAAAATTAAGCAGACGAATAACTGAACACTTTATGTGTTAGACTGTACGGAATACAATAAAATGCGTTGAATTGAACTAAACCCAAAAGAAAGCAAAGACTGATGACTTGTAAGAGAGAGAAGTTTTCCATCTCATTTTCTTTGCCTTTGGTCAGTGGAGAGTTAAGAATATTAAACCAGTTTTATTAAAATTATATCTTAACAGATGTGAAACTTGTCTTCCTAATATCTAGTGTGACAAGAAATCCTAAGGAATTGATCAGATTGTATTCCTGCTTTGGTACAACATAGTTTTAATTATTGTAGCTCATTTCAAAGTTGTTTAGTTATTCTTGTGGGTTAATTTTTTTCAGATAAACTTTCAAATGATTTTTTTCAAGTTATCTATTAAAAGACTCATATGGATTTTGATTGAAGCAGAATTAAATTTATTCTTTAAATGTTGCTAGAATTGGCGCTTTGGCTATAGTTATTCTCCCCATCTGCTGCATCTCTTCATTTATTCTCATCTTCCTTTAGGTCCTGAGACAGAGTTCTGTAGTTTCCTTTATACGGGTCCTGCACATTTCTTAAGTTTATTCTTGGATTTTTTATATTTTGTGCTGCTATTGTGAGTACAATCTTTCTCTCTCATTATGTTTTCTAACATATAATGGATGCTCTATTAATGAATTAATTCATTAGTTCTGTAAGTATGAATAAGGAAACCATTTATTTTGCATACATATTTTATAAACTGTACGTCTACCAAATATCCTTACTTATTACATTTTTAAGTGAAATATGGTTGACATACAATAATATTCTGTTAGTTTCAGATGTACTACACAGTGATTTGACATTTGTATACATTATGAAATGATCACCATTAGTCTAGTAACCTTCTGCTCCCATACAAAGCCACTACCATGTTATTGACTATATTCCCTGTGCTGTATATTATATCCCTCTGCTTTATTTATTTGATAACTGGAGGCTTGTGCCTCTTTCTCGTATTCACCCTTTTGCCCACCACTCACCCCCCTCTCCTCTGGAAACCACCTATTTGTTTTCTGTATTTATTAGTCTGTTTTGGTTTGTTTTATTTATTTGTTTTGTCTTTTAGATTTCACACATAAGTGAGATCATATGATATTTGCCTTTCTCTGTCTGGCTTTTTTCACTTAGCATAATACCCTCTAGATCGATCCATGTTGTCACATATGTCAAAATTTCTTTTTTGTGTGTGACTGGGTAATATTCCATTGTATATATACACCACAGCTTTTTCTCTTTTTAAATTTCTTTTATTGAAGTATAGTTGATTTACAATGTTGTGTTAGTTTCAGATGTATAGCAATATGATTCAGTTGTCTGTGTATCTTTTTGAGATTCTTTTCCATTATAGGTTATTACAATATATGGAATATAGTTCCCTGTGCTCTACATTAGGTCCTTGTTGCTTATGTATTTTATGCATAGTAGTGTGTATCATCTCAAACTCCTAAGTTATCCCTTCCCACCCCTTTCCCCTTTGGTAATCATAAGTTTGTTTTCTATGTCTGTGAGCCTGTTTCTGTTTTGTAAATAAGTTCGTTTGTATCATTTTTTCAGATTCCACATGTAAGTGATATCATATAATATTTGTTTTTCTCTCTCTGACCTCGCTTATTATGATAATCTCTAGGTCTATCCATGTTGCTGCAAATGGCATTATTTCATTTTTATGGCTGAGTAATATTCCATTGTATATGTATATACCACATCTTCTTTATCCATTCATCTGTGGATGGACATTTAGGTAGCTTCCATGTCTTGGCTATTGTAAATAGTGCTGCTATGAACATTGAGGTGCATGCATCTTTTTGAATTAGAGTTTTTGTCTTTTCTGGGTATATGCCCAGGAGTGGGGTTGCTGGATCATATGATAACTCTATTTTTAGTTTTTTAAGGCACCTCCATAACGTTTTCCATAGTGGCTGTACCAATTTACATTTCCATCATCAGTGTAGGAGGGTTCCCTTTTCTCCACACCCTCTCCAGCATTTATTATTTGTAGACTTTTTTATGATGGCCGTTCTGACTGGTGTGACGTGATACCTCATTGTAGTTCTGATTTGCATTTCTCTAATAATTAGCAATGTTGAGCATCTTTTCATGTGCCTGTTGGCTCTCTGTACGTCATCTTTGGAGAAATGTCTATTTAGGTCTTCTGCCCATTTTTTAATTAGGTTGTTTATTTCTTTTTTATATTGAGTTGTATGAGCTGTTGTATATTTTGGAAATTAAGCCCTTGTCAGTCACATCATTTGAGAATATTTTCTCCCAGTCCAAAAGTTGTCTTGTCATTTTGTTTACAGTTTCCTTTGCTGTGCAAAAGCTTATAAGTTTGATTAGGTCCATTTGTTCAGTTTTTGCTTTTATTTCTTTTGCCTTGGGAGACTGACCTAAGGAAACATCGCTACGATTTATGTCAAAGAATGTTTTGCCTGTGTTCTCTTCTAGGAGTTTTATGGTTGTCATGTCTTATATTTAAGTCTTTAAGCCATTTCGAGTTTATTTTTGTCTTTGAGTGTTCTAATTTCACTGATTTACATGTGGCCGTCCAGCTTTTCCAGCACCACCCGCTGAAGAGACTGTCTTTTCTCCGTTGTTTATTCTTGCCTTCTTTGTCGATGATTAATTGACTGTCGGTGTGGGGGTTTATTTCTGGGCTCTCTATTCTATTCTTTTGTTCAATATGTCTGTTTTTGTGCAAATGCCACAGTGTTTTGATTATTGTAGCTTTATAGTATTGTCCGAAGTCTGGGAGGGTTATGCCTTCAGCTTTTTTTCCCCCCTCAGGATTGCTTTGG
This sequence comes from Monodon monoceros, assembly GCF_005190385.1. Taxonomy (NCBI): domain Eukaryota; kingdom Metazoa; phylum Chordata; class Mammalia; order Artiodactyla; family Monodontidae; genus Monodon; species Monodon monoceros. The sequence goes on along the minus strand of NW_021703769.1, from coordinate 17,688,439 downwards.
AAATTCTGGGTCTTTTGTGGTTCCATATAAATTTTAGGATTATATGTTCTAGTTTTGTGAAAAATGTCACGGGTAATTTGATAGGGATCACATTAATTCTGTAGATTGCTTTGGGTAGTATGATGATTTTAATAATATTAATTCTTCCAGTCCAAGAACATGGGATATATTTCCATTTCTTTGAATCACCTTCAATTGCCTTTATCAATGTTTTATAATTCTCAGTGTGTAAGTGTATAGTTCTCTCCTTCATCAGGTTTATTCCTCAATATTTTATTTTATTTTTTGACACAATTTTAAAAGGGATTTTTTTTTTTACTTTCTTTTTCTGATATTTCATTGTTAGTGTAAAGAAATGCAACGGATTTCTGTATGTTAATGTTATATCTCGCTACCTTGCTGAATTTGTTTATCAGTTCTAATAGTTTTTGTGTGGATGCTTTAAGGTTTTCTATACAGAGTATTATGTCACCTGCATATAATGACAATTTTACCGCTTCTCTTCCAATTTGGATACCTTTTATTTCTTTTTCTTGTCTGATTGCTGTGGCTAGGACTTCCAATACTATGTTGAATAGAAGTGGTGAGAGTGAGCATCTTTGTCTTGTTCCAGATTTTAGCAGGAAGGCTTTCAGCTTTTCACCATTGAGTATTATGTTGACTGTCAGTTTGTCATAAATAGCTTTTATTATGTTGAGATATGTTCCCTCTATACCCACTTTGGTGAGAGTTTTTTTTTTTTTTATCATGAATGTATGTTGAATCTTATCAAATGGTTTTTCTGCATCTATTGAGATGATGTGGCTTTTGTCTCTTCTTGATGTGGTGTATTACATTGATTGATTTGTGTATGTTGAACCATCCTTGTGACCCTGGGATGAATCCAACCTGATCATGGTGTATGATCCTTTTCATGTGTTGTTGGATTTGGTTTGCTAATATTTTGTTAAGGATTTTTGCATCTCTCTTCATCAAAGATATTGGCCTGTAATTTTCTTTTTTGGTAGTGGCTTTGTCTGGTTTTGGTATCAGGGTGATGGTAGCTTCATAGAATGACTTTGGGAGTGTTCCCTCCTTTTCAATCTTTTGAAATAATTTGAGAAGGATCAGCATAAGTTCTTCTTTGTATGTTCGGTAAAATTCCACAGTGAAGCCAGCCAGTCCTGGACTTTTGTTTGCAAGGAGGTGTTTTTGATTTTATTTTTTTTTAAATTACAGATTCTGTTTCACTTCTAGTGTTCAGACTGTTCAAATTATCTATTTCTTCTTGATTCAGTTTTGGTGGGCTGTATGTTTCTAGAAACTTGTTTCTTCTAGGTTGTCCAAGTGGTTGGCATATAATTGTTCATAGTATTCTCTTATAATTTTTTGTTACTGTGGTATCGGTTGTTATTTCTCCTATGTCATTTCATATTTTGTTTATTTAGGTGCTCTCTCTTCTCTTCTTGGTGAGCCTGGCCAGAGGTTTATTGATGTTGTTTACCCTTGCAAAGAACCAGCTCTTGGTTTTATTGATTCTTTTCCATTGTTTTTTAAATCTCTATTTTATTTTTTTCCTCCCTGATCTTTATTATTTCCTTCCTTCTGCTGACTTTATGTTTTGTTTGTTCTTTTTCTAATTCTTTTAGGTGGTAGGTTACATTGTTTGAGATTTTTCTTGTTTTTTGAGGAAGGCCTGTATCGCTATGAGCTTCCTTCTTAGGCCTGCTTTTGCTGCATCCCATAGATTTTGCATGGTTGTGTTTTCATTGTCATTTGATCCATTGTTTTTTTAGTAGCATGTTGTTTTGGTTATTTAGTAGCATGTTGTTTAGTCTCCATGTAATTGTTGTTTTTTTTTTTTTTTTCTCATTTCTCTTCCTGTGGTTGATTTGTAGTTTCATGCCATTGTGGTCAGAAAAGATGCTTGAAATCATTTCTAAATTCTTAAATTTTTTGAGACTTGTTTTGTGTCCTAGTATGTGGTCTATCCTAGAGAATGTTCCAGAAATGCTTGAAAAGAATGTATATTCTGTCTTGGGGGGATGTAATGTCCTGAAAATATCAATTAAGCCTAACTGTTATGTCGTTTAGGATCTCTATTGCCTTACTGATTTCCTGTCTGGAAGATCTGTCCATTGATGTCAGTGGGGTGTTAAAGTCTTCTACTATTATTGTATTCCTGTCAATTTCTCCTTTTATGTCTACTGGTATTTGTTTTATGTATTTAGGTTCTCCTATATTGGGTGCATATATGTTAATGAGTATAATATCCTCTTCTTGTTTGATCCTTTTATCATTATATAGTGGTCTTCTTTCTCTTTTTTCTTATGGCCTTTGTTTTAGTCTATTTTGTCTGATATGAGTATTACTACCCCTGCTTTCTTGTCATTCCCATTTGCATGAAATATCTTTTTCCATCCCTCACTTCCTATCTGTGTGTGTCCTTTGCCCTAAAGTGGGTCTCTTGTAGGCAGCATATTGTAGGCTCTTGTTTTATTATCCAATCTTCCACTCTATGTCTTTTGATTGGAGCATTTAGTCCATTGACATTTAAGGTAATTATTGATAGGTATGTATTTATGCCATTTTAAACCTTGTTTTCCAGTTGATTTTGTATTTCTTCTTTGTTCCTTTCTTTTTCTTTTTCCATTGTGGTTTGATGGTTTTCTTTTCTATTATGCTTGAGTTCTCTTCTTTTAGGTTTTTGTGAATTTATTGTATGTTTCCGATTTGCAGTTACCTTGGTTTTCAAGTATGTTAACCCATTACTATATCTACGTGATTTAGACTGGTAGTCATATAAGCTCAAACACATTCTAAAAAAAATCTATATTTTCTTACTCCCCTCCTCCATATTTTATGATTTTGTATATTTTACATCTTCGTGTTTATCCAAAATTTTTTTATCGTTTTTTAAATCTATGTACTGGCTTATTTAAGTGGTCTACAATCCTTTTATATATTTGCTTTTCCTATTGTGATTTTCCTTTTCCTATAGATTCTTGCTTCTTTTCTATTTAGAGAAGACATTTTAATATTCTTTTAGGATAGGCTTAGTATTGCTGTATTCTTTTAGTTTTTGCTTATCAGAGAAATTCTTTATCTCTCTTTCTATTTTAAATGATAATCTGGTTGGGTAGAGTATCCTAGGTTGCATTTTTCCCTTTGAGGACTTTGAATGTATCTTGCCACTCCCTTCTGGCCTGCAATGTTTCTTTTTCTTTCTTTCTTTCTTTTTTCTCACATCTTTATTGGAGTATGAATGCTTTGCGATGTGTGTCAGTTTCCGTTGTACAACAAAGTGAATCAGCTATATGTATACATAATATTCCCATATCCCCTCCCTCTTAAGCCTCCCTCCCAACCTCCCTATCCCATCCCTCTAGGTCGTCACAAAGCATTGAGTTCATCTCCCTGTGCTATGCAGCAGCCTCCCACTAGCCATCCATTTTACATTTGGTAGTGTATATATGTCAGTGCTACTCTCTCACTTCATCCCAGCTTCCCCTTCCCCCCTGTGCCCTCAAGTCCATTCTCTACATCTGTGTCTTTATTCCTGCCCTGCCGCTAGGTTCATCAGTACTGCTTTTTAAAATTCCATATATATGTGTGTTAGCATACAGTATTTGTTTTTCTCTTTCTGACTTACTTCACTCTGTATGACAGATTCTAGGTCCATCCACCTTACTACAAATAACTCAATTTCATTCCTTTTTACGGCTGAGTAATATTCCATTGTATGTATGTGCCACATCTTCTTTATCCATTCATCTGTGGATGGACACTTAGGTTGCTTCCACGTCCTGGTTATTGTAAATAGTGCTGCAGTGAACATTGTGGTGCATGTATCTCTTTGAATTATGGTTTTCTCAGGGTGTACGCCCGGTAGTGGGATTGCTGGTCCTGCAATGTTTCTGTAGAGAAATCAGCTGATAGTCTTACAGGGGTTCCCTTGTAACTTTTTCTCTTGCTGCATTTAGAATCCTTTCTTTAACTTTTTCCATTTTAATTATGATACGTCTTGTTGTAGGTCTGTTTGGGTTCATCTTGTTTGGGACCCTCTGTGCTTCCTGTAACTTGATATCTGTTTCCTTCTTTAGGTTTTTGAAGTTTTCAGCCATAGTTTCTTCAAATACATTTTCAATCCCCCTTTCTCTCTCTTCTCCCTCTCTGATCCCTATTGTGTATAGATTGACACACTTTATATTATTCCACAGGTCCTGTAGGTAGCTTTCATTTTTTTCATTTGTCTTTATGTCTGCTGTTCTGATTGTGTGATTTCCATTATTCTATCTTCCAGATCACTTATTTGTTCTTCTACATTATTTAGTTTGCTGTTCATTGACTTTGGCTTGTTTTCATCTCAGCTTTTGAGTTGCCTAATTTTGATTGACTCCTCTTTATAGTTTCTATTGATAGTTTCTTGTTACAGTGATCTGCATTTCTATCAATAGCCTTTCTTAATTTCTTTAGCTTTTTTTTTTTTTTTTTTTTTGCAGTACGTGGGCCTCTCACTGTTGTGGCCTCTTCCGTTGCAGAGCACAGGCTCTGGACGCCCAGGCTCAGCAGCCATGGCTCACAGGCCCAGCTGCTCCGCGGCATGTGGGATCTTCCCGGACCGGGGCACAAACCCGTGTCCCCTGCATTGGCAGGCGGACTCTCAACCACTGTGCCACCAGGGAAGCCCTCCTTCAGCATTTTTATTACCTCCTTTTTGAACTTGGGGTCTGGTAGAGAGGTCTATTTCATTGATTGTTTATTCAGGTGATTTCTCTTATTCTTTTAACTGGGAGTGGTTTCTCTACTTTTTCATTTCTCTGATGCTATGAATTTAGGGGAAACAGTTATCTACTGTAGTCTCAGAGGGCTGTTTTTATGTGGGAGCATTCCTGTGTAGCCTGCGTGAGTCCAGTAATTTTGGTGCAAGGGTTGCTTTTGGTGTGGATGCCTGCCATATCTTCCCTCAGGGTGTGCTGACCATTATCCCCTTAATAGCGGGTGTACTGGTGCTGTGATGACCAGAACCTGCACTGGATCTTGGGCAGGGCCTCCTCTTTGCTCTCTGGTTGTCACAGCCCTGTCAGGGGCAGGGTCTGCTTCCCAGTTGTTGGAGTAGAAGTTCCCAGATCCAGTTCTAAGCTGTGGTGTGAGGTAGGTGGGACTGGAGCACTCCTGCTGGGAAAGACTGTTGCTGCTGGCACTGGACTCGCCTCAGCTATGAGAGCACAGTAATCAACTCAGATGTCCCCCAGGCACTGCCGCCAGTGTAAGTCTCCTGAAGTTGTGCACCTGCTGGGAATCAGCTCAGATTTCAGCCTTGCCTCCATGTGTGGGCAACCCACCAGTGCTTATATGCTCCCAAAGCTCATAGCAGCTGAGCTGTGCCAGCTGTGAGCACACTGAGAATGAGGCTTCTATTGTGGGGCCATGCCCCTCCCCTTGTGCCTGTGTTAACAATGTGGCTCCTATGGCTGAACTGGGCTCCGTCCTGTGCACAACCCCAGTTGCAGCCTGGACCACGTTCCATGTCCTTCAGGTTGTCTCTGCCCAGCGAAACCAAGTCCTCTCCCAGGGTCTGTCCATTGAAGCCTGAGTTTCAGCACCCAGCCGCTGAACATATTCGCTGGCTTGGAAGTGCAGCAAGGTGGCCAGGACCATCTGTGTTGGTCTCTCTCTGTCCTGCCTGCTGCGAGCTGGCTGCTGCGCTCTCCTCTGAGCATCCCTATCTGTCCTGGTGGACCTCCCAGTTGGTGAAGGCGTTTCCCAGGGTGAGAAAACATTTTGTCTTCCACAATTCTCTCCCAGGGGTGCACGTCCCATCTTGATTCTTTTTTTGTTTCATCCTACTTGGTTACATGGTGATCTTTCTTGCAGCTTTGGCGGTATGAGATCATCTGCCAGCATTCAGTGGGTATTCTGTGAGAATTGTTGCACATGTAGGTGTATTTATGATGTGTCTGTGGGAGGAGGTGTGCTTCACGTCCTTCTATTCCTCCATCTTGATCTCTGCCCCTACCACATCTTCTTTATCTATTTACCTATCAATGAACACTTAGGTTGCTTCCATATCTTGGTTATTGTAAATACTGCTGCAATGAACATTGGGGTGCATATATATTTTCAGAGTAATGTTTTTGTTTTCTTCAGGTAAATACCCAGAAGTGAAATTGATGGCTCAGATGGCAGTTCTATTCTTAATTTTTTTGAAGAAACTCCATACTGTTTTACATAGTAGCTGCACCAATTTACAATCCCACAAACAGAGAGTGAGGGTTCCCTTTTCTCCACATCCTCGCCAATACTTGTTGTTTGTTGTTTTTTTGATGATAGCCACTCTGTATGAAGTGGTATCTCATTGTGGTTTTGATTTGCATATCCGTGATGACTAGTGATGTTGAGCATCTTTTCATGTGTCTGTTGCTCATCTGTATGTCTTCTTTTTAAAAATGCCTATTCAGGTCCTCTGCCCATTTTTTAATCGAGTTGTATTTTTTTGATGTTGAATTGTGTGAGTTCTCTGTGCATTTTGGATATTAACACCTTATCAGATATATCATTTGCAAATATCTTCTCCCATTCAGTAGGTTGCCTTTTCATTTTGTTGATAGTTTCCTTCACTGTGTAAAACTTTTTAGTTTCATTTGGTCTCATTTGTCTTTTTGTTGTTGTTGTTGCTGTTGCTTGAGGAGACATTTCCAAAACGATATTACTAAAACTGATGTCGAAGAGTGTACTGCATGTTTTCTTCCAGGAATTTTATGGTTTCAGTTCTTACATTTAAGTCTCTAATCCATTTTGAGTTTATTTTTATATATGGTGTGAGAAGTAGTCCAGTTTCATTCCTTTGCATGTTGTTATCTAATTTTCCTGACACCAATTATTGAAAAGGCTGTGTTTTCACATTGTATATTTTTGCTTCCTTTCTCATAGATTAATTTAATGTATAAGCATGGGTTTATTTCTGTTCCATTGATCTATGTGTCTGTTTATGTGTCATTACCATACTGTTTCAATTATTGTAGTTTTGTAGTATAGTTTGAAATCAGGGAGTGTGACGTTCCAGCTTTATTCTTCTTTCTCAGTGTTGCTTTTGCTATTGGAGGGTCTTTTGTGTTTTCCATACAAAATTTTAGGATTGTTTGTTCCTAATGCAATTGATATTTTGATAGAGGCTGCATAGAGGTAGTATGGTTATTTAACAATATTAATTCTTCCAATCCATAGCTTTCCATTTGTTTAGTTGTCTTCAATTTTTTTCATCAATGTCTTATACTTTTCAGAATAAAGATCTTTTACCTCCTTGATTAGATTTATCCCTAGGTATTTTATTCTTTTTGATGTTATTGTAAATGGGATTGTTTTCTTAATTTCTCTTTGATAGTTTGATGTTAGTATACAGAAGTACAACAGATTTCTGTATATTGATATTGTATCCTGTGACTTCACTGAATTCATTTATTAATTCTAATAATTTTTGGTGGTGTCTTTAGGATTTTCTCTATGTAGTATCATGTCTGCAAATGATGACAGTTTTACTTGTTCCTTTTCAACTTGAATGCCTTTTATTTCTTTTTCTACTCTGATTGCTGTGGCTAGATCTTCCAATACTATGTTGAATAAAAGTGGCAAGAGTGGGCATGCTTGTCTTGTTCCTGATCTTAGAGGAAATGCTTTCAGCTTTTCACTATTGGGAATGATGTTGGTTGTGGGTTTGTCATAAATGGCCTTTATTATTTTGAGATATGTTCCCTCTATACTCACTTTATTAAGAGTTTTTATCATAAATGGATGTTGAATTTTGTCAAGAGATTTTCCTGCATCTATTGAGATGATCATCTGATTTTTATTCTTCAGTTTTTTAATGTGGTGTATAATATCTATTTGTGAATATTGAACCATCCTTGAATCTCTGGGATAAATCCTGCTTGATCATGGTGTATGATTCTTTTAATGTATTGTTGAATTTGGTTTGCTACTATTTGGTTGAGGATTTTTGCATCTATGTTCATTCATCAGTGATACTGGCCTGTAATTTTCTTTTTTTGTGGCATCTTTATTTTGTTTTGGTATTGGGGTGATGCTGGTCTCATAGATGAGTTCTGAAGCATTCCTTCCTCTTCAATTTTTTTGGAGTAGTTTGAGAAGGGTAGATGCTAACTCTTCTTTAAATGTTTGGTAGAATTAACCTGTGAAGCTGTGTCCTGGACTTCTGTTTGTTGGGAGTTTTTTGTTTGCTTGTTTTTTAACTGATACAGTTTCATTACTGGTATTTTCTATTTTTTCCTGATTTATTCCTGGGGTATTGTACATATCTAGGAATTTATCCATTTCTTCTAGGTTGTTTATTTTATAGGCGTATAATTGTTGTAGTAGTCTCTTGTGATTCTTTGTATTTCTGTGGTATTGGTTGTAACGTCTCTTTCAGTTCTGATTTTATTTATTTGGGCCCTCTCTTTTTCTTGATGAGTCTGGCTAAAGCTTTATCAATTTTGTTTATCTTTTCAAAGAACCAGCTTTTAGTTTCATTGATCTTTTCTATGGTTTTCTAGTCTCTATTTCATTTATTTCTGTTCTAATCTTTATGTTTTCTTTCCTTCTACTAACTTTAGGTTTTGTTTGTTTTTTTTCTAGTTCCTTTAGGTGTAATATTAGATTGTTTATTTGTAATTTTTATTGTATCCTAAGGTAGGCTTGTATTGCTATAAACTTCCCTCTTAGAATTGCTTTTGCTGTTTCCCATAAATTTTGGATTGATGTGTCTACATTTTTATTTGTCTCCAGATATTTTTTCATTTTCTTTTTGATTTCATCACTGACCCATTGGTTGTTTGGAATCATATTATTTAGACTCCACATGTTTGTGTATTTTTGCAGTTCATTTCTAGTCTCATAGTGTTGCGGTCGGAAAAGATACTTGATATGATTTCAATATTAAACTTATGAAGACTTGTTTTGTAGCATAGTATGTGATCTATCCTGGAGAATATTACCAGTATCCTTGAAAAGAATGTGTATTCTTCTGTTGTGGGGTGGGCTGTTCTATATCTATAAATTTCATCTGGTCTAAGGTGTTATTTAAGGCCAGTGTTTCCTTAATTGTCTGTCTGGATGATCTGCCTATTGATGTAAATGGGGTGTTAAAGTTTTCTACTATTACATTATTACTGTTGAGTTTTCCCTTTATGTCTGTTAGTATTTTCTTTATCTATTTAGTTGCTCCTATGTTGGGTATATATATATATTCACAACTGTTATACCTCCTTGATGAATTGATATATATTATCATATATATGATATATATAATCATTTTAAGTTGATGGTTTCTTAAATTTAAGCACTTTTATCAAACCTGCATTTTTAACAACCTCCCTCATGTTGAATGTTTTTGACATCATATTTTATATTTTTGTTTTGTGTATCCCTTAACTACTTATTGTGGATATAGATGATTTTACTACTTTTGTCTTTTAACCTTCCTACCAGCTGTATAAGTGGTTGATCTACTTTTACTGTATGTTTGCCTTTGCCAGTGAGATTTTCCTCTTCATAATTTTCAGTTTTTGTATTTTTAGTTGTGGCCTTTTGTTTTCTGCTTAGAGAAGTCTATTTAACATTTTTTGTAAAGTCACTTTAGTGGTGCTTAACTCTTAGTTTTTGCTTTTCTGTAAAACTCTTTCTCTCTCCTTCAAATCTAAATGATAACCTTGCCAGGTAGAGTATTCTTGGTTGTAGGTTTTCTTCTTTCATCACTTTGAATATATCCCGCCACTCCCTTCTGGCCTGCAAATTTTCTGCTGAAAAGCCAGCTGATAGCCTTATGGGAATTCTCTTGTATGCAACTAGTTGTTTTTCTCTTGCTGCTTTTAAGATTTTCTCTTTCTCTTTATTTTTTTTTCCATTTTAATCATAATGTGTCTTAGTGTGGACCTTTTGGGTTCATCTTATTTGGAACTCTCTGTGCTTCCTGGAAGTGGATGTCTATGTCCTTCCCCAGGTTAGGGAATTTTTCAGCTATTATTTTTTCAGATAAGTTCTCTGCCCCTTTCTCTCTTCTTCTGGGACCCCTATAATGTGAATATTAGTATGCTTGATGTTGTCTTAGAGATCTCTTAGCTATCTTCATTTCTTTTTCTTTTTCTCTATTCAGCTTGGGTAATTTCTACTACTTTGCCTTCCAGATTGTTGATCCATTCCTCTGTATCATTGAATCTACTGTTGATTTCTTCTAGTACATTTTTTTATTTCAGCTGTTGTGTCCTTTATCCCTGTCTTGTTCTTCCTTTTTCTTTTTCTTTTTTTTTTTGGCTGTGCCACGTGGCTTGTGGGATCTTAGTTTCCCGACCAGGGATCAAACCCGGGCCCTGGCAGTGAAAGTGCCGAGTTCTAACCACTGGACCACCAGGGAATTCCCTGTCTTGCTCTTCTTTATATTTTCTAACCCTTTGTGCAAATTTTCTCTGTGTTCATCCATTGTTTCCTGAGCTCAATGAGCTTCTTTATAGTCATTATCTTGAAACTTTATTGGGTTGATTGCTTATCTCCTCTTCATCTAGTCCTTTTTCTGAGGTTTTTGTCTTGTTTGTTCATTTGGAACATAGTCCTCTGTGTCCTCATTTTGCCTAAGTCTCTGTATTTATTTCTATGTATTTGGTAGGTCACTTATGTTTCCTGATCTTGCAGAAGTGGCTTTATGTAAGAGATGTCCTATGGGGTCCAGTAGCATACTCCCTTCTGGTCACCAGAGCTGTATGCTCTAGGGATGCCTCCTGTGTGGGCTGCATGGTCCTTCTGTTGTGGTGGGCCTGACGACTGTAGGTTGCTGGTAGATGGGGCTGGCCCCCAGCCCAGGTGACTGAGAGGTCCTGCCTTGTGTGGCGGCTCTAGGCCTGCTGATGGGCGGGTAAGTCCCTGGTGATAATAGGCTAGAAGGAGAATTCCAAAATGGCGCTTGCCAATGTCCCTGTCCCCAGGGTGAGTCCCAGCTGCCTCCTACCTCTCTGACAGCCTCTCTTAGATCAGTAAGTGGGTCTGACCCAGACTCCTTTCAAACTACTGTCTCTGCACTGGGACTTGGAGTGGTGAGATTTTGTGCATGCCCTTTAAGAGTGGAGTCTCTGTTTCCTATAGACCTCCAGCTCTCCCAAATGTAAGCCCTGCTGGATTTCAAAGCCAGGTATTCTGGGAGCTCATCTTCCTGGTGCAGGTCCCCTGGGCTGGGAAGTCTGATGTGGGACTCAGACCCTTCACTCCTTGGGGAGGAGTTCTGCAACTGTGATATGCCTTCTGCTTGTGGGTCACCAACCTGGAGGATGTAGGTCATGACTGTATTGCCCCTCTGCCCCTCCTACACATTTCCTTCTTTAAATCTTTAGTTATGGAAAATCTTTTCTGCTAGTCTTCCGGTTGTTCTCATAGATAGTTGCTTTGTAAGTAGTTGTGATTTGGTGTGCCCATGGGAGGAGGTGAGTTCAGGGTTTTCCTACTTTGCCGTCTTTGCTATACCCCTATCCTTATTGCTCTTAATAAGCTTGGGGTTACTAAGCATATATAATTGATTGTGATAATTTTGAATCATCATTCAATTGAAAAACACATATGCACATTCTTTGACACTACTTTTATAGAGAATGAGTGTGTGTCCTCTTCCTTTGAATCAGGGCTGACCCCAGTGAATCGATTACAACCAGTAGCATCCAATAAAAATGAGGCTTTGTAACTTAGAAGGCCAGGTCAGAAAAGGTCACTCAGCTTCCACCAGAATCTAGTGGGACTCTCACTCTGGGGCTGGCAGGGGCCAGGTAATGAGTCTGATTACCCTGAGACCACCATGTTGGAGAGGTCACATGTAGACACTGTAGTTGATAGCCCAACTGACCTTCCAGACAACATACAGCATCAACAGCAGTCATGTTCATGAGTCATCCAGGACATCCAGCCCTGTCAAGGCTTAAAGATGACTCCAGCCCTAGTCGACATCTGACAAAAATCACCCTAAGCAAGAATGGCCAGATGACCCCTCCCTGAATTTCTGAACCACAAAATCATGAACAAAAGAAAAATGGTTGTTTTGGGTTAATTTGTTACACAGCAATAGTAACCATAACAGCAATCTCTCCCTTTTTCTTGACTAACTGCATTAGCTGCATTGGCATTAGCCAAAAATATTAAATAATAGCAATGATATAGGCATTCATGACTTTAATGGAAACACACTTAATTTTTCACTATTATTTAATACATTGGCTATTTATATTAGGCATTCTGTAGTAACATAGAACTCCAAACACTTTGTAGCTAAGTACCACAAAGTTCTGTAGCTCCAGGTAACTCCCAGGAGCAACTGTCCTCCATGTGGTGATTCAGTGATCCAGGCTGGTGGTGGCTCCCCCATCCTGTGGCTGCACCATCTAGAATACAAGATCTCCTTGATTGATGAGGCAGGGAAAGAAAATTCTGTAGAGTCTCTCACCAGCAATTAAATACTTTGGTTTAGAATTAATATACATCATTTTTGCTCAAGCTTGTTTGTCAGGACTTGTCAAACAACCCACTAATTTCAAGGAGGGCAGGAAGCTGTAACTCTTCCTTTATGCCTGGATAGAATGGAGAAGTAGATATGGGTGAATTCTGGTAATGCCTGCTATTCATGATTTTATCTTTTTATGCTAACAAAGTATCCTACAATTACTAGCTCAAATTTTGTCAGTGCTTTTTAAGTCTTTACTGAGGTGACTATATGTCTTTCTCCTTTTATCTATAGCCTTCCTAATATTGAACAATTCTTAAATTCCTGGCATATATGCCCTGAGACATGGTATATAATTTTTGAAATTTAGTAAAAATATTTGCATTTATAAATGTGACCGGTCTAGAGGTTTTAGGAATGTGTGTGTGCACTCTTTCAGACTTGGTATCTGTGCTGTTTATTCCCTTTTTTGTCTTGTTCTGAAATAGTACATACGGCATAAGAATTATTTTTTTGTTTGAAAGTTTAATCAAGTTCACTCATCAAAGTATCTGTTCTTGTATCTTTTAGGAAAGAAATAACAACTTCTATATTTTTTTCTCTGATAATTGGTCTACTCAGGTATTCTATTTCTTTACCAATTTTGGTAATGTTCATACATTTCCAAAATCACCCACTTGACCAATTTTTAAAAATTTACTAGCCAGAGTTATTCATGATATCCTTTCATAATGCTGTATAATTTCCTCATTCACTGTTTTGTCCCTTTCCTATTTCCTAATTTTGAGTATTTGCATTTTACCTTGATTAAAGTTATTAGCAGTTTGTTTTGCTAACAATACAAAAACATACAGCAACAAAAAAAAGTTCTTAGTATCAGTTATCCAGTCTCGTGTTTTTCTGCATTTGTATTTGTTGTAACATGTCTTCCTTTTCCTGGCAGGGACTTGATTTCATAGGCAGGCACTTTCTCTCATTCCTTAAAGTAAACACGTCTGCTTGAACTCTTGCATCTTTTCACGTGTCTGGTGTTCTCCTGTTTGCTCATCCTTACAAGGGGAGTTCCAAACTTGCACAGAGTTGGGAGCTTCTGGAGAGCACGGTGGAGGTTGCAAGAGGGAAGGAAAGGAAGTTAAGATTTGCTGTTATTTTTTCTGCCAGTTCAGAAATCCGACTGCCTGGGAGGGCGGGGGCTTAGCCAAAGCTGGGGCTCTCAGCACAGGGAGCTTCAGCAGCCGTGAAGAGGTTCCTATCTGCATTTAGTGTTGGTTGGAACCCCCCTCTCCCCCATCTTTCCCTGGCATGGTTAGGAGGCCGCTGCCTCTGCAGGCTGTGCTACCACAAGCTGACAGTCAGCATAGCTGCGGGCTCCTGACTTTGTGGGCACGGATCCCCAGTACAGATACCCCCCCTTCCCCCGGGCCAACTACCTACCACTGTGCTAGTGCTCACAGTAGGGCCCCTGTGGGGCCACTTATGGTCCTTCTTACTGTCTACTGGGCAAGATGACTGTTTTCAACAAAAATATGAGATGGCAGAACTCCTCTTCCTAAATCTGAGTAGAAAATTAACATCATGTCACATAGGATGATCCTAGGGCATGAGTATAGCGTCTCCCATATGAATCACTTTACACCAAGTCCATTTTTGTCCTTGGATCAAGAGCTTAACTGGACAGCTGGCAGCCCTCTCTGTGTGTTGGCAGGGTCCCATGTCAGACTAACAGCTAGAGGATGGAGTACTGTGTGCACAGCTTAAGCCCAGTTTCTCAGTGTTCCCAGAAACGCATAAGCCTGATACAAAGTTTGATATGGAGGTATGCTTCCAGGGAACCATGGGGTTACGGGGTGTACATCAGAGGAGGGAGGGAGAGGCAGTACAAGGCTGTGTTACAGAGTTCGCTGTTCCTCCAAGGGTCTGTTTGCTTGTTCTGGGACCATTTGACAAGTGACCTAAAATATAGCTCAGAACTGCCTTCAGAAGAAAGAAGGGAGGAAGCATCTGCCTACGGGCTCCAGTCTCCTATTGGTCAGTGGCGGCTCCCCGACATTTCTGGGTGGCACACAGATGAGTGCTAAGGGGGTTCCTGTGGGCATCTCAGAGGACAGCATCAGAAACTATGGGGCAAGAAACGAGAGGTGCAGAGCCTGTCTGAGGGGTGTCCTCACCCTGGGCTGCCCCCGCGTGAAACCTGCAGACCTGCTTGGAAGTGGTCACCACAGCCACACATAGGGGGTGAGAGGTGAGGCTGAGAATATTCAAAGCGATACAGCAGGCATCTGACTTACCTGGTCGTGTAGCATCTGCTTTGCCCGATCTTGTACATCAACTGACAAGGTGCTCCCTCCTCCCCCTGCCTCGCTCTGACTGGAGGGAAGCATGAAAGCTAAAATCCTCAGCATGCTTTTCTGCAAGTTGCTCTAGGCCATTCACCCTCCCATAGAGGTTTCTTATAATGTCATTTTATTTCCCAGGAGATAGACATGGATGATTGACCAGTTTTCTGAGTGAGTGCAGACCATCTGGAGGGATGAGCCGCTTCATCCTCTCTGAGGCTTCTTTACATCTTCTAGGTGGCAAAACATGATTCACCATCAACCACTGATGATAATGCTCATTTTAGCTCCTTGTGTCTTGTAATCAGAGTTAACTCCTTCCAGACTCGCTCAGTGGCTTGGTGGCCAAGGTTCTAGCATTTACTATGTATTTGTAGGTATTTTAGAGGAGAGCAAGGTGAGACGGAGTAAGCTGTGATCATAACCTGGAATGAGGATGGCTTCTTCCCCCTGCCCTGCCCACCCCATAGGGGGATGAATTCACCTTCTACTGAGGCACATAGAGCTGTTAGGGTCCTCATCATTCAAAAGGAGATGTGAGTCCTCTTCCTGGCTCGGCCGGCTCTTAAACCCTGGTTCCAAATTCAACCAGCAACTGAGACAGCTGCTTTGCTCGTTGTTGTCTGGGATAGAAGTCTCCAGCTCGCAGACACTCAGAGAGGAGAGCAGTGTGATGCTCAAGCCGTGTAATACCTAAGATTCTGCAAACCTGCACCTTGCAGAGAACCGTGTGTGGGCCCCTTCATTTTGGTCCTCCAGTAAAGAGATTTCACCGAGTTGTTCTATGGCACGACGCCATCCGCCTCAGGGAGGGAAATGTGTTGCATTCTGCTAAGGATGTTGTTGGAAGCCATTCGTTATTAAGGGGGTCCATGGAAAAAATAATTTGCAGCCCCTGTAGCAGAAATACTTTTATTTATGCTGAGCAACTGGTTCATTTTTCCCTTTTGGACACTGAGTTGACTGCCTGTGTCCTCCTTCTTGGGTAGACGGGCAGTGCCAAGTTTTTGAAGCTGTTGATCCAGGTGTGTGGCAAATCTTTTGGGTATGATTTCAATCTTGGCATCATCTTATCTATCGTGCTTTCACTTTTCTATGTTCTGCTGTCCCCACCTTTTTATAGAATTGGTTTTTCTATGTATGAAAGTAATGTAAATTTTAGAAAATACAGAAAATCATAGAGAAAAAAAATTACCCATGTTCCCTAGGATGAGAGATAATCATTGTTAATAACTGATGTAGTCTTTCATTCATTTATATACTCATTTTCTCTATCTATACATCTGTATCTCTCTGTATGTCTCTCTATCCAGCCATATACTCCAGATGTCCTTGAATAACTAGTTCAACTTCCTTCCAAGGCCTAATCCATGGATTGTGAAAACTGAAATCCACCTCAGATTCTGATTTCTGTCAGTTACATTCCTCTGCTCTTCTCTGTCTCCAGATTTTCAGTTTATGGGTGTCATCTCTCTGTGGGTGCCGTATCCCACCTACATGTCATTGGAGATTTCAGGTTCAGTCCCTTTGCTAGAATTCAGGACAAAGCTACTTAGGTCAAATCCTTGTGGAGTCTAGTTGCGTTTCCTAAAGATTAAGTGGTCAGAATTTTTCTAAAATTAACCAAGAGTGGTTTCCTTAACTCTATCTTGCCAGCTTCTTTTGTGTTTCTCCTGGTTCCTTTCTCCTTACCCACCCCTGCCCCAAGCCCTGCCAAAGAAAATCAAATCCCCCTTCTTGCCTATTGCATGGCATGTTGTGACCTCATGCCATGTCCTCAAGGGTCTGAGGGCTTCTATGTCCCGGAGTTCTGACCGGAGGCTTGAACCCTTGGAATTAGAGGAAGATCTTAAGCCAAACTGGAGGTCCCCATCAGAGTCCAAGCAAGGTGCTCTGAGATTTGATATGGACCCACACTCCAGGTCTAGCCAGACAGGAGGGCCTGGCCAGGTCTCCAACAGATATGTAAAGAGAATTGTGTCACTCTGGCCCATCTCCAGGGTTGGCACACATGGGGTGGGTGTCCCTCACTGTTAATGGGGGCCCAAAAGCATACTGCCATGGAAGCATACTGCAGGGCATGCATGGTGTTAAGTGAAAAGAAGCCTGTCTCAGAACTTATGTATATATATATATATATATACACACACACACACATACACACACACACATATATATGCCATTTATATAGAAAATTTATGTATATTTATATATGTATAGAAAGGTCTGCAGTAGCACAAAATATTAACAAGTACCTTTGAAAGTGGTGACTTTTACCTCATGCCTCAAAAAACTTTACTTTGAATTCTTTCAAGTGAGTATATGCTACTTTTATAATAACTCTTTAAAAGGTATTTCCATTTTGGGAGGGAAATGATACACCCCGAAGCATTTTTATTAGGAGATACGTGAGATTTTTTTTCTTCTAATTTTCTCAATATCAACTATCACATTTGTGGCAAAAGAATAAATATAGCAGGCAGAATAAATGAGATTACCATGACCAAGGACAAAGGGGCAAGGATTACTAGCTGGCTGGCCACCGGGTTCCCCTCTTAGGACCTGAGTTGGGAAGCGTGCGTTCTCCAGGCTCTTGGCTTGCCAGGGGTGGATACTACATCTAGGTCTCTTACGTTGGAGAGCACTGCCAGGGTTCCTAAGGCTGAACGAGAACAAAGTGAACCAGGGCTCTGGCCCTATGGCTCATGCTTCCAGCTTGTACTTATACCTGGATATGTACAAAGAACTGGGAAGCCAGTCAATTCCAAGGAGTTGGTTCCAGCTGTTTCTTCTGCTTACCTGTAAAGCAGAGAGCATTGCATCATGTGCATCAGAGATTGGCAGCCTCATACCCTAGTTTGGGAACTGGTTTGTCTCCTTGTCCCTTATCTGTCCCCTTCTAAGAGCATTTGGAAGAGTGCTTGCATAACTTCAGCATGCATTACAATCACCTGGGGCACTTGTTAAGCATGCAGGTTCCTGGGACCCATCCTGGACCTACTCAATCAGATTCTGCATGTTTAGAAGCTTCTCAGGTGAACTGATGTGGTTGGTCTGTGGACCACGCTCTGAGATGACAGGTTTAAAGTCTGCATCTGGCACCAGTGGTTTGGTACCTAATCTCAGCATTTATTGCAACATTGAGAAGTGAGGTCTTTGTCAAGAGATGGAGTGTCTTCCCCTGACTTTTGATTCTGAGTATGCTGTGCAACCAGCTTTGTCCAATGGGATGTTGCAGACATGACTCAGAACAACTTATGTGATCAGACTTTCTCATGTTCCTGCTATCACCAGGAGAAGCGTATGCCTAGGCTAGCTTGCTGGTCCCAGGAGGAGGGTAAGAGACACATGGAACATGGCTGTACCAGCCAAGATGTCCTAGGCAAGCCTGGCCTGGAGCAGAGTCCTTAGCCAACACATGAGTGGACCAGCTGAGATTCGCTGAGCTCGGCCTAGCTCAAGCCCCAGCTGACCACCATGAAAGACTGTTGTTTAAAGTTACTGAATTTTGGGTGGTATGTTACACAGTAATAGCTAGCTGATACATCCAGGCAGTTTGTTAATATGCAGATCCTGAAACTGTGATTCTGTAGGGTCTTAGAAATTTGTCTGTTTAACAAAATTCTGGTGTGATTCCGATGCCAGCACTCTGTGGACCCCACCTGAGAAAAACTTTTGAGACCCAACCCTTTTACAGGTGCAATATGAAATCAGGAAATATCCCTGAATATCTATGAACCTCAACTATTCTCATATGCAAAGAGGGGATAATTCATATTTCCTGCATCAAAGATGTGAGGATTAAATGAAGAAATCTAGTCAGTAACACGCTGTTCTTCTCCTCCTTCTGCAACTTGTCTCCACCTCACCCTACCCCACCTCAGGAAGACACCAGTGAGAATATCTTAGGAAAACATGAATCTCAGGGTCACAGCTTTATTGTGTAGATTTTTGACACAGCCATATTACAAACATTGTCGGGGAACATTTACAAGAATAAATAAGATGGACTTGCAGGTGTAAAAAGATTACACTTCACTGTAATGTACAGTCAAAAAATATATCTGATATTCACTGACCTGACATTATCTACCTTCTGCTTTTTGAAGCTAGAATTGGAAAGGAAAAAAAAAAAAAAAAAAAAGAACATTGACAGCACAGTGCTGGCTTTTTTAAAAAGTTGATTTATTTTGTTTTCTCTTCTCATACGTGCTTTATCTATCAAACACCCAAACTGTACAAGTGCAGGCCATTGGGACTCGTGGAGGAGGCTGCTAACAGTGTGGAGACTTTGGTCTCATGCAGTATCATATGCCCAGTGGACGTGAAAATGTCAGTCTCCCTGGAGTTGATGGGAACCCCGTGATGGCCCTTATGCGGCTATGATGGTGTCCAGTGGCCAAGGCAATGGTAGAAACCCCAACTCTTTGCCTTTCGTTGGCTGGTAAGATGTAGGGTGGAAAGAGAAGGTAGAAAAGTGCTTTTGAGTCTGATTGCCAATATGGGTTAGCCTGGATTAGCCTGGGCTAGTTCAGGATCTACCTGGCAGTGAAATGGATGTACCAGGGATGATTATGATCACATGGCAACTGAGTCACTGTGCTTTTGCTTTTGCAATTTGCTCTAACAGGCCTCGACTGGGGAGGGGAGGGGTAGAGTTCACCTCTGGAGTTAATGTGTATGGTAAGCAAAACCCCGCTCTGGGTCCTACTTGGACCTTTACTGATTCCGGCTGTCACTGATGGCCCTGTTGGCCAGCGGATCAAAATTACGACTGGTCTCATCACAGATCTTGGTGGGCCTGGGTTCTGTGGCAAAGCAGCTGCTCTCTCTGGTCTGTTTGGTGATAACCAGCCTGGATGAGCCTTTGATGCGTGGCTAGAGCAGCATCTAGGCCTGCGTGGTGCTGGGGCAGCAGGAGAGTAGGGGCTTCAACCAGCACAAACCAAGCCCAACCTGCTTGGCTCTGTGCTCTGCAGGAAGGAAGGCGTTCAAACAAGGTCCCAGCTCCGTAATACTTCATTCATCTAGGGTGGAAGAAACTTAAAGGCCATCTCAGCAAAGCTCTTTCTTCCCTTTAAAGAGATGCCTGGCTTTTGCTGAAGAGCTGCTGAGACAGAAAGCTCATCTCTGGCAGATAGCAAGTTCTCTCTTACAGCTATGAAGTTTCACCCATTGGTCCTCGTTCCGCTCATAGGAGTGATCCAGGACTAGCAAACTGTGCTTGAATTTATCTAACGATCTGCAGGCCTATGGAGGGTATGGGCACTGGTATTCTGCCTAACTCTTCAGAAGTCTGATCTGACCTGGGATGTCACCCCTTGGCCCTCTGAGCCTCCAGACTGCCCTGGAGGCTTTGGTCCAAAGAACAGCCTACATCATTAATCTTCCATGGGAGAGATAGGTGCACGGTGGGCACTGAGAGTTTGTTGGACCATCACGAAGGGGGCCCACTGCTTTGTATTCATAAGCCCAAAGGCACAGAAGTATGTGTACAGGAACTCAACTTTGCGGTTTTGGCAGGTTGCTTCGTAATCCCTTTCCTCCCCCAAATCTAAGCATCCCACTCACCAAGGAACCATAAAGTATAGTAATTACCCTGAGCTCCAGGCTTTCATACCAATACCTTCCTGACCAATACTCTAAGGACCGCAGACCCTCACTCTCTGAACATTTCAACCAGGGATCAGGGTCCAAATCCCACTGCTCAGAGCAGCTCTCAGACACCTACGGAAACTCCATGGTAACCCTGCCCCAGCAGCTTTACTCTACAGTATGCCCATGCTGAGTCCTACATCTTTGTGTCAACGGCAGTGACTAGCCCAACCTCTTAGATAACCAGGATGCTAAGCCTGGGGTCTACCATTATGGGTGCTGACCCCACCTCTTGGGGACCTAACATTCTTGGGTGGATTTGAGGGGGTGAATGTGGCCTCTTTGATGACCTTTTTCCACCTCTTCTGGAGGCAGGCAGGAGGGATGCAAGAGATGGTCTTGGCACCTACAAGAGTGTTGTACAGCCAGCCAGTGTGATGCAAAAGTCTATGTCTGGTTACCAGTAAACCAGAAGAGAGTCTGTTCATGTGCGTAAGTATGGCTTAGACATCTCTCTGTGCTTCTGAGGATCATACCCATGACTCTGAAAAACTGGAGCCTCCTCCACTGTCTGCCACTGACTTCTCTCCTTGCTGTTCAGACAGTGTATGACCTCAAAGGCAGATCCTGGATAGATGGAAGCCAAGGCCTTGCATTTTATCACTGCTAGGCACGTCTCTGTTGAAAACCTCCAACACGGAACCCTTGCATGGGGATATAGGAACAAGGCTGAGCCTCAGCTGGTTCCCCCTATGCTGGATTCATATTACTTATGTCCCTGTTTTATTTGGCTGTGATTTGGAGCTGGCATCGTGGGCTGAGAAGGAGCTCAGACTAGTTAGATGACGGGGAAGGCATGTCAGGGCTTGGAGATGCACGGCCACCATGTGACTCATGTCTCATTTTCTGCCCTGCAGCTTGGGTTGACCAGCTGTACCCCGGGATCCCGGCCCAGCACAATGTGTTGGCCTTATGGTTTAGAATTAGCATCGTGGTCATCTTACCGACGGGCTCACCCGTGTTTTCCATGGCATTACTCCTGACTCAACTTGGTGCTGATGGCCTCTCTGTCCAGCCCAGGAGAGGCCAGATGCAGGCTAAGTGAAGGGGGTTTTCTTCATCCCCTGTGAGGTACAGGGGAGCTGCCCTCTCCTTCAGTGTCCCTGGATCTGGGCTGGGCAGTTATTCCTGCAAAGATGACATGATGAGCCTCTTTTTGCTCCTCCCTGGGCCTCACTTCTCTCTGCAGCATCCTTGCTAGACTGAACACCTCTGTGCACACAACAGGGGTTCACACCACAACTGTGTGGATCGCAGTGAGGACACACACCAGGGATTCACACCAGAATTGAGGAAATGTGGATCATGGTGAGGCTACACACCAGGAGCTAGCTTACCAACGGGGAACCAATGATGGATAAACATGATTGGTCAGAGGGAAAGATTATCATCTTTTCTCCAAGATACTGAGACACATTCTAAAGCAACACCTTTGTTCCAAGTGGTTCTGGCCAGTCCCTCTCCGTCCCCCATCCTACTGTGTCACAGAAGTGACCACTTTGCCCAGTAGACCATATGCAACCTTGGTTCTGAGGAATCCCGTCGGGTCCTAACTTCTTGGCTTTGCCTTCCTGTTTTCCTACCCAAAGCTCTCCCAATCTACTTACCCCTTCTACCTGGCCGAGGCTCCTCTTTCTGCATCTTTTCCCACTAATTGGTTGGTTGGCCCAACATTCTACAGCCAAGAAATGGCTGGGTTGGATTAGAACCAGAGACTGAGTCCTTCCTATCACAACCCCATGTCTCAGCAAGGGATGGACTGTGCCATAGTAAACTGAGCTTCCTGATGGCAGCCCCTCCAGGGCCCTGCATGTTGTAAGAACCCAGTGAGTATGTGGGGTTGAAGTAAAGTGACGAGGCTTCCAGCCCCCAGCCCCTCATGTGAAGTGTGTCCTCAGATTGGCCCACATTAGCAACCATATGACCCTACCTAGACTAAGGGCACCACCTTTTAGAGGCCCCAGCATTCAGGAATCTGCTGAGTAAGGCTGTGTTCATCACCTCCTTTCCCTTTAGGGTTTTATGCGCTCAGCCGTCGCCACTCCAGATGGGCATGTCCTTGTAATTCTAGTAGATTTCAATGGCTTTTTTCCAGTATCCAACTTAAGAAGACTTGAGTTGAGATCAACCCATGAACAGTGAGGTCAGGGTACCCCCATACCATAGGATCTGCTAAGGGGAAGGTGAGCTGCACTTGAGTCTAGAATTGGCCTCAGGAGGAAGCAGCATGGCCAGGCATTGTGCCTCTTAGGCTAGGCTGGAATTCCCTAGGGTCCATCATAGTGAGTTGAAGGGATCAAAGCCACATGAGGGACCAGGGCACACGTGGTTAAAAAAATATTTATGCACTTCTATGAAAACAAATCAGGCTAAATTAGAGAAGAATGCAAATATTATGTGAATTGCTAGACATGAAACTGAAGGAATTTTAAGCTGACCGTTGTCTGCTTTGGGCTTTACAAGATCCATTGGGCCTGTTTCACTCTAGTCTTTGCTGTTACAGGTAGCCCCCCCCCCCCATGGGAAAATCTGAGACATGGGAAAATATTGTCTTTGAAGTCAAAAGAACCAGTTTAAATCCTGGCTCCCTCCTTTACTAGCTGTGGTGGAACTGTGGGCAAACGATTTCACCCCTCTGAACCTCAGTCTCCTCGTCTATAAAATGGTGACAATTAGAAGCACTTCTTAGGAATGCTGGAAGAATTCGGTGAGCTCACATTTAGAGTCTCCAGCACAGGGTCTGCTGGTTGCACGGGAAGGCTGACATCTGGCAGGCAGGCCACTGCCCGGGCTACATCCAAAGAGACAGTGTAAAAGCAAGCTGATCCCTTCTGCTCCCACAAAGGGAGGCATGCTGTAGCCATCTAGAGGCTCAGAGCCCCCTGGCCCCAGGACCTTCGTACCAGAAAGGAGGAGAGAACAACGTGTTAGGATGCAGCTAGGATACATCCCGCAGGTGTCTAGGCCAGACATGCAGTCAGGTGGGGACAGTACCTGGCTTCTCGTTAATTCCTTGCATCTTCTCCAAACAGGGTCCACATCTAGGAGGTGAGAGCCATGAGGCTTCGTGCTAAGTGAGGGGACTCTCTTGGGCAGCCCAGAGACAGGAGGCTGGCCCCCGTCATGGAGACCCAGAGACCATGAGCTCCACCTCCCTCTACATCATGAACGGTGAGCCTGCCCTGTGTGTAGAGTATCCCGGGGGAGGCGCTGTTTGCCCATGAGCTTTCCTGGGATCAAGTCCAAATTCCCGGGCACCAGCGCCCCGTCTCATCCATGTCCTCCCACATTCTTGCCACGTGGGATCCCCATCCGCGAGCCTCAGTGTCTTCCAGTGTAAACTGGCTGAAGACTGTTCACTGCCCTGCATCCTCTGGAGGGTGGTTGGGTTGTGAGAAAATGACGGGGGCCGGTGGTGCTGAGCTGGGGGAACCATCACTGGCCCTTGTTGGGTTACCCAGCATGGCCTGAGTTTTCATTCTAAATTCCTTCTCCCCAAAGTCACATTCTAAATTCCTACCATCTGAAATGATAGAAGCCACTGTCATTTTCATCTGCCAGCTATTTTGCCCCCTCCTGAGCAGAGTAAATCCTAGGGTTTCTTTGTGTTTGTTAGAGAGCACAACCCTCTCCCAGCCCCCATTCTGTACGGATGAGCCCAGATCTGAGAGAGGAGCATATAGCTGGCTGATCTGCTATGTCACACGCTCCTTGAAGGCCAAGACTAGAGCCAGGGGAGGCCAGCAGGGGGCCAGGGCCTGGGGACCAGGAAAAGGGACCATGAAAGGGGAAGAGCAAGTCTGTGGTGGGGCTCCTCCGCCTTCCTTTGCTTTGAGATGCTTCCTCTTGAACCTCCAAAGTGACAGCCCTTCCTTGATCGAGTCTGGTGTCCCTGGACTTCCAGACAGTTCCAGAGCCCATGCTGACGGGAACAGCTTCTGTGGGCTCCTTCCATGTCCCGTCCTCATGGGCCCAGGGGTCTGGCTTGGTCACCCTGCTTCGTGGCAGAGCAGAGACCCTGAGTTTCTCACAGAAGCTGCGTCTCCTGATCCAGCAACAAAATAATGAGCAGACAGACAAATAGATGTGATATTAAAAAGTATACGCTTAAGGGACCATTTTCACAGTGTCTGATGAAAGGAAAGAGGCAGCCCCACTGGCCCCAGAGGGAGCCTCCTCTAGCACTGAGCTGAGCACATCACTCAAAGCTCCACTGCGTCCTTCTTGCCCACAGGGGCCAAGTCTGCCCTGCTGGTGGAGCATTTGCCCCCTGACCCTGGCTTACCTCCTGCCATGTTCTGCTCCAGTTGAGCTGATCTCCTGCCATCTCACCGCAACCACCCACCCCCACCCCCGCCAAGGATTTTGCACACCTCTTTGTCTTTGCACATGCTGATCCCTTGGCCTGAGTTTCCTTTTCTTCCTTTTTCTACCCAGTGGAATGGATGTCACCTCCTCTAGAAAGCTCTACGCTGAATCTCTCTTGCTGTGAGGCTCGTGTAACACTTGTAAGCTGCGCTGTGGTTCAGTTTTCCCAGGATACAGTAAGTTCTTTAGGGAGAACACTGTGCCTTATTGAATTCTGTGCTTCTCATGGCCGCTCTGGAGCTAGACCAGCCTTCAAGATGAAGCTTCCTGGATCCCAGGCCACCCGGGGGCTGCCAGGTACTGTACCAAAGCACCAGCTAGAGACCAAGGTAGAGTGTCCCTGGCTGGCAGACCTCACCGCCTGAGGGCACAGGGAATTGTTTTCACTGGCTAAGAAAGGAGATGGGACTAGCTTTCCTGGGGAGCTGGGAATGAGTTGCTAAACTATATCTGAAATTCTGAGCTTCTCAGAAAAATTGGCATAGGAAAGAAAGAATTAAATTCCCATTTGTGGAGTTCTCTGCTCAGAAATTTCTGGCCTTATTTTCCGTCCATATAGTAATTGCTTGGCTGAGAAAGGATGAAGAAAACATTACAAATAAGTCTCATCACTATTACCTGCCTTTTGGAAACCAGAATATCATGACTGCGGAAGACGCCTCAGTGTCTTCGGTTGTAAAATAAGGATGATAACAGGTGAATAGCTCTCTCAGGGAGGGCGGGGGTGGGTTCTAAGAACTTGCCAAGCCTGGCATATAAGAAGTACTTAGCCAATGCTGGTGCCTCTGTCACTGACTGACCCATACTTTGGGCAAGAGTCTAGATTCCCCAGGTCTGATCCCCTTGTCCTATTTTAAACCAAAGTATAGCTGGGTCCATTTTCTGAGATGGCAGCTGAGTTTCTCTAGGAAGGTGTTCAAATTTGGAGATCCGAGGTTATGCTGGTACTCTATCTGCCCCAAAGGCCAAAAGGGACTGTCTTCAGACTATCTCTCCCTTGCTCAGTGGCTGTGCTGTCCTTGGCTGGGACCTTTTGAGGACATTTCCAGGAGAGATGATAACAGGCCCCAGAGATTTGTCTTATAGCTACACAACCAAACGTCCCTCCCACCTTTTTTTGATATGAGACTAAGAAAGATCTTACACCCTCCAAAAGAAAGTTTCTTTACACGTACACTTTGGAAAATCATCAAATCTTAACTTGTTCATCCCTCCCAAAGGAGCCACCGCCCAAGACACACAGGGTCAGCCAGAGCCGTGCCCCAGGGAGGCAGTCCTTCTTCACAGACACAAGGAGCAGCAGCAAAGTCCCCTGCAGTTCTGCCCCACCCCACTGACCACAAAAACGCAAAGCAGACCTTTGTCCAGGACTGCCGCGGACACAGCGGACTGGCCAGTGAATGACAGAAGGTCAGGGCCTGGGCTGGGGGACGAGTACACAATGGTGGTGGGTCAAGCCCCATGCAGGTTAGTTGGGAGGATGGGGGCCTCTGCTGTGGTCTCGGGAGCATCCTGAAGTCCCAGTGATCCAGAGGTCCCTGAAGGAGACGGCAGCAGAGCCCGGTCATATTCACGACCCCGTGGAGGAGGAAAGCACACATCCCCCCACTGCCCAGAGGACGCAGGGCAGAGGACGTGCTGCCAGGCCTGTCACTCCCCTGTACCCACACAGTCAGCTTGCCTCGAGATTCACAAACCTGAAAAGAGCAAAAGGAAGAGGTCTGGGCACTGAAAAATCCGGGCCTTGCCTATACAGGTGCACTTCTGTATGGGCCCGTGCCTGAGGCTGGAAAAGAAGCCTGGGCCTTTCAGGGCGGCGTCCTCCACAGCAACTGGAGACTCCTCCGAAGGTACAGAGCCCACCGTGGACCACAGGACCACCAGTCTTCTCCTTGGAGTTGGGCAGGGTGCCACCGCTTAGCCCCTGAGCCCAGTCGCTGCCATTCACAGAAAAGGGGGCTTGGCTGCAGCAGCCTCTGGACTCTGGCAGGTTCTCCATGCCATTGGGCTAAAAGGAGCTTAAATATTCCAGTGCCACCTCGTATACAAATTTATACTGTTCCTGAGAGGAGGAGAGGCAGAGAGGGAGAAGAGAAGATGAAAAGGAAAGGGAAAATGCATTTAGTTTAGAGATACAGATTATGGAGGAAACATTATCTATGTCTATACTAACAGTCAATTCAAAATTGTCCACGCAGATTCAGATTCAACAGATCTGGAGTGGGGCTCAAGAGTCTGCATTTCGGGCTTCCCTGGTGGCGCAGTGGTTGAGAGTCTGCCTGCCGATGCAGGGGACGCGGGTTCGTGCCCCGGTCCGGGAAGATCCCACATGCTGCAGAGCGGTTGGGCCCATGAGCCATGGCCGCTGAGCCTGCGCGTCCGGAGCCTGTGCTCCGCAACGGGAGAGGCCACAGCAGTGAGAGGCCTGCGTACCGCAAGAAAAAAAGAGTCTGCATTTCTACCGGGCTCCCGTGTGACACTACTGCTGCTGCTGGTCTGTGGACCAGACTTGGAGTAGGCCTTCACTTTGGGTAAGACCACACTTAGCACAGACTTTAAGACTCATTAAAGTTCCCTGTGTATGGTATGTCTCCATCTCTGCACCAGGTCTTTCTTAACATCTGGAGCTCTGCCCCCAGTCTCTTCCTATCCCTTGCTTCACAGTGTCCTAGCCCATTGCTTTATATGATAAAAATGAGCATAAATTAATTAGAATGGGACTGGACTGAGTCAAAAACCTAATTCACATGCTACTAATCCAGAATCCCTCCCCCTAAGCCAGAATCAGTGACACTTTCCCACAGAGTGGAAAGAGTAAAACAACGCAGCATGTGCCAAGATGAATGTCTGGACTCTCTGCAGAAGAGAAGCTGGTGAGGCTGGAGGGAGGAAGCAGGTAACTGTGTGCGAAGGGCAGTGACTGCAGGTGCTCAGGAAGCATCCGGCTGTTGAGTGTTTTTACTCTGATGCTATTTTCTTCAGGTCAAGGGAACTACGGTCAGCCCCTGGCTACTGGAGAACAGTTCTCGGGACACTCACCAGGGTCTCCACCATGTTGGACTTGTTGTTACGTAATGTTTTCACGATGTGGAACACATCGATGATGTTTTGCTGCTGGATCATCTCACACACGCTGCAGACAGCACAGAAGGTTCCGCTGCGGCCTCCCCCATTTCTAAACACACAGCAAAAAGGTGAGCGAGACTCCTGGGTACCCCTCAGGCACCTGCTCTGGGTCCACCTACACATCCAGTGAAGACAGCGGAAGGTTGCGTGTGTTTTTATTCCTAGTTCCTTCCATCCGCTGAGGACAGCAGTACCAGAGACACCTCTGTTAGCTGGGGTCAGCCAGCCTAGGTGTTGGGTGGGGCTGGGCTGGGTCTCAGATGCTGAATCCCGAAAAGACGCATCTCTATTTATACACCCTAGTTTAAGCAAGACCCTACTCACCTGGAAAATAGGGAAAGGGGGCTCTTGGCAGGGTCATCCCTCTGTCACACTTGCTTTCTGATGTGCCATAAGTCATCTTCATAGAAACACCCCTCCAACTCTTTACAGAAAATCTCTTTAGGAATCTGCCAGATTTGGAACTCCTGGGCGTACTGCCAAGAGCAACTAATGATGTCATGTAATGGTCTGTGTCTAGAGAACATCTGGATGGAAAACTAAGTCACTGAGTCTACCTCCCAGATGTTTTATCCACAGGACACCCAACGACCAGATGTTTCAAGTACAGACAGTTGCCTTCCATTCACTGGCCAGTGCCTGCATTTCAGTGTCTGTTTTGGTGTCTCTGCCCTCCAAGGATGCCAAAGTCTCTGTTGACAGAAGGACACCCCTGTGCTTTCCTACAGCTCAAACTGCTGGTCACCTCGGCAAGGGAAGACACGAATAAAAGGTACTCCTGCAAAAAAACAATCGCATGGGAAAGAGTAGGAAGGGCCCCCTATCCACCCCTCCCTTAAGCTCTCCGATTTTCCTGACATCTGTGCACCACATGAAAGAGGGGGCACGATAAGCCGGTTTTGAAATGACTGAACTCAATTCCAAGGTAAGATGTTATTAATGCCTCCACCTGCTCCAGAAATATTACTCCGAAAAAGGGAAGACTTTGATTCAACTTCCTTTTTAAAGAGTGAGGCCCTCTCCATCACTTCTCCCCAAATCATTTTAAGTTCTAAGAAGCAAGTGAATGATTGGGAATCAGCTGTTGCACACACAGCTTTATGGCTGCAATCCCAGTCCATTAAAAGGGCTGTAATGCCTTGACCACACTCCTATTGGCCTGTAAGGATGTGGTATGGCCAGGCATGCCTAGGACTGGTATTTGTGGCCAGCGGCATCCTCAAGGATGTCCCATTACCCACCACCCAGTTGCCCTGGAGACCCCTCCATCATACTCACAGGCAGTGGACCACAGTGCGTCCCTCCCTCCCATCGTACTGCTCCTGCCACTTCTCCAGCCGTCGGACCACTTTGAGCAGGGAGCGCTTGGAGGGGGGTGTGTCCCGGTAGGCAGGCCAGCCAATGTACTGGAGGTGCTGGACTATACGATATCCATCCTGTGGCTGAGAAGAGAGAGGCTATTAGGGCTGTTCTGCTGGGGATGCTTAGGGATGCAGGCCCTCCAGATACCCTGGAGGCTACAGCATTGCGGTGGAAGATAGAATAAATGGGGTCTACGCTATAATGTCCTCATGGGGAGAGTCACACACTATCCCCATACCCACCTCTACACCTCTGTGCACATTGATTCTCCTGCCATGACTGCTCTGCATCCCTCCTCTACCTGAAAAACTTCTACTCAGTCCTCAAAACCCAATTCAAATGCCCCTTTCTCTAGGAAAGCCTTCTCTGAATACTGGGCAGGATTCTTCTCCCTTTCTGCAGTTCATGAGCCAAAACACATCTCGCTTTCCCATTAGATAGCGAATTCTGAGGGCAGGGACTCAATCCTGTTCACCACGAGCCCCCAGTAAAGACCAAGGTCACTTTAGTTAGCCACCATTTCATAGATCACTCATCTGTTCCC